>NC_137685.1:6742076-6939576 GCF_963989245.1 Nansenia antarctica | reverse complement strand
TAGATAGTGTGTGTTAGGTGGTGTGTGTTAGATAGTGTGTGTTAGGAGGTGTGTATTAGATAGTGTGTGTGTTAGATAGTGTGTGTTAGATCATCTGTGTTAGGTGGTGTGTGTTAGATCATGTGTGTTAGGTGGTGTGTGTTAGGTGGTGTGTGTTAGATCATGTGTGTTAGGTGGTGTGTGTTAGGTGGTGTGTGTTAGATAGTGTGTGTTAGGTGGTGTGTGTTAGGTGGTGCGTGTTAGATCATGTGTATTAGATAGTGTGTATTAGATAGTGTGTATTAGATAGTGTGTGTTAGATAGTGTGTGTTAGATAGTGTGTGTTATAGTGTGTGTGTTAGATAGTGTGTGTTAGGAGGTGTGTATTAGATATTGTGTGCTAGGTGGTGTGTGTTAGATCATGTGTATTAGATAGTGTGTATTAGATCATGTGTGTTAGGTGGTGTGTGTTAGATCATGTGTGTTAGGTACTGCGGAGGTTCTAAGGGCTGCGTTGCTCCAGCAGGTTTATGGGGGGGGCAGCAGAGACATGTGTGTTAGGTACTGCGGAGGTTCTACAGGCTGCGTTGCTCCAGCAGGTTTATGGGGGGGAGCAGAGACAGGGGGGGGGAGCGTGTGCTCAGCATTTCCCGCTGGACTGCTGCAGATTGATTCTCCCTCGCCAAGAATGTTTTTTTTTTTTTTTGTGATCAAATATTTCTTTATTTTCTTTTAAAACAAACAAACATAATGACAAAACAAGACAACAAGGCCACATCCTGCAATCAACGCCCCCAACAGCCCATACAACCACGCCACAACACACAAATTACAATATAGCTTCTAGGTATTAGGGAGTCGGGACATACATTACAAGTCGGGACCCACAACGTAAAAGAAAGTAAAACAAATAACCCCCACCCACCCACCCCAGGGACCAGAGGACAAGTCAGTTACAGTTGTGATGACCTACACTCAACTCAAAAGATTTTTCAGATCAACAGCTGTGGATATCCACAAATTAATATTTGCCTCTTTAGCACCATGCATACGGGCTGTAGAGAGTTCCAAATAAACAACATCCAAAAAACTTAAAACCCATTGTTTGAATGAAAGTGAATGTGGAGGCTTCCAACGTGTGGCAACCATTTTTTTTGCTGCCGTCAGACCAGCAAACAGAATGCGTTTTTTAGTTTGAGGGAGGAGTAACAGGGAAAGATCATTGAGGATCAATACAGAAGGAGAAGGGGGTATAGTCACAGAGAGCAGAGCAGAAAGTTTAGAAGCGACCATTACCCAAAACTCTGTAACCTCTGGACACTCCCAAATCATGTGAATAAATGTGCCCACAACCCCCAGAGGACACAGAGTACAATTGGGGTCATTTATGATTTTCATAGTACACATCTTCCGAGGAGTCATATAAGTCCTATGAATAAAATTATAATGAATTTGTTGGTGATCAGGATTCCTTGATGTTTGTAGGACATCTGACCACACTTTATCCCAATCAAATTCTAGGTCTAGGTCCGGAATGTCCACCTTCCATACCGATCCAACTGCCAGTGGGAGGTATGTTTTCTGCAGGAAGTACCCATATAATGTGGAAACTAAGCCCCTCGTACTACCCACCCTGTCCAGAACAACAAGCACCGGGTGTCTGTGAAGTGGCTCCTTCCATGGGACCCCATAGGTTTTCATGGCAGCCCTTAGTTGTAAATAAAAGAAAAAGGAGGAGCGTGGTAAATTAAACTGAATTCGTAGCTCTTCAAAAGAGTGAAGACCTTTATCCCCAATAACATCGCCCAATGAATGAATACCCCCGTCAGCCCATTGTTGGCATCTAATCGGACGCCCCCCAATTAAGAGTGCATCGTTATTAAATATTGGTGAGCAGGGGTTCCATCCAGAGGGCAGTTTACATGTTTTTGTCATTGCTCGCCAGACACTGATTAATTGGGAAATAATTAGGCCAAACCGTCGCCTACACTGAGCAGGTGGAGTGTTGGAAAACAGCACCTCCTTCAGGGTGAGAGGGAATGTCAATCCCTCTTCCAAAGCACGCCAAGAAACCTCAGCCATGGGATTAAACCAAGTTACCAGAGGACGCAGTGTGAAAGCCCAATAGTATAGTTTAAAATTAGGTAGAGAGAGGCCTCCATCCTGTCTCTCACGCTGTAATGTGGTCAATTTAATTCTGGGTCGTTTACCTCTCCAGATGAATTTAGTGACTGCAGATTGCAATTTGTTCCAATAAAGAGCGGGGGGAGGAAGAGGCAGCATAGAACTTACAAAATTAATTCGGGGGAGCACATTCATTTTAACTATGGAAACCCTAGCCCTCAGGGAATTCGGCAGTGCCACCCATCTGTCCAAATCCTGTGTTATATTGGAAAGGAAATTCTTAAAATTGGTATTAGCTGTAGTCAGCAGTGAGGGATAGATGTCAATGCCTAAATATTTAAATGTGGTAACTATCGGAATCTGGGAGGGCACAACTGCACTCCTCATGGCCTCATTTAGCGGCAAGAGAGCAGACTTGGTCCAATTTATTCTGTATCCAGAAATGGCGCTAAAAGCATCAAAGATGGACAGAATATGGGGAATGGATTGAGGAGCATCATCTACATACAGAAGTACATCGTCTGCATATAGGGATATGTGATGCTGAGTGCCACCGATAGAAATTGGTGTGACTGTGGTCGACTGGCGGACCCTCTGAGCCAGGGGCTCCAGGGAAAGCGCAAATAGTAATGGGCTGAGCGGACATCCCTGTCTGGAGCCTTTAGCAATCGCAAACGGTGACGAAAAGTTCCTCCCAGTCATTACCATTGCAGAAGGATTAGAATAAATCGTCTTGATCATATTTAAAAACATCGTACCGAAACCCAATTTTTCAAGGACCGTCCATAAATAGGACCACTCTAAACGGTCGAATGCTTTCATAGCGTCCAGCGACAGCACCGCAGTAGGAGAATTAAATGAGGTAGCACCATCTATGATGTGTAAGAGTCTCCTCATATTGTCTGAAGCCAATCTGGTCCTGATGAAGCCTGTCTGGTCGCAGTGAACCAATTTGAGCATGTAAGTCTGTAACCGGCGTGCAAGAACCTTGGCATAAATTTTAATTTCGGAGTTTAAAAGGGAAAGCGGCCTATAGCTCCCACAGTCCAAGGGGTCTTTGTTTTTTTTCAGCAGCAGGGAGATCAACGCTATATTAACATCTCTAGCAAAGGAGCCCTTCTCAATAGAGAACAAAATCATTTCATGCAAAAGTGGGCCTAAAATGTCCCAGAAGAGAAGGTAAAACTCAGGTGGTATGCCGTCAATGCCAGGAGACTTGCCCCTCTGCATATCTTGAGCTGCCCCTCTGAGTTCTTCCAGGGAGATAGGCCGGTCGAGAAATGCAGATTCATCTGCTGCGAGACTAGGCAATTGCAGGTCATTCAGAAATGAGTCACAAGCAATTTTATCATGAACAATCTCAGAGCTGTAGAGGTCAGCATAAAACGACCTAAAGGATGAATTAACATGCAATGGATCCGTGCAAATAACACCATTACTTGTCTTAACAGCAGAAATATCCGCAAACCGCTCATTAACCCTAAGCTTCAAGGCCAATAAATGGCTGGGTCTTGCACTGTTAAAATAGTAATTTTGTCTGACCCGGTGAATAAGAAATTCTGATCGTTGTTTGAGTAAAGAGTTTATTTCTTTTTTAACCAAATTGCGCTGTAATGCGGTGTTGTCGCTGTACTTAAGCTGAAGTGAATTATCCAGGCGAGCATATTCAGATTCAAGTTGATTTAATTTCTCTGCTCTGGCCTTATTGCGAGTTGAGGAAAACAGGATTGTGTTGGACCTTATGAAACCTTTGACGGCGTTCCAAAGCACTCTCGGGTCATCAACCGAACCCTTATTTATGTTTACAAATTCTTCCAGTTGTGGTTTAAATTGCAAAACAAACGATTCACTACGTAAAAGGGTATTATTGAAACGCCATCTAAGGGCCCTATTAGTCCCAACTCTAAGTGAGGCTGAGCAGACCACTGCTTTGTGATCAGAAGGAGCAAATGGTACATGGACCACGTCAGCTATTTCAGAAAAAAGGTTTTTGGAGGCAAAAATAAAATCAATTCTTGAAAATGATTTGTGTCTCGCTGAATAACATGAAAAATCCTTAACCGAGGGATTAATCAAGCGCCATGAGTCAACAACGCACAGAGCATTGGCCCACGCACGGAGAGCATGTGAGGCTTGTTTCTGATCGCTGGCTTCGGACGCCGTGGTTCTGTCAATTTTATAATCCCATACTGCATTAAAGTCCGCTCCCACAATAAATTTGAAATCTGGAAATTCCAACATTTTATTGGTCAGCAAATCATAAAAATGTTTATCATAATTGTTAGGTGCATAGGCAGAGGTCAGCACAATTTTTTCCCCCTCTAGTTGAATTTTAGTCAAGGCTATTCTACCCTCCGGATCGGCCCAATCTCCCAGGATGTCATATTTCAAAGTACGGCGACAGACGATCGCCACGCCCTTAGATCTAGTGTTGGCAGCCGATGAAGCAATCACATGATAATGTCTGTTAGCCAGACGATGGGTGTCTTTAGATAGAAGGTGTGACTCCTGTACTAGAGCTATATCAACTGCTTTTCTTCTGAGGAAATCCAAAAATGTTGTACGTTTATTTGGCGAATTGAGCCCCCTGACATTCAGGCTCACAATCGTGAGTTTAGTCATAACACGTTGCTATGTTTTGTAAACGAGTGTTATTATCTGAACGAGTAACCCCTGGTCCCTGTGAAAAATAAAACCCAAATAAAACCCCAAAACAAACAACAGATAGAGAAATGAGGGGAAGAACTATCCACCCCTGCATCTCAGCTCTCGATAGTCGCACGCGACTCCCCAACTACTCTGGCAACTATCCGATAAACAAGAAAAAAACAAGAAAAAAACAACAAAAAACACGACACCTCCGTGTACAGCGGTTCTGTCTTCCCTGTACACCCTCTAGGCATCTTCAGCCCCGCTACAAGTACAAAGTTATATTCTCACTTTAATGACAGCCCAAGCATAGTGAGCAAATGAAACAAAACAAGCATATATCATACATTTCATCTTCTATGCATTAAACGAAAGCGTAGCATATCTTTTTAAACAAGGACCAATTTCATAGAAACAATTCATCTTACATTGATCTTACATTGTTCGCCGTGTGCATAGTCCCGTACAGCTAAGGGTTAAACGTTGTGGGGGGGGAAAAGGACAGGTGTCTAGAACACACACACACACACACATAAGAAATAAAAATACGTTTAAAAAAAGAGCATGGAGGTAGTGTTCTAGACGTCGCTTTCCTCTTCAAACGAAGCCGGCATAAATCGTTATTATTCGCCGTGTTGAAATAGGCTAAGAGTTAGGCGTTTGAAAAAAGTCAGATGTTTACAACAAAAAATAATGGAAATATACTTCCAGCCATAACTTTCCTCTTCAAACAAAGTCAAAGGAGATCAGTCTTGATCAGGCATACACACACAGGGAAAGAAGAGGGAGAAAAAAGAGTCTTACTGTGCGTTGATCATCGTTGTTCTGCTACTCCATTGCTTAGTGTCTCCAAAAAATCCTCTACCTCTGTCGGTGTTTCAAAAATATATGAATGGTCGTTGTGGGTTATCCTCAGGCGCGCCGGGTAGATTATTCCATATCGAATAGCCTTGGCCCGTAGCCGCTGTTTAACGTCGTCAAATCGCTTCTGCTGTTTATGAACTTCCATGGGTAGATCTGGGAAAAACATGACGTGCTGATTCTTGTAGAGGACTCTCCCTTTTGCCCTGGCTGCATTCGCGACGCGCTCCTTATCCTTGTAGTTTAGGAATTTCATTATCAGAGCCCTCGGTGGTGCATCGGGATTGGACCTTGGGCCAGAGATTCGGTGAGCTCTCTCGATGATCAAAGGAAAGCGTAGTGTCCCCATATCCAGGGCTTCGGGAATCCACTGCTCCAAAAATGAGCAAGCATCTTTTCCCTCCGCACCCTCCGGGAGGTGGACCAGCCTCAGGTTCGATCTCCGACTGCGGCCTTCTAGATCAACTAGTTTGGAGGTGAGCCTAATAACTTTTTCTTCCAGAGCGCTGGTGGTTACGTTCAGGGTTCCGATGTTGCCCTCGGCCTCCGAAATGCGTAGCTCCGCCTGTGAAACTCGGCCAGCACACTCTTTGACTTCTCTGCTGATATTGTCCATTACAGACAGAACTTTTTCAAGTTTACCGGAGAATTCAGCTTTCATGTCGAGGATGGCCTTGAGAATATCCTCCGAGCCCACGGCGCTGTTCGTGCTGCTTTCCTCAATGTTGTCTGGAGCTCGCGCAGCGCTTTCGTCCTCAGAACCAGTCATTAGGCCTATAGTGATGTCTTTGGTGACCTTTTTCTTAGGTGGCATAGTGTATTTCTTGCAGCAAACCTTTTAATACTAAATTCTTAATGTAAGATCTTTGAATGTGAGCTTTCTTTTAAGAATTTATTTCAAACTTGTAGCGGAGCAAACAAATGCGTCTGATCAGCTCCGCGTCATACCGGAAGTCCCTCGCCAAGAATGTTGAAATGTAGCGAGTCTCTCCTGCCTCTGGTCCCCCTGGTCCTCCACCCAGCACAGGACAGCAGGGGAGGACAGGGAAGGCTAGTGGAGGTAGACATGGGAGGACAGGGGAGGCTGGCCGAGGTAGACATCGGAGGAGGGGCACATTGTGATGCGTGGAATGGAATGAGGAACGGTATCAAACGTGAACATGGAACATCACCCACGTGTTTGACACCGTTCCTGATTCCGTTCAATACATTAAAATGAGCCTGTCCTCCGATGTCTACCTCCGCTAGCCTCCCCTGTCCTCTGATGTCTACCTCCACCGGCCTCCCCTGTCCTCTGATGTCTACCTCCACCAGCCTCCCCTGTCCTCTGATGTCTACCTCCACCAGCCTCCCCTGTCCTCTGATGTCTACCTCCCCCAGCCTCCCCTGTCCTCTGATGTCTCCCTCCACCAGCCTCCCCTGTCCTCTGATGTCTACCTCCACTAGCCTCCCCTGTCCTCTGATGTCTACCTCCACCACCCTCCCCTGTCCTCTGATGTCTACCTCCCCCAGCCTCCCCTGTCCTCTGATGTCTCCCTCCACCAGCCTCCCCTGTCCTCTGATGTCTACCTCCACTAGCCTCCCCTGTCCTCCGATGTCTACCTCCACCAGCCTCCCCTGTCCTCCGATGTCTACCTCCGCCAGCCTCCCCTGTCCTCCGATGTCTACCTCCGCCAGCCTCCCCTGTCCTCCGATGTCTACCTCCACCAGTCTCCCCTGTCCTCCCATGTCTACCTCCGCCAGCCTCCCCTGTCCTCTGATGTCTACCTCCCCCAGCCTCCCCTGTCCTCTGATGTCTCCCTCCACCAGCCTCCCCTGTCCTCTGATGTCTACCTCCGCCAGCCTCCCCTGTCCTCTGATGTCTACCTCCACCAGCCTCCCCTGTCCTCTGATGTTTACCTCCGCCAGCCTCCCCTGTCCTCTGACGTCTACCTCCGCCAGCCTCCCCTGTCCTCTGATGTCTACCTCCACCAGCCTCCCCTGTCCTCTGATGTCTACCTCCACCAGCCTCCCCTGTCCTCTGATGTCTACCTCCACCAGCCTGCGCTGCAGCAGATGAAGGGGAACAGGGTTCTGACGGAGATTCTCTCTCTGGGATGGAGACCAAAATAAAGTGCCCAGAGAACCCAGAGCCTGAAATAGTTCCTCTAACAGGAAGTTGTACCAGACACAGACTGCCTCAGTCTGCCTGTTATTTATTCTTCACTGTCTGTGTGTGTGTGTGTGTGTGTGTGTGTGTGTGTGTTTGATGTGTGTGTGTGTGTGTGTGTGTGTTTGATGTGTGTGTGTGTGTGTGTGTGTGTGTGTGTGTGAGTGTGTGTGTGCGTGTGTGCGTGTGTGCGTGTGAGTGTGTGAGTGTGTGTGTGTGTGTGTGTGAGTGTGTGTGTGTGTGTGTGTGTGTGTGTGTGTGTGTGTGAGTGTGTGTGTGCGTGTGTGCGTGTGTGCGTGTGAGTGTGTGAGTGTGTGTGTGTGTGTGTGTGTGTGTCTGTGTGCGTGCGTGTGCGTGTGTGTGTTTGAGTGTGTGTGTGTGTGTGTGTGTGAGTGTGTGTGTGTGTGTGTGCGTGTGTGTGTGTAGCAATGGGACAGTGAAGTATTTGAAGTGTGAGTTGAATGAGAAAGGTTTAAAAATAATGAGGATATTGTGGGATAGAACAGCGTTTTAAACACAGGCTCTACCCCAGCAAATGGCCCAGGGGAGGCTGGTGAAGGTAGAAATGGGAGGACAGGGGAGGCTGAGGGTGGAGGTAGAAATGGGAGGACAGGGGAGGCTGGTGGAGGTAGAAATGGGAGGACAGGCTGTTTGTAATGCATGGAATGGAATGAATACTACTATGAAACAAACGTGTTGGACAGGGTTCCTCATTCCATACCATACCAAGGAGCCTGTCCTCCGATTTCTACCTCCACCAGCCTCCCCTCTGTAGGTCATACTAGTACTGTTTGAAAGATGAGGAATGTTATTCGCCCCACATGACAATTATCTTGTAAAAAATGACGAGAATGGGCACATGGATGTTTATTATTTATGATTACGTCTCAAAAAGCTGCATCTCTGAGTATCCATGGTCACATGCACAGCCTCCCCGCAGAGAGCATGTGAGTGCCTGTTCTGGGGTGGCAGGGTGAGGGGGGGGGACGGACACATGCTAGCCTTCACAAGCCATGCCACCTCCGGGAAGGCTGGTGGAGGTAGAAACGGAGGCCGGGCTCTTTGTAGCACTGTGTTTGAAACGGCACCATCCCTCATACCATTCCATGCATTACAATGAGCCCATCTTAACGATTGCTGCCTCCTCCAGCCTCCCCTGCCCTCTGCCACCCTCCCTTGGCCTCCACCAGCCTCCCCTGGCCTCCACCAGCCTCCCCTGGCCTCCACCAGCCTCCCCTGCCCTCCACCAGCCTCCCCTGGCCTCCACCAGCCTCCCCTGGCCTCCACCAGCCTCCCCTGGCCTCCCCTGGCCTCCTCCAGCATCCCCTGAACCATATAAATATATGCATTCACTGTACCATAAATCTATGGATAGGCCTGTCAGATAAATGGCACATATAGTATTACTGTCACTGGCTACACTGGTAGCAGAGGAAAGCACTCTCTCTCTCTCTCCCTCTCTCTCTCTCTCTCTCTCTTCTCTCTCTCTCTCTCTCTCTCTCTCTCTCTCTCTCTCTCTCTCTCTCTCTCTCTCTCTCTCTCTCTCTCTCTCCTCTCTCTCCCTCTCTAAAGCGAAGAATTAGATTCATTTATTTTAAAATGTGTTTATAGGGCATTTCTGCGCCCCATGAATTAGATTCATAACGCTCTTTCCTTCCGGGCCAGTAGACAGCCAGTGGTGTTTGAGGTGAGAGCATGGCCACCATCTTGGCCCCTGGCGTTCCATAACCACTGCATTCCCGCCGGAATGCTATTGTCCTGGAATACCAAATACCAAACTCTGTCTATAAGTAAAGCTAGCTACACTAGTGACAGAACAGTTATAAGCTAGCTACACTAGTGACAGAACAGTTATAAGCTAGCTACACTAGTGACAGAACAGTTATAAGCTAGCTACACTAGTGACAGAACAGTTATAAGCTAGCTACACTAGTGACAGAACAGTTATAAGCTAGCTACACTAGTGACAGAACAGTTATAAGCTAGCTACACTAGTGACAGAACAGTGCAGGCCTTGGTGGTGCTCTGATCTCTCTCTCTGTATTGAAGAATCAGATTCATAACATTCTCTCCTCCAGTGTCACCAGGTATAGTTTCAAGTTCAAGTTTCAAGTTTATGGTTACGTCACATTACACAAGTGTAAGAGAGTACAATTCTTAGGCTTCGGTTCCTGATATTGCAGCGCAAGACATAAGTCAATAATAAGGCATAATTCAAGAAAAAAAATGTGACAGTAGTACAGGGCATAACTGACAAATATAGTATATCGAGCACTCTGCAGATTTTCCACATGGCTGTGGTTTATAGGAGGAAGTCCTCCTAGTTTCTGAATGGGAGATGAGGTCGTACAGTTACACAATAACTGTGGTGTTGTTATCTAGCTTCAGACTACAGCTACAGTACTGTATGTCTGTAGTTACAGTTACTGTTATCCTCTCATCGGCTCAAGAACATTCTAATCCTTTGTGGAAGGCTGTTCTGAGGGTAGTCCAGTCAGCCACGAGACGCCACATCATGGACGTGTTGTGTTCTGTTCAGATCCAGAACGTTGTGTGAGCCAGAACCAGATGTAGACCAGAGAACTCACAAAGCACAATCTGCCACAAACAGCTATTTAAAAATACCGTAAAACTTATTTTAGAAGCCTGGAAGTTCATCTACTTTAACCACAGAGTAACCCGGAGGCTTCTAGAAGAGATACTTACCCTGCTTAACCCTCCTCTCTGCTCAAGAGACTGTTGCCATCTCAACTCTAACCCAGTGAAAATGAAGTGTCACACCTTGCTTCTCAACAAGCTTTACTGGGGATACTCTACAGAAGCCAAACAAACAGTTGACACACTGCAGCAACGACACCCTGAAACTAGGTCCCACATTTACATTTACATTTTTGGCATTATTCCAAAGCGACTTACAATCATTACATTTGACTAAGCAAGTGAATCATCAATCCACCAGTCGTAGCAGGTCCCCAGTGGACAACCTTCAAACAAAGCCTCTTTCAAACATTCAACCTTTTCGATCTGACTGACTGACTCTGACCGTTCTCATTGTCTGCAGCCTCAGAGTCTTTGGAAATATCTGCTCAGAGAAGCAGCAATCAATTATCTCCTCACAAAAGAGATGAACAATTAACCTCCCAACACTAATGAGCCTTGATGCTCATTACTATCATCTCCGCCAAGGCGTTTCTCCCAGGAACACTTTCGTCAAGTATACAAGTATAATAACTCTGTAATTACTCCAGTGACGAGTATAATAACTCTGTGTAGTTACTCCAGTAACGACATGAATGAATGAATGAATCTTTAATTTCGAACATGATTTAAAATAATAAAAGAACAAATCACTAATATGAATGACATGATAAAAACATTAAAACACCCAGCATGATTTCTCCAATACAAAGAGCGTCAGGAGACTGATAGACTTAGAGGATGAGGTCATTGTCAGACGTCTCTTAAAAATGTCACTGACGAGGTTGCTGGTCTTCCAGGAAAGACAACGGGATGCTCTTCAGGAGGTTGAAGAAGTGATATTTATTTAGATTTAATCCTAAAATAAACAGAAACAGAAAGCAAGCGAGTGCTCTTAAGGAAGTTCAAGTTCAAGTTCAACCTCTTCTGAAGCAACGGCCCGTCGTCTTCCAGAGAGACTGAGACTCGCCAACGTCGGCCCTGATCCAGTCAGCCATGAGACGCCACATCATGGACGTGTCGTGTTCCATTCAGAACCAGAACGTTTTGTGAGCCAGAACCAGATGTAGACCAGAGAACTCACAAGGCACAATCTACAACAGCTATTTCAAAATACCCTAAAACTTATTTTAGAAGCCTGGAAGTTCATCTACTTTAACCACAGAGTAACCCGGAGGCTTCTAGAAGAGATAGTTACCCTGCTTTACCCCCCCCCCCTCTGCTCAAACCAGCGATATGACATCAATATATCATCCTACTGAGAACCAATACTGTATCCACCAACATTATCACATCGCCTACAATCAATCAGTCAAACCCCTGTTAACATCAACAGAGAAGACATACTGGTAAAGAGTTCACTTTGACCTGGTGTTTATTAGGGACAGGCGCTTCAATGCCATTAGTGACCCGGCTGTTATTGAACACTCTACACTGATTGGAAGTTTTACGGTTTAATTTGATTGTTTCGTTCGGTGCATATATCACCCGATGCTGTACGGTATCATCTGTCCTTGTGATGTGATGTGAGAGAGAAGATGATGCTCACTTCTTCTGGTACCTCTCAAAACCTCCTCTGAGCTGCAGCAGCCAGATGGTTTATTAATAACATAACTCAGAGAACTAGCGTACTGAAACGGCGCTACCATGTGAATATGTCTGCGCTTCTCAGAAACGAGAAAGCCTCTAATCTCACTTCAATCGACAACATCCCAGGGTAGGCAAGGGGCCAGATGCAGAAAAAAAACGATCATTCTTCAAAAGAGGAAAAATACAGATTTTCAGAGATTTGGAAAAACATAGAGTGCCTATGACAGAAGTATGTGATGATGATGATGATGATGATGATGATGATGATGATGATAGAGTGAGGTAGTGCTCCCAGGGCTCCCAGGGCTCAGCGCAGAGGTCTAGGCTTTAGGCCATAAATCTGCTTTCTGTGATGTAGGGGAGGTGGTGACTATGGATCCTGGGGAAAATGAAATGGTGTGATTGGAGATGCAGGGAAAAAAACACTTAATAGGATTTAGTTGTGATTTGTCTCTTCATAGGTGACAGCTTATGTACTGGGGTGGGATTCACAGGCAGCACATCAATCTAGACAGGGCCATGTGTCCTATAACCAGGAGGAAGGAGGGCGGGGGGAGGAGGGAGGGTTATGGAAGAGAAAGTCAAGCTGGGGTCAAGACGAACAGGGATGGAGAGAACCAAATAAAAGAGAGAGAAAGAGAGAGAAAGAGAAAAACATCAAATAAAGACAAAAAAAGAAAGACAGAGAGAGAGAGAGAGAGAGAGACGAAGTAGAACACAGAGCCCTTGAAGTCCTTACAGTCCTAACAGTCCTACTAGTAGAAGGTATGGTAAGGCATGGCTACGCGACACCGAGTTGGACCTCTGACGTTACACGAAAGAAGAAGTAGAAAGGTGACTCACCATGTAGCGCAGGTCGTCGAAGCCGCTGAGCAGCAGCTTGCTCTCGTACTGCGGTAGGCCCGCGCTCTCCAGCCACTCCCCCACCGGCTGGTCCAGGCCGCGGACCGCCGCCGACCCGCCGTCTGCGGAGGACACGGGGAAGCGCTTCAGCAGGGAGAAGCCGTTGAGCCGGTAGCACCGGCACTCGGAGGACGACACGTGGCACTGCCACATCATCCTGCCCAGGCAGAGGCCGCAGAGACGGCCGCAGCAGCAGCAGGGGGGAGACAGGGTCCCGGCCGGGGGGGGGCCGACAGGGGCCGGGGGGGGGGCGCCTGGCTCGACTCTTCTAACTCGGGAGGAGAAGAAACTATTGGGCCGCGGCCCAGCCTATCCCGGGGGGGGAGGGGAGAGGGGAGGGGGAGGGGGAGGGGGAGAGGGACGCCCACTGCTGGCACCAGAGAGGCTGGTGTCAATGTCAGGCAAGGGTGGAGGTAGAGAGGGACAGGAGGAGGTGGAAGAGGAAGGCCCTGAGGAGGAGGTGGATCACTAGTGTCATGGGATGGAGCCGGAGGGACAGGAGGGGAGTCGCCCTGCATCAGGGAAGGTTAGTGGATGCAGTAAGGTGTTGGCGGCTTCGCTAAGGCCCACGATGTGTCAACAGGAAGTTTCCGATACACTGCAGAAGAATAGAATGTAGAATACCCAGGTTCACACAAGACTGAAAGAAACTGATCTGGAGTCAGATGTCCTCTCCAGGTTCACACAGGTAACTGGTCTGGAGTCAGATGTCCTCTCCAGGTTCACACAGGTAACTGGTCTGGAGTCAGATGTCCTCTCCGGGTTAGGGTTAAACCGTCACCAGACATAGTTCCACGAGGGTGAAATATAACCATACGATGACGAAAGCGCCTCAGAAAAAACCTGGCAGCATCTCAACACTCTCTCTCTATCTCACCCCCTCTGTCCTACCCCCCTGTCTCACCACCTCTGTCTCACCACCTCTGTCTCCCCCACACTGTCCTACCGCCCTGTCTCACCACCTCTGTCTCACCACCTCTGTGTCACCCCCCTCTAGTCTCACACCCTTTGTCTCACCCCCTCTGTCTCACCCCCTCTGTCTCAGCCCTGTCATGGTTCACACCCCCCCGAGAGCGACTGGATGTTCACTCCCCTGGAGGCTGTTCAGATGCTCCCCTGGAGGCTGTTCCCTCTCCTGGAGGCTGTTCAGATGCTCTCCTGAAGGCTGTTCCCTCTCCTGGGAGAGTAGGAGACCCAAGCTCAGAAGCAGTTCGACCCAGGATCTTGTTGTTGGCTGTTAATCTCCACCGGATCACCAGGTGTTTAATCCACCGCTGGACCCCCCAGCAGTGAGATCATCAGCCCCCCCAGCCCACCTGGCTTTTCTCCTCCACCTCCTCCTCCTACTCCTCCTCTTCCTCCTCTTCCTCTGTGGTGGCTGCAGCTACAGCGGACTGCTGGTCCCAGAGCAGAGGTTTGCTGCATCCCCTGTCCCACACACTCCACAGCAGCTGCTCTCCCTCCTTCTTCCAGCTGCTCCCTCTCTCCCTCTTCTACTTCGTTCCTACTCACACGCTTCCTTTTTCCTCTCACACACTTCCCTCTCCTCTGAACACAGCAGTTCCCTGGCCCTCCTCCTCTCCTCTCCTCTCCTCTTCTCTCTCCCCTGTCCTCCTCTCCTCTCTCAGGCTACCCCGGGCGCTCGGTGCTGCTCACAGGGAACGACGTCCTGACGGATCCATACGGGCTGCAGCCTCACCACCACCGCATCCTTCTCCTCTCTTCCCTCTCTTTCCTCTCCTCTCCTCTCTTCTCTCTTCTCTCTTCCAGGAGGGCTCGACGCTCATCCCCCTTTCATTCATATAAATCCTCTTCTTCCCTCTCTTCTTCTTCTTCTTCTTCTTCTTCTTGTTCTCCCTCTCTACCTCTATCTCATCCCTCTTTTCCTGTGGAGTGTAGCGGTGGTGCTGCAGTGCTGGCGTGTGCTGCTGTCTGTCGGAGGGTACAGCTCCAAGTAGCAGCTCGATGTTCCTCCCCCCCCACCCCTTTTTCTCTGTCTCTCTCCCTTGCTCTCACACTACATCAATCGCCCTCCACGCCTTCCTCGCAGCCTCTCTCTCTCTCTCTCCCTCCCTCTTCCCTCTCTCCCTCCCCCTTCCCCCTCTGCCTCCCCCCTCCCCTCTGAACTGATTAGAATGGTACAGAGGCAGTGTGATCTTGCCAGTGCGGAAAGGACAGCACCATCACAGACATGTCTGCTAACAAAGACTACAGTAGGAAAGGATCAGCCAGCCTCCCCCCTTTCCCCCTCCCCCCTAGCCCCCCCCCCACACCAACCCCCCCCTCCCCCAGCCCCCCAGCCCCCCGCCCCCCCCCCCTCTCCACGGCCGCTGATCTCACAGCCTCTCCACTCTCTAACAAGCGGCGCTCCAACAAAGACATTTATTAGCAGATGGTTGATGGTTTTCATTCATTTAATTCTCACTGATTCAAGTCGTGCGTTGATTCAAGTCAGCTCCCTCTTTAACACACACACACACGTAATTTATACAATGCTTCAAATAACCATTGCTCTCAAATCCCTTCATTCTAACCCTCCAATCCTACAGCATGTCCTGCTGTCACCTGTCGTCACAACAACAACAACAACAACAACAACAACAACAGCAACAACCCTGACTGACTGTCACCTGTCACCTGTCACAACAACAACCACAACAACAACAACAACAACAGCAACAACCCTGACTGACTGTCACCTATCACCTGTCACAACAACAACCACAACAACAACAACAACAACAGCAACAACCCTGACTGACTGTCACCTGTCACCTGTCACCTGTCACAACAACAACCACAACAACAACAACAACAACAACAGCAACAACCCTGACTGACTGTCACCTGTCACCTGTCACAACAACAACCACAACAACAACAACAACAACAACAGCAACAACCCTGACTGACTGTCACCTGTCACCTGTCACAACAACAACCACAACAACAACAACAACAACAACAACAACAGCAACAACCCTGACTGACTGTCACCTGTCACCTGTCACCTGTCACCTGTCACAACAACAACAACAACAACCACAACAACAACAACAGCAACAACCCTGACTGACTGTCAACTGTCACATGTCACTGTCCAGCCACACCATTGGCTGCATGATGCTGACAGGTCAGGACTGGGACCACAACAATAACTTTAGAAAGCAACAGTACAGGACCACAACCACACACACACACACCTCACACACATACACACACACACGCACACGCACACGCACAAACACACACACACACGCACGCACGCACACACACACGCACACGCACACGCACACGCACACACCTCACACACACACACACACACACACCTCACTCACACACACACACACACACACACACACACCTCACACAAAGTCCTGCCTCCATCACTGCTGTTATCTGGGACCAGCTGCAGGCACTATGTCATTATGCAGCCTTTCAGTCTGCCTGTGTAGAGACACACACACACACGGACACACACACACGGACACAGACACGGACGCAGACGCACATGCAGACGCACACACAGACTCACACGCACACACACACGCACACGCACACGCACACGCACACACACACACACACACACACACACACACACACACACACACACACACACACACACAGTTAAAGAGGCAGAGTGAGGAGAGACCGGAACCAGACCTCAGAACCAGCTGGATGGAGAGCAGTGTTTTGTGGAGAAACCCCCCCCCTCTCTCCCCACCCCCCCTTCCAAACCTTCCCCCTCCCTTCCCATCCCCTCCTCCCCTCCCAAACCCCCTTTTCCAATGTCAGCGCCTCCACTATCACTCCATTGTGAGAGCTCATTATATTAGCTCATTAGTGAGTGACTGAAGGTCCGTCAGCGCTCCTTTCAGGGGAACCAGGTCGCTACCTTCACACAGGTCAAGGTCTGTGTGTGTGTGTGTGTGTGTGTGTGTGTGTGTGTGTGGATAAAACCGTGCCTCTTTATCAGTGTGTGTGAGACCCGGCTTCCTGTCAACATGTCCACAGTAGAAAGGAGCCTCTGGACACCTCCTATGTTAGTTAGAGAGACGTCTCCCTCCTCCCCCCTTCTCCCCCTCTTCCCCCCTCTTCCCGCCCCCTCCCCCCTCCTCGCCTCCCACCTCCCTCCCTCTCTCTTTCTAAGCTCATTTAGTCAATGCTCTGGCACTGTAACACACAATTGCAGCACTTTCCGACCACAAACACACCGTCTCATGTTCTAGAATCCTCCGGATTAATTAGCATCATTTGGCTCATGGCCCATCCTCAGAAAATAGGAAGTACGAAAGAGAGAGAGAGAGAGAGAGAGAGAGATCTGGGGTGAGAGAGAGGGATGGAAGGGATGTTTTTTGTACAATAGTCTCTCTCTCTCTCTCCTCTTCTCTCTCTCTCTCTCTCTCTCTCTCTCTCTCTCTCTCTCTCTCTCTCTCTCTCTCTCTCTCTCTCTCTCCCTCCAGAGTGAGTCTACATATAGAGCCCTATATGACCCTCCCTTCCCTATGCCACAATGGCAGAGCAGCAGTCTTCTAGATGTTTCTATCGCCGGATCAGATCAGCCCTGCTATGACTCAGAGCTGCCAAATCTGGGACAAACTCACAGGAGGACTAGAAACTATAAATAGCTTCTCCATCTGAGAAAAAAACAACAAGCAACTCTGTTTCCTGTCACATGATGCACAGTAGCCAGACAAAACTGCATGCGAGAAGTCCCGGTGTGTGTCTACTACGACGTGCACCCCTGGCCCACCGTGTCACAGACACTCTCAGTCTGAAGGAGGGGGTGCTGGGGCTGGGGGGGGGGGGGGGGGGGGGGTTTGGGGGTGGGGCTGGGGGTGCTGAGGGGGGTGGGGGCACTGGTGAGGGGGGCACACAGTTTAGCCCTTAGCCAAACCGCTAAGAGCAATTTAACACAACAGAAATGACTCGTTGGGTTATTGCGACTATCTTTTTCATGAAGGGGTTTTTAATAATGGGAGTGTTTCTGAGCCAAGACAGCAACACTGTGAAAATGTATTTGTCGATTTGGCATAGCTGTACATTAAATCATATTCCTAGTACATTCATGAAATATATACCGGTAAGTGTAACTTAAACAAAGTACCACATCTATTCATTGACAGATATATCCAGTTAAATCTCAGAGAACCAAACACATTCGGCTCATTTACCTGAAGACGGGGGCTGCTGTTCATTGGTCGACTCGATACCTGCTCCGATTAGGTTCATGATCTTCTCGATCTGTGGAGGAGCCAAACATGGAGACACATCAGATATGGCCACCCCTCTAATTCATTCATTCAGTCATTCATTCATTCATTCATTCATTCATTCATTCATTCATTCAGTCATTCATTCATTCATCCGTTCATTCATTCATTCATTCAATCATTCATGTGAATGTCATACATGTCAATATTTACTTAAAGACTTAAAGATAGATCCTTAAAGACCATCATCTGTAGTTATACAGTATATGCAGCACACACACACACACACACACACACACACACACATACACACACACACACACCCCTGCAGGTATAGGAGGAGGGTTGTGCATACAGCACAGCGACAGTATTCCACGTGGGACAGCATCATAATGGTTTTTCATCAACAAACAGACCCACAGACACACTCACAGCTCACAACAAAGGCAGACACACAAGAAGCATCTGGACCTCTGGACCGACGGGCCCGGGGCCCAGCGAAACACACAGGCGCCAGCGGCACAGAGGGCTGAGGAGAGGCTGTGACTCGGGTCTTAGTCAGCAGAAACGGAAGCTTCCTACAGCTGATGAACAGAGCAGCGCTTCTGAGGGCGAGAGGCACAGTGACGCCCCCCGGCGTGGCAGCGATGCGTCACTTGGTAAATGGTGAATGATAAATGGACTGCACTTACATAGCGCCTTTTTTGCTGCTCCAAAGCTGCTCCAAAGCGCTTTACAACGGCCTCTCATTCACCCCTCACTTATATAGCGCCTTCTTTGCTGCTCCAAAGCGCTTTACAACGGCCTCTCATTCACCCCTCACTTATATAGCGTCTTTTTTGCTGCTCCAAAGCTGCTCCAAAGCGCTTTACAACGGCCTCTCATTCACCCATTCACACACACATTCACACACCAATGGCGGCAAGCTGCCATGCAAGGCGCCGGCCGGCCCGCTCACTGGGAGCAATTTAGGGGTTCAGTGTCTTGCCCAAGGACACTTCGACATGTGGCCAGCCAGGGCTCGAACCGCTGATCTGCCGACCTTGTGATCATTAGACGGCGACTCTACCTCCTGAGACACAGCCGCCCGAGGGTTGTCCCGCGGGTTCGGGTCAGGTCGAATTCTATAGGCTAATAATCAGAAATCTTTATGAAGGGTGTCAAAGATATCGGGCGGGTGAACGGGTCGGGTCCATGTGTGTAAAGCGGGGAGGAGTGGCATGGCGTGGCACTAATGCACCAGCTATAACACACCTAACCACAGCTCTTCCATTTGGAAATAACCAGGATGTTAAAGCAACATTGAGAAGTTCAGGCTCTAACATACAGCGTGGTGCTGCAGCAGGACTGACATGGCCACCCGCCCGCCCCTCCCAGATCCTCTCAGACACCCACGTTCTGGAGGGAAGCAGGAGGAGGGCCAGTCATCTCAGATCTACGACAGCTACAGGAACAGGAAGTAGCACACGATCAAACTACCTGGAAGGAGGATAGAATCATTCACCTCCACTGGCTCCTGGTCAAGTCCCGCATCAAATACAAAATCCTCCTCCTCACCTACAAATCCCTCCACGCCTGCGCCCCCCAGTACCTAACTGACCTCCTCTCCCAACATACCCCTTGCCGAAACCTGCGGTCCGCAGACATTGGCCTGCTGTCCACCCCCCCGCACCAACCTACGGACCTTTGGGGACAGAGCCTTCAGCGTGGCTGCACCTACCCTCTGGAATTCCCTCCCCATAGTGATCCGCAACGCCCCCACCCTGGACTCCTTCAAAACATGCCTTAAAACCCATCTGTTCACCAAGGCCTTTGGCCCCTAGTCACTGTTTCTGTTTTGCTTTGTTTGTTTTCTGTTTTGTCTGTCTGACCATTCCCCTTTAGAATTGTAAAGCGTCCTTGGGTTTTTGAAAGGCGCTAAAGAAATCAAAGTTATTATTATTATTATTATTATAATGTAATTCCACAAGCATGTGCCTGACGCTGAAGACGACATCATCATGCTGCGACAGCGTTTGAAGAGTGGAGCAAATTTTAAAAGCCAGTCCTGAAGTGATTTTTGTCGGTTGTGTATTTTGAGTTGTATGTTCCTTTTTTGAAGGTTCTAAACACATTTTGTTTAGTAACCGCGGCGACTGGATGACAGCATGAGTTAGCGAAGTGCTCGATGGTCTGGGGTGTGAGGCATGGAGAAGCTACAGCAGAGAGCAACGGGGGACACAACGCTACAGACCGTATCGCTACCTTGGGCAGGACATGGGCAGATCATCAATAGTCATTATAAATGATGAAAAACATCTCTTAATACATTCCCATGAAAGTGAGAAGAGGAATGTCATGGTGAATATATATCATATAACTCATTGTAATCTGATTAATATTGTGGTAAAATATTGATTGATGCACGGTTAATTTTCTTACATTTCAAACCCAGCATCGACACAGACTGTACATGGAATTATGGCTGATGATTTGTTGAAAGTTTAACAAAGATTAGATTAGATAAGATTAGATTAGATTAGATTATATTAGATTAGATCAAATTAGATTAGATTAGATTAGATTTGATTAGATTAGATTTGATTTGATTAGATTAGATTCAACTTTACTGTCATCCCAGAGTACAAGTGCTATACAACGAAATGCAGTTAAATAGCATCTAACCGGAAGTGCAAATAGTGATATAAGAACATGATATAAATAAACATGACAATGATAGTGATAGGTAAGTGTGCAATATACTGTATGTGCAGAGGTAGTATTGTAAACATCAGTTTAGTTTAGAGGTATATTCAGTTATGAGCTATGTACAGTTATGAGCCATGTACAGTTAAGGTTGCGCTGGAGGGAGTGTGGTAGTTTATGTACAGTATGTAATGTACAGATGTATAAAAGAAGCTATATTAAGAGACATGTGCAATGTGCAATATACAGTATGTCTCTTAGATGACAAAGCAGACAAACATGGAAACATGACAGATAGTGCACTTGTCACAGATAGTGTCCGTTTCAACTTGACCCCGCAATGAAGTTACATTGGCTAACAGAGAGGATATATACAATAGTAAAGGACATATACAAGTATTTTGTCATAAATATATGTGGCACTGGCACTGGCCTTTCAAAAAACCCAAGGACGCTTTACAATTCTAAAGGATAATGATCAGACAGACAAAACAGAAAACAAACAAAGCAAAACTGAAACATTGACTAGGGGCCAAAGGCCTTGGAGAACAGATGGGTTTTAAGGGCTAATTTGAAGGAGTCCAGGGTGGGGGCGTTGCGGAAATGTAAGTAAATAGGGGGGGGGGGAAATGCAAAGTGTTGCTTTGGTCACGGTTCTCCTCTGCTGTCCTCTGGTTAAACAGGAATGACATGTGACCGTCACCTGATTCATAAGTGCCAGAAACGTCGATGCTGCTTCCACCAGTGACCCTGGAGACCCAGGAAGGCTGATTTGATGTAATATTTAGCATTTGAAAAGCCCTCTGCACTTCGCTGGTGGCATCAACACTCTGCCATGACTCATTTAGGAGTCAGGGACTAGGCGAAGCTTCCCTCCAGCGATACAGACCTCCCCGATCCCCCCCAGAATTAACCCAGATGCATTCTATAGCACTCACGTACCACTCTGCATTACCGCAAAGTGCACCTCTAGAAAAAACGAGCTTCTTAAAGGAATTCTAACTCATTTTCAATTAAAGTGTGTCAGAATAGAGCACACATATGGACAGCTGCTTCCCCATTCCAGGAGGTGTGGGAACATCTACAGAGTCTTTAAGCCACCTGTCGAAATGGGACACAGAAATAGGAACGGTGAGTGAGTGTATGGGCGCCTTGATCTGGGCCTTTGAAGCCAGCCGGAGTGATTATGTCCCTGATTCGATGTGAACCGAGAGTGGAGCTCATCAGCGCGTTGGAAATGCATGAAATATATATCCTAGCATATTGCATATTATACTATTAATAAAACACTATTCAACCAGGTCACGTGAAGACCTTCCTATAGAGTGAGGAGTGTGAATGTGAATGCCTGAGCAGCTTGGAGCAGCATGGGGGCATACAGGATGGGTTCTATACTGTCCTGCAGGACACACAGCTCAGGACATCCTATCAATTCGTGACGTTAGAATTATAAGGTTCTATCTCAATTTTTGTCAAAATTGAGTTTTTTTACATAATCTGATCCATAGGTGTTCATTAATGCCTGTGTGGTGTTATTTTTAACGTTTTGACATTTTTGAGTTAGTAATTCATAAAATACAAAGGTTCCATCTCACAGAACATAATGGAATGTAAAAACGTTGACGGTCAATATCTCTGAACTACCCTAGACGGAGATAGAACCTTATAATTCTAAGCTCACGATACAGGATGGGTTCTATACTGTCCTGCAGGACACACAGCTCAGGACATCCTATCAATTCTGGCACCCCCTTCTTCAAATGACCCTTTCCCCACATTTCCTTGCCAAGGCTCCGTATTGTAACTGCCATCCTCTCAGGTCCTACGACGCCTAAAGCCCCCTTTTCACCTCAGTTGTCTTTGAGACTGCCTGACATAAAAGCGTCAATGAGTTTTCCTCTGCCAAGCTGCAGGGGAATGATCACATGATCAACATCTCTTATGATCACATATCAACTTATCTCACACATACTATGAGTGACAGAGAGAAGGTGGAGGACCTCTAGGGGAGCCGTATTTAAACATTTACATTTACATGTTTGGCATTTAGCAGACGCCTTATTCCAAAGCGACCTACAATCAATACATTTGACTAAGCAAGTGAATCATCAATCCACCAGTCGCAGCAGGAAGAGTAATCCAGCTCAGGCCCGGGGCCATTGATAGAAGGAAAAACCTTCTTCTATCACCTTCTTCTAAACCTAGGTTGTTGTTTTTTTAATTTTATTTTTATATATACTGGAGAAACAGAGAAACAGTACAAGGGGGTCGATAGAAGTTTTTAGGGGACACAGTAGAGGGGAAAAGCGGGTGTCTTCAGGAGACGCAGTGCTGGGGGGCAGTAGATGTCTCAGGAGGAGCAGTTAAGGTGTAACCTGAATAGATGGGTCTTTAGTCTACGACGGAAGATGGGTAGTGACTCTGCAGTTCTGACAGCCGTGGGAAGCTCATTCCACCAGTGGGGAGCCTTTCATTTAGATTAGAATGATCCGGATAATTTTTTGGTATTCAGGATCAGATCTGTCAGGTTTGGAGCAGTACAGGGGAGATGAAACAGCTCGATCTGATCCTGGATAGCAGAAGAGAATCTGGTTTATTCTGATCCAGATTTATTGTTTTGAAATACTGGACCCTGATGTTCATCCTGTCACTGTGCTTCAGTCTCGCTCTCCTGATCTCTCATGATGTCATCACACACACACACACACACACACACACACACACACACGCGCGGTACACACGCACGCATGAGCTACACGCAGGCATGCACTACACACATGCATGCACGCACACACACACACACACACACACACACACACACACACACACACACACACACGCACACACACACGATAGGCTACTGATAGTTTACTGTAGGCTAGTGATTTCTTCAGGGCCAAAAAGCAGAACATTCTTGATTCTTGAACATTCTTCAAGTCGATCTTCAGATACCCCGTACGGGGGGGTAGGTGGACATGCTGGTGTTCATGTACACATCTGTGAGAGTGGATTGTGGAGCTCTCTGCCTCTCAGCACATCAATTATAAACATGCAGTTAAAGCAGCATGTGACTCTCCATCATCTCACATTCAATTATCTCCACCATCGGCCCCAGTGAACTCGTGGAGTGACTGCGGCACCCGCACACACACGCACACACACACACACGCACACGCACACGCTTGACTAAACGGCTTACAACCACAATTATCTCTCGAGTGATAAAAGCAATGGTTCAATTGATGTACGATCACTCATCAGTACAGACCTCTCTATAGCCCTGTCTGTCTGTCTGTCTGTCTACAACACCAGACCTCTCTATAGCCCTTCTTCTTCGGCGTATGGGTAGTTGTTTTTCCTCTCCACTCCACCAGGCTCGGGGCCGAGGGGCTACCCTTTTACCACTTACCACCCCGAGACCTGGTTGAGGGGCTCACCCGGGCTATATTTCTGGACACCCCTCCAGAAGCCACGTCATCGTCTCGTCATCTAATACCGACAGACCATGCATCCCGTTGGGTGGGTGGTACACCGGGCAATCCAGGATAACATGGTCTGCGGTTTGGTCCTCTGCGCCACACTCGCACGACGCATTTGGGGCCAAGCCCCATCTGTGCATTGATGAGCGGAAACGCCCGACGCCGGTCCGGAGATGATTGAGCCTCACCCAGGATAGCCTTGGCAAGTCCATCCCGAGGGGCTCAGGGCCGGCGACTGGGATGTGGTCGCGGAGTTTGGAGGTGTTAGCCTCCCACTCCGCGCGCCACATATAATCCGCCCATCCTGCCGCACTGATGTTGAGATCTCTGCATTGCTGCCTGAGATCCTGTGCGGCAGGCACAAATGGGTGTCTCGACTTGAGACGCCGGGAGGGCTCCGCTGTTATAGTGAGCCTATCATGGAGCAGATGGTTATTAAGCTCCACGGCCCGGCAGGCGAGACGTGCTGTGGCTCCCATGCGGCGGAGGCCTGCGGGCTGGATGCCTGCTAGGATGGGAAGGTTGTCCACCGGGGTAGGACGCAGGCATCCTGTCACAATGCGCAAGGCTTCGTTTATAGGCGAGTCGATGAGGCGGGTGTGGGCACTGCGACACCATACTGGGGCGCAGTATTCACTAGTTGAATAAACGAGGGCTAGGGCTGCCGTGCGCAAGGTCCTTGCGCCGGCGCCCCAGCCCGAGCCAACCAGTCGCCTCATCAACGCCACACGAGCTGTTAACTTCTTGCGCAGTGACTCGAGGTGTCGGCGAAACGTGAGCGTCCTGTCCAATGTCACGCCGAGATAGATTGGCTCAGCGGAACATGGCAGGGGAGTTCCATCTAGGTGTACTCTAAGCTCACGTTTAGCCTCCCTGTTGTTAAGGTGGAAGGCAGCCGACACCGTCTTTGCCTCGCTAAGCTTCAATCTCCATTTCCGGAAGTATGCCACTAGTGTCTGCATGTCCTGGCTCAGAATCCCCTCCACAGACTGCCAATTTCCAGCAGAGTACACCACTGCGAGGTCGTCTGCGTAGGCGTACTTCCGCGAGAGTGTGTTGGGCAGGTCATAGGTGTAGATATTATAGAGGAGGGGGGCCAGGACCGATCCCTGAGGGACGCCGTTCTTAAGGCGTCGAAGCCTGCTTAGCTGTCCGCGACCGGTGGTGAGGGTAAAGCTGCGGTTACGGATGAGCTCCATGATCATTCTGACCATGTGCCTGTCCGGCAGCAGGCGGAGCAGCTTGCAGGAGAGGCCGCGATGCCATACGGTATCGTAGGCAGCCGTCAGGTCTATAAAGACGGCCCCGGCCTTCTTTTTTGCCGAAAAGCAATCCTCGATGTCTTGAGTCATAAGGGTGACTTGATCTACGGTCGACCTCCCGCGTCGGAACCCGGCCTGCTCACGTGGGAGCAGCGGGTCGACAATTGGTTCGATGCGGGCGTAGATGAGACGCTCGAGGATCTTGAAGGGGATGCATAACAGAGAGATGGGACGGTAACTCTTAGGGTCCCCTTCAGGCTTATTCGGTTTAGGGATCGCAACAACTAGGGCTCTTCGCCAGATTTTGGGGATCTTGAGTTGGCGCAAACAGGAAGTGAGGAACGCTCTCAGCCAGGACTTCAAGGCGGGTGCGGCATGGAGAATAAGCTCCGGGCAGATGGAATCAGGCCCCGGAGCTTTCCCTGGCTTTAGATGCTGGAGGGCAGCAGCGAACTCCTCCGGGGTGAATTCACCGGAGATGTAGTCACTGCTAGGTGTTGGGGCCCTCCAGAGGTCTGACACTTCTTTTGCCACAAGTCGAGACGACTCGTGGTCTTTGCCCTCGTATGACCCACTTTTCACAAATTGTGATGCGATTTTATTTGCAGAGATGGGGCAGTGACGGGGGGAGTGTCTGGACCTACCAGTGAGATTGTTCATGATACTCCATGCCTTACGGCTGGAGTGCGAGAAGTCGATGGAGTCAATGGCCTCCTATAATAGCCTCTATAGCCCTGTCTGTCTGTCTGTCTGTCATCACCAGACCTCTCTATAGCCCTGTCTGTCTGTCTGTCTGTCTACACCAGACCTCTCTATAGCCCTGTCTGTCTGTCTGTCTGTCTGTCAACACCAGACCTCTCTATAGCCCTGTCTGTCTGTCTGTCTGTCTGTCTGTCAACACCAGGCCTCTCTATAGCCCTGTCTGTCTGTCTGTCTGTCTGTCAACACCAGGCCTCTCTATAGCCCTGTCTGTCTGTCTGTCAACACCAGGCCTCTCTATAGCCCTGTCTGTCTGTCTGTCTGTCTGTCAACACCAGGCCTCTCTATAGCCCTGTCTGTCTGTCTGTCTGTCTGTCTGTCACCTGTCTGTCTGTCTGTCTGTCCACACCAGACCTCTCTATAGCCCTGTCTGTCTGTCTGTCTGTCTGTCTGTCTACACCAGACCTCTCTATAGCCCTGTCTGTCTGTCTGTCTGTCTGTCTGTCTGTCTGTCTGTCAACACCATACCTCTCTATAGCCCTGTCTGTCTGTCTGTCTGTCTGTCCACAACAGGCCTCTATATCTCTACTCTAGAGAACACATGAGCTGCGTTCGTAAATTTGCTCTGAGAGCACCGGACCGCACACTGAGTTCAACGCCATAAAGGGACCAAGTAATTTGAATGGACAAGAGGCATTCCATGAGTGCTGATCAGATTTCCAGAGCAGATTTACAAACGCAACCTAGATACTATCATAGATGACATCATACATGACATCATACATGACATCATACATCATCATATGTAACAGTAGTGTTCTCTCCAAACAATGGAAGGGTTTCTGTGCCACGCTGTGAGCTTGGCAGCACCACTATGTAAACATTACAAAGCAAATGAAACTATATATTTAATGAAAGTGAAAGTGATACGATGTTCCTCAATGAATTCAGTGTTTTATTGGTACTTTGGGCAAATTCTATGTTAATGCAATCCAGCCCCACGCTGTACAAACATCCTGGGGAGAACATAAATGACCTCATTATCATTATACATGAATGACATCATTATCATATATGGCATCATACATGACATCATCATCATAATAATATTAACCTTTATTTGTGTAGGACTTTTATCATTATAGTGCTTTAATCATTATATAATCATTTTATATTTAATCATTTAGTCATTTAATTAATAGGCAATATTAAAAAGATGGGGTTTTAGTCTTGACTTGAAAATATATGCTGAGGTTGCATCCCTAATGTAAACTGGCAGTGCATTCCATAATTTGGGTGCATAAAATGAGAAATGAGAAATCTCTTCTTTTTGGTAAACATAGAAAGCCACCGTCAGAAGACCTGAGAGCTCTATTGGGCTGACATGCTAGCAAAAGGTCTTTCAGATATTCTGGTGCTGTGCCAGTGAGAGCTTTATAAGCAGAAGGATCTTGAAATCTATTCTGAACATAACAGGTAGCCAGTGTAGAGTCTCTAAAATAAAATAAAATGTGTGTGTGTGTGTGTGTGAAATCAAATCAAATCAAGTTTGTTTATCATAATGCACAGGTTATAGCCGTATATAACAAAGAGTACAATAACATGTTTTAAGGAGCTCCCTCTCAACAGGATGGGAGTAAAAGGTGGTAAACAACCCAGTCCAGCTCGAGTCAGTGTTGACATGAAGGTTGTGTAGTGTTGATCTTATTTATGTTTCAATGATGATCTCCAGCCACCCCCCCCCCTCCTCCTCCCCTCCTCCCTTCCTCCCCTTCTCTCCACTCACTCCAAATAAATCCCTAAAAATCTGGACGAGAAACAGACACTCTAGGGGAGTGGGGGGGGGGCTGCAAAACAGGATGCCCTTGAGAACAGGACACCCCACCCAGCCTGCCTGAGTAAACAGCCCTGTCAGCCAGCCTGCAGAGAGGCAGGGAGGCAGGGAGACAGGGAGGCAGGGAGGCAGGGAGGCAGGGAGTCAGATGGGGGGTTAGGGAGGCAGGGAGGCAGGGAGACAGGGAGACAGGGAGGCAGGGAGGCAGGGAGGCAAGGAGACAGGGAGGCAGGGAGGCAGGGAGGCAGGGAGACAGGGAGGCAGGGAGGCAGGGAGGGAGGCAGAGAGGCAGGGAGGCAGGGAGGCAGAGAGGCAGGGAGGCAGGGAGGCAGGGAGGCAGGGGGCCAGGGGGACAGGGAGACAGGGAGGCAGGGAGACAGGGAGGCAGGGAGACAGGGAGGCAGGGAGACAGGGAGACAGGGGGGCAGGGAGGCAGGGAGGCAGGGAGACAGGGAGACAGGGAGGCAGGGAGGCAGGGAGGCAGGGAGGTAGGGAGGAAGGGGGGCAGGGAGACAAGGAGGAAGGGGGGCAGGGAGGCAGGGAGACAGGGAGGAAGGGGGGCAGGGAGACAAGGAGGAAGGGGGGCATGGAGGCAGGGAGGCAGGGAGGCAGGGAGACAGGGAGGCAGGGAGGCAGGGAGGCAGAGAGACAGGGAGGCAGGGAGGCAGGGAGGCAGGGAGACAGGGAGGCAGAGAGGCAGGGAGGCAGGGAGGCAGGGAGGCAGGGGGCCAGGGAGGCAGGGAGGCAGGGGGCCAGGGAGGCAGGGAGGCAGGGGGACAGGGAGGCAGGGAGGCAGGGAGGCAGGGGGGCAGGGAGGCAGGGAGGCAGGGAGACAGGGAGACAGAGAGGCAGGGAGGCAGGGAGGCAGGGGGGCAGGGAGGCAGGGAGGCAGGGAGGCAGGGAGACAGGGAGACAGGGAGGCAGGGAGACAGGGAGGCAGGGAGACAGGGGGCCAGGGAGGCAGGGAGGCAGGGAGGCAGAGAGGCAGGGAGACCAAGAGGCAGGGAGGCAGGGAGGCAGGGAGACAGGGGGCCAGGGAGGCAGGGAGGCAGGGAGGTAGGGAGGCAGGGAGACAGAGAGGCAGGGAGACAGGGAGGCAGGGAGGCAGGGAGGCAGGGAGACTGGGAGGCAGGGAGGCAGGGAGGCAGGGAGGCAGGGAGGCAGGGAGGCAGGGAGACAGAGAGGCAGGGAGGCAGGGAGGCAGGGAGGCAGGGAGGCAGGGAGACAGAGAGGCAGGGAGACAGGGAGGCAGGGGGACAGGGAGGCAGGGAGACAGGGAGGCAGGGAGACAGGGAGGCAGGGGGACAGGGAGGCAGGGAGGCAGGGAGACAGAGAGGCAGGGAGGGAGGCAGGGAGGGAGGCAGGGAGGCAGGCAGGGGGCCAGGGAGACAGGGAGGCAGGGAGGCAGGGGGGCAGGGAGACATAGAGGCAGGGAGGCAGGGGGGCAGGGAGACATAGAGGCAGGGAGGCAGGGAGGCAGGTAGGCAGGGAAGCTGGGAGGTAGGGATGCAGAGAGGCAGGGAGGCAGAGAGGCAGGGAGGCAGGGAGGCAGGGAGGCAGGGAGGCAGGGGGCCAGGGGGGCAGGGAGACAGGGAGACAGATGGTGAGCTTAAATGTTTTTATGATGTAATATTTGATGTAATGTTTTCTTGAGTGAAAAGTGTGATGTTTTTATTTCCTGATGTTCTGTTTTATGTCCTGTAGTTCTGTTTTAAATTGTTTATAACATCTGAGGCCGTATTTCCCCTGTGGATTTACCTGCCCAGTGCCCAGGGACTGCTGATGTAATTTAGCTACCCAGCTAATTCAGGGAGAGTCAATGACTGCCCATTGTCCCTTTTAAAAAAACAAATAAATAAATAATTAGTCATAATTTGCACCAAAAACTATTGTCCTGAGCATGATTCGAACTAGGATAGCAATGTTCAGTTTGCAAGTTGGTATCTACAGTCTCCACTGTCTACAGTCTCCACCCTTAACTCAATGTCTACAGTCTCCACCTTTAACACAACACCGGCGCCCCCCTCCCCTCTCTGGAAGAGCTGTACAACACACGCTGTCTCAGGAAGGCCTCCAAGATCTCCAGAGACCCAACCCACCCTGGGTACGAACACTTTGCCCGGCTGCCCTCGAAAAGGCGGTACAGGACCATGGCCGCAAGGACAAACAGACTGAAGTACAGCTTCTACCCCAGGGCCATCCAGGCCCTGAACACAGCAAAGACCTAGGTTCTGGGCCCTGGACAGTCTGGACGGATTGATGGCAGCTGCTGGACTGAAAACATCAGGTGTAGTGCTGAGGCACAAATATGTACATTTCAAGCCTGCAAACTGCGACACTTTAAATGAATGTGCAATAACACTATGTGCAATATGACAACCCTAGTCGTCTATCTGTACAGTATAGTATAGTGGATAGTGTACATAGCCTTTATTTATGTAAACCAGCTCCTTCCCTTCTTGTGTTTTTTTTTAGTTTTTTTTTCTTTCCTAGCACCAGGGGAGCCACCCCTCCTAAATTTCGTTGTTTGGTACCTGTACTATAGCAATGACAATAAAGACCATTCATTCATTCATTCATACAGTCTCCACCCTTAACTCAATGTCTACAGTCTCCACCCTTAACACAATGTCTACAGTCTCCACCCTTAACACAATGTCTACAGTCTCCACCCACAGTTCAGATGTCTACAGGGGTGGATAGGGGGAGACAGTAGGGTAGATGGAGGAGACAGGGGGTAGAGGAGGAGGAGACAGGGGGAGAACAATGGGAAGACAGGGGGGTAAAGAGGGAGACAGAGGGGGGTAAAGGGGGAGACAGGGGCGAAGAACAGGGGGAGGACAGGGGGTCTAGAGGGGTACGGTTGAGAGCGTGGGCTGGTCCCTGGGACCCAGGCTGAGTGGACGGGGAGTGACAGCAGAGGCCCAATTAGCCTGGTGAGCTGCCACCGGCCCAGCGCAGCGTGGGGGGGGGCGGGAGGGAAGGAGGGGGAGGGGGGGAGACGAAGGGAGGGAGGGAGGGAGGGAGCTCTGGGCCTGGAGGCATTCTGTCCTGACAACACGGCTACGAAGCTAGCTACGCCTCGCCTGTCCCTGATGGCCCCCCCCCCCGCCGCCCCCACCGCCATCCTCTCCTCTCTCCCTTCTCTCTCTTCTCCTGCCTCAATTCATTTCCTTCCTCTATAATTCACTCATTACAGCACCCCTCCCCCCACTCCTCTCTCTCTCTCTCTCTCTCCCTCTCGCTCTCTCTTTCTATATATATATATATTTCTGACCCAACGCTCCAATTGAAAGGCTCCTCGTGTGTTAATCGTCGTCTGTCCGTCCTCTCTCTCTCCCAAAACTTCAGAACCTGGGAACTTCAGAACCTAAGAACTTTAGAACCCTCAGAACCTGAAAACTTCAGAACCTGAGAACCTCAGAACCTGAGAACCTCAGAACCTGAAAACATCAGAACCTGAAAACTTCAGAACCTCAAAACATCAGAACCTGAGAACTTCAGAACCTCAGAACTTTAGAACCTCAGAACCTGAAAACATCAGAACTTGAGAACCTCAGAACCTCAGAACAAAAGCGGTCTTACCTCGTCCCACTCAGAGGCGAAGGAAGGGGAGCGCTCCATTCCCTGGTTCTGGTTCTGGTCCTGGTTCTGGGCGGCGGAGCAGCAGTAGTTCACAGACCCGCGGCGGCCCCCCGGCGGCCCGTCCTCCTCCCCCAGGGGCGAGACCCCCATCAGGTCAGAGTCGGACTTGGAGAGGCTGCGAGTCAGCTTCAGCTCCCCGGGAGGCCTCAGCCTCACGGTGGGCACAGCCCCAGGCGAGACCCTGGCTTCGGCCTTGCAGTGGTGGAGCACCGAGGTGGAGACGGGGTCAGTGTCAGGGAAGCGGGCGGTCATGGTTGGTGGAGCTGCCTGGAGGTCCGGGCCTGGAGGTCAGAGGTCAGACCTATAGGTCAGAGGTCAGACCTGGAGGTCAACCATGGAGATCAACCGTGGAGGTCTGGTCTGGACGACACAGCAGGATCGAGGCGTCTGGGCAGGGCAGAGCTGGTTGTTTCTGGGTAAAAAACAGAGGAGCCAGGCTGAGTGTGTGATGTGATGTGAGGGAAACGCAGCCAGGCAGGACATCTCTCTGTAACGATACTGAGAGGAAAAGCAGCTACGCATTAAACTCCTAACTAACGTCCATGTACTCCTGTTTAGAGACCGTCAGGCCCCGCCCCCCACATCCTGCCCTCCCTTGGTCACTGACTCAAACGGTCATTGTTTTTTCCGCCTTCCTTCCTTTCCCTGAAATCTCTCTCTCGCTTTCTCTCTTTCTCTCTTTCTCTCTTTGTCTCTCTCTTCCTAACCTCCTCTTCAGGCTTCCCCTCTTCATCAGCTCAGGTTTCATAACACCGTGTTCTCTAAAGGCCAGGGGACGGGAGGAGGAGATCACACTCACACACACACACACACACACAGACACACACACACACACACACACACACACATACACACACACATACACACACACACACACACACACACACATACAAACATACACACACACACACATGCACGCAGACAGACACATACAGACACATACAGACATACAGACACATACACACACACACACACACACACGCACGCATACAGACACACATACACACACAAACATACACGTACAGACACACACACACACACACACAAAATGCAGACACAGATCCTATACACACATACAGACATACTTACACGTTATGCATATGAGACACATACAGACATACAACCACATACAGACATACAGACATACAGACATACTTACACTTTGACATTTTTAAAAAGCAACACTCCATGTCTCCCACGTCCTCTCCAGTCCTTACCCTCTTCTCCTCCTTGTCTTCCTCTCCTCTCCTCCCGTCCTCTGTCTCTCCTCCCCGGGCCGTCCCGTCCTGAGATGAGGCAGCGTCGCGTCCGTTCCGGTCCTGGCCGGCCCTATGACTGAGCACTACCACCACGGCCTCGGCCTCAGCACAGCTCAGCTCAGTTCAGTTCAGCTCAGCTCATCGCTGCCCCGCTGTGAGGCTGTGAGGATGAGAGGATGTGAGGATGTGAGGATGTGAGGATGGAAGGCCTGGCGTTATTCAGACTGACAGCCAGGGTAATCAGGTTACAGATGCATGCAGTGTCTGCTTTGCCTCTAGGGTCGGGGGGGCGGGGGGGGGGGTTCACTAGGGCTGGCTTGGGCTACAACTCTGTCATTCTGGTCTAACTGTTTCATTAGTGTCTACTGAGCCAAAGTCCCTGCAGAGAGACAGAGGGACAGAGAGACAGAGGGGCAGAGGGACAGAGGGACAGAGGGACAGAGAGACAGAGAGACAGAGGGACAGAGAGACAGAAGGGCAGAGGGACAGAGGGACAGAGGGACAGAGAGACAGAGGGACAGAGACACAGAGAGACAGAGGGACAGAGACAGAGGGACAGAGAGACAGAGGGACAGAGGGACAGAGAGACAGAGACAGAGGGACAGAGAGACAGAGAGACAGAGGGACAGAGGGACAGAGAGACAGAGACAGAGGGACAGAGAGACAGAGAGACAGAGGGACAGAGACAGAGGGACAGAGAGACAGAGAGACAGAGGGACAGAGACAGAGAGACAGAGAGACAGAGAGACAGAGAGACAGAGGGACAGAGAGACAGAGGGACAGAGACACAGAGACAGAGGGACAGAGGGACAGAGACAGAGAGACAGAGGAACAGAGAGACAGAGGGACAGAGAGACAGAGGGACAGAGGGACAGAGACAGAGAGACAGAGGGACAGAGGGACAGAGAGACAGAGGGACAGAGGGACAGAGGGACAGAGAGACAGAGGGACAGAGAGACAGAGGGACAGAGAGACAGAGGGACAGAGGGACAGAGACAGAGAGACAGAGGGACAGAGAGACAGAGAGACAGAGACACAGAGAGACAGAGAGACAAAGGGACAGAGAGACAGAGGGACAGAGGGACAGAGAGATAAAGGGACAGAGGGACAGAGGGACAGAGAGACAGAGGGACAGAGAGACAGAGGGACAGAGACAGAGGGACAGAGGGACAGAGAGACAGAGGGACAGAGGGACAGAGACAGAGGGACAGAGGGACAGAGAGACAGAGAGACAGAGGGACAGAGACAGAGGGACAGAGGGACAGAGAGACAGAGGGACAGAGGGACAGAGACAGAGGGACAGAGGGACAGAGAGACAGAGACCAAATGTGTCTCAACGAATAAATTATGATCTGTTTCCTCTATGACTCATTCTCTATCCTCTATGTGAGGAAGTGAAAGAAGTGAACTCTGGGGCGTTGAAGAGGTTAAAATAGAGGATGAGGAAAGTGAAGGGTGGATGACCTGAGAGGAATGTCGAACAAATCACACACACTCTCTCACACCCTGGGACATCACACACACTCTCACACACACTGGGACATCACACACACTCTCACACACACACACACTGGGCCATCTATTCACACAGACTTCATTATGACACAGGGGAAATGGGATTGGGCCTAAGAACAGCAGCCACCGGCAATCACAGTGCTGGAGGAAGGAAGAACGTTTTTAGGGTTTTCTTTTTTATGTGTGTTCAGAGGTCAGTCTAACATGAGGACCATGAGACCAGGAGATGAGGAGAACCAGGAGGACCAGGAGACCAGGAGGACCATGAGATCAGGAGACCAGGAGAACCAGGAGGACCAGGAGACCAGGAGGACCATGAGGACCAGGAGACCAGGAGACCAGGAGGACCAGGAGACCAGGAGGACCAGGAGACCAGGAGACCAGGAGACCAGGAGACCAAGAGGACCAGGAGGACCAGGAGACCAGGAGACCAGGAGACCAGGAGACCAGGAGACCAAGAGGACCAGGAGGACCAGGAGACCAGGAGACCAGGAGACCAGGAGACCAAGAGGACCAGGAGGACCAGGAGACCAGGAGGACCAGGAGACCAGGAGACCAGGAGACCAGGAGACCAGGAGACCAGGAGACCAGGAGATGAGGAGGACCAGGAGGACCAGGAGACCATGAGACAAGGAGAGGAGGAGAGGAGGAGAACCAGGAGGACCAGGAGAGGAGGAGAACCAGGAGGACCAGGAGGACCATGAGACCATGAGATGAGGAGGACCAGGAGACCAAGAGGACCAGGAGACCAGGAGACCAGGAGATGAGGAGAACCAGGAGGACCAGGAGGACCAGGAGATGAGGAGAACCAGGAGGACCAGGAGACCAGGAGACCAGGAGACCAGGAGGACCATGAGACCAGGAGGACCAGGAGACCAGGAGACCAGGAGACCAGAAGATGAGGAGAACCAGGAGGACCAGGAGGACCAGGAGATGAGGAGAACCAGGAGGACCAGTAGAGGAGGAGAACCAGGAGGACCAGGAGATGAGGAGAACCAGGAGGACCAGGAGGACCTGGAGATGAGGAGAACCAGGAGGACCAGGAGACCAGGAGGACCAGGAGACCAGGAGATGAGGAGAACCAGTCAGGACCAGGAGGACCAGGAGACGAGGAGAACCAGGAGGACCATGAGACCATGAGACCAGGAGACCAGGAGACCAGGAAGACCAGGAGGACCAGGAGATGAGGAGAACCAGGAGGACCAGGAGACCAGGAGGACCAGGAGACCAGGAGGACCAGGAGATGAGGAGAACCAGGAGGACCAGGAGGACCAGGAGATGAGGAGAACCAGGAGGACCATGAGACCAGGAGACCAGGAGACCAGGAGATCATGAGACCAGGAGACCAGGAGACCAGGAGACCAGGAGGACCATGAGGACCAGGAGACCAGGAGATTAGGAGGACCAGGAGACCAGGAGACCAGGAGACCAGGAGATGAGGAGGACCAGGAGACCAGGAGACCAGGAGACCAGGAGACCAGGAGACCAGGAGACCAGGAGACCAGGAGACCAGGAGACCAGGAGGATCATGCATTCAGATTCAGATTCAGATAACGTGTATTGCCATTATGCATGCACATATAGGAATTTGCTTTGGCATTACAGTAAGTGCGTTTATACTTTTTTTCACGTGTATACAAAAACAAATGCAAAAAACAGGAAAACACAGGACAGACAACAGTGCATTGGATAGTGCAACATATATAAAGTGCAGTGCAGAGTTTTTACAGTGAGTCCAGTGCATATTCAGTCCTAGGCAGACTTGTGGGCGGGGGGAGGGGGAAGCCAGAGTCATTTATCAGCCTGGCAGCTGAGGGGAAGAAACTGAGCCTGTGGCCTTTACAGTTTTAGGCAGCCGCATCCTTCTTCCAGAGGGAAGCAGGGTGAGGCCGTGGCCGGGGTGGGAGGGGTCGGCCATAATCTTCTCAGAGCCCTCCTCAGAGCCCTGGTGTCGTGGAGGGAGTTGAGGGAGGGCAAGGGACAGCCGATCACCCTCTCCGCTGAACGTATCACCCGCTGCAACTTGGCCTTGTCCTTGGCCGTTGCAGCAGGGAACCAGGTGATGATGGAGTGGGTGAGGATGGACTCAATGATGGCCGTGTAGAACTGGACCATCATGGACCTCGGCAGCCTGAATTTCCTCAGCTGCCGGAGGAAGAACATCCTCTTCTGGGCCTTCTTAGTGAGGGCCTCGGTGTTCCGCTCCCACTTTAGGTCCCGAGAGATGGTCATGCCTAGAAAGTGGCATGACTCCACGGAGGCCACCGGGGTACCTCCCAGCGTGATGGGAGGGGGCATGGTGTATGTATGTGAACATGAGGAACAGTGTGTTTTATTGAAGCCTCACAGAGCAGCATAGGTCTCATCATCACGCCTCGCTGGAGGACGCTCCAAGACACGGGCTCTCAGCTGGCGAACGCGCTGGCGTCCTCGCTGATCTACGGCACGCTACGCTGCTCACACGGCCCCGCTCTCACGGTGGTTCGCTTCGCCACACGGGTCGACAGGCAGGGCAACTAGTGATGACATCACGTCCTCTGAGAGGGTATGGAAGCAGGATCAGTCAGTCTGACAGACACGCTCAGGGAGGCTCTGAAGAGGACATGCAGAATAATGCGGAATAATATTAAAGTAACAGATGTCAACAAGACAGTCGTCCTCTGAAACCGATGACATGCTTGGGAGGACCAGCAGACAATGTTATGAATAGCTAATGTGTTCGTGTTAGCTAGGGTTAGGGTTAGGGTTAAGGTCAGGGCTGGGGATTAGGGTTAAGGTCAGGGCTGGGGGTTAGGGTTAAGGTCAGGGCTGGGGGTTAGGGTTAGGGTTAGGGTCAACCACACTATCAACCACACTGTCAATCCTACTATCAACCACACTATCAACCACACTGTTAACCACACTGTTAACCACACATAGGGCTTTCACACAGTCAAGGAACCATTCCGGTTCGCGTTTTCGAACCTCAGAACCTTGGTGCTGTCTGGCGAATCAGCCCGCGTTCATACCAGTGTAACCGGAACCATCAGAGTCATCAACGTTGGGTGAAGGGGCGGGATAAACAAAAATGTCACAACAAGCTACTTAACTGGAAATAAGGATAATATCTTCCATTACAGTATCTGAAATAAACAACATTTTCTATGAAGAAAAAAAAACACGTTCTCTTACTAACCAGCTGCTCCGTTACTGGAATAGAAATGACCTACAAAGTTCACGTTCGCACGTGTGCATGTGCATGTGTGTGTGTTTGCTGAGCATGTGAGGAAGATAGAGAGAATGATGATGAGAATTTTTTTAATCGCTATTGATTAGATTTTGATTAGATTACATTTCATCTCCTTCCTTCTTGCTAGTCTTCACAGCCTAGATGACACACCCACGGATGATGTCATAGACACACCCACTGACAACGTCACAGTTCTATTTTGGTTCGTGCTGAGAACCACTATTTTCTGGTTCCAGCTATTTTCTGGACCAACTTTTCAGTCTCCGAACCAATTTATTTTCGGTCTGAATGCCTTGGCCGGTTCCAGACTTGGTTCGCGAACGGGAACCGGAACGTTTCCTTGGAAAAGGAAACCGTGCCACTGGCAAAGAACCGTGCCGGTTCGCGTTCGCGAACCAAGTCTGGAACCGGCCGGCGCGTTCAGACCGAAGCTCAATTGGTTCGGAACCTGAAAAGTTGGTTCGCAGCGGGCACCAAAAAATAGTGGTTCTCAAGCGCGAACCAAAACGTAGAACAGTCACGTCGTCAGTGGGTGTGTCATATTCTAGGCTGCAGAGACCAGCAAGAAGGAAGTAGACAAAATGTAATCTAATCTAAATCTAATCATTAGTGATCAAAAACAATATCAAAAGTGTCATTATTCTCTCTATCTTCCTCACATGCTCAGCAAACACACACACGCACACGCGCGCGGACATGCGCGAACGCGAATTTCGTAAGCCATTTCTATTCCAGTAATGGAGCAGCTGATTAGTAAAAGAACGCATATAGAAAGTGTCTTTTGTTTTGTTTCACAGAAAATTGTGTTTATTTCAGATACTGTAGTGGAAGATATTATCCTCTTTTCCAGTGAAGTAGCTGCCATCTAGTTGTGAAATGTTTGTTTATCCCGCCCCTTCATCACCCAGCATTGATGACGTGGATGGTTCAGGTTACACTGGTATGAACGCGGGCTCGTTCGCCAGACAGCACTAACGTTCGGAGGTTTCGGAACGCGAACGCGAACCGGCACGGTTCTTTGCCGGTGTGAAAGCCCTACAGTGACCACACTATCAACCCAGAGAGATGTTCTGCTGAGATAATAACCCAGAGAGATGTTCTGATGAGATACGAACCCAGAGAGATGTTCTGATGAGATAAGAACCCAGAGAGATGTTCTGCTGAGATAAGAACCCAGAGAGATGTTCTGGTGAGATCAGAACCCAGAGAGATGTTCTGATGAGATAAGAACCCAGAGAGATGTTCTGATGAGATAAGAACCCAGAGAGATGTTCTGATGAGATCAGAACCCAGAGAGATGTTCTGCTGAGATAAGAACCCAGAGAGATGTTCTGCTGAGATAAGGACCGTGATGAAAGATTCAGACACTCAGTGATGAAGTGATGTTCTATGAAAAATTGATTGAGATAAGTTGTTCTGAAATGACACAGACGCTTTAAAGTAAAACATGTACAAAGCACTTCTAAAAGAGCCTGTTATGTAACCGTACCTCACCATCCAGCTGCTCCTAAGCCCCGCCCCCTTACCCAGCACGACCACTCACAGCCCAGCTACTCCTCAGCCCCGCCCCCTCACCCAGCACGACCACTCACAGCCCAGCTACTCCCCAGCCCCGCCCCCTCACCCAGCACGACCACTCACAGCCCAGCTACTCCCCAGCCCCGCCCCCTCACCCAGCACGACCACTCACAGCCCAGCTACTCCCCAGCCCCGCCTCCTCACCCAGCCTGACCACTCACAGCCCAGCTACTCCTCAGCCCCGCCCCCTCTCCCAGCACGACCACTCACAGCCCAGCTACTCCCCAGCCCTGCCTTTCTGATGCATGTCTTGTTTTCAAAGTTTTTCATGGACTGGCCCCACCTTCACTGTTATTAGATGGTTCCCTGATGATGGGCGGTGGCCAAGATTGGTTGCTCGTGGTATCCAAAGTAATTAATTAGAGATTGCTCATGGTAGACAATTAAGATACAAGTTTATTCACAGCGCTGGGTGTGCTCAGTCGCAGGCAGACAGAACACACACAGAATGACATTTTACAGTGACTCTTATAGAGGCAATAGTTGATGAACAAGCAAAGATACAAATCATTCTACAAGACAGGGCTCCATTGAGTCTAGATAGAGTTGTTGACTAGAAGCCCCCATCCCCAAAGGGAGCTGGTCGTCATGACAACCCAGTTACCCGAGTCTGGTCAGTCCTAAATATACTGACCTCTTGACCCAGTCTCTACACTGGCCCCCAGTCAAGTTACATGCTGAGACCATGAGACTAGAGGTTGGCTAAGTTGTCAACTTAGATATTACAGCTTGATTATAATTACTGATGAGTTTGTACATAGTGTCAAGAGTTTACCAGTGTACAATGAAAAACGCACCCTATCAGCTTAGTGACTTAAAGTAGCAGGCACACTAGATCTGTCTGGAGAGGTGATTGTGTTATTCCATTATAGGACAAGCTCCTTTAGCCAGTCCGCATTTTCAGTGAAAGCGGCACACTTCTGGAATGCTTTGCCATTACATATATACGCAATAGTACAACGTACAACACGTTCAAGCACAATCTTAAAGACTGGCTTATTGCTAATCAGTTGTGTGAGCACTAATTACAATGTTATTCTCAATGTTCCATGTAAATCCTGGTACTGTTTAATACTTGTTCCTTTTACTCTGCACTTGTTATTTATATGCCCTGTATTTGTTATATATATGCCCTGTATCTCTTAGATTTAGATGTAGTTCATTGTTGTGATGTATGTCTTACATGCTTTTACATGCTTTTTCTGAAAATAATATTGTATATAATGTCTAGCAGGCCTAGTTAGTTCATGAGAGCCTATTGCCATACTGCTCTGATACATTTGCTTGTATACAATGTTTCTTTTTTAATGTTTTTGGAGAACGGCTTATGACATCTGGCCACCGGGACAACAGTTGAAAAGTAGCCATTTGGCTAACACTGACTCATTTACCAACTGGTTTATTAATGTGTACTGTCCCTGGTCAACAAATAAATAAAATAAATGTAACATAACAAGTTCCCACAAGCGTTAAACCATCTCTGTATCGCGCTAATCAAGCAAGCACAACACATTCCAAACTTTCTGTGAACTACAAATTAAAAACGGGTACTTTTCAACTAATTGTTGACTTGTACTTTTGACTTCAGAACAGCTGCTGGAGCCTGAACAGACTCATCATGTAAATATTGCTCATGAATATTGAATGAGTTATTTAAAACTACATGGTGATGCAGAAGGAACAGGTGAAGGAGACGCTGTCCTCCACCCCACAGAGCTGTACCCCAACCCAACAAGACACTGTCCCCAACCCAACCTGGACAGAACCGTCCCTAACAGAGGACATAGGCGACGACATCTGTGTATTGTATTGTATTCTGCTCATTACGGTCGTCCTCTGGGTTGAAGGTGAGGCACAACTACAGATTCTAGATTGTTCTTTTGTCTTCAGTAATACATAACGTTCATCCCAAACAGCAACACCACCCCCCCCACCCCCTCTCTCTCGCTCAGGGATCCTGCTGTCATCCCATTAGCTCCCTGAATCCCTGAGAACCACATGTGTCGGTGTTCAACCCTGATAACAAGGCCTAGGCTGCACATCACTGGCCACAGACTGTCTGAGTGACCAGAGAGGGATGAAGAGCTTCGGTGTGATCCGTTTACCAGCCTGGGTTGGTGCAGCGCCTGGGGTCGGTGCGGGCTAAGCCTCCAACCGCCAGAGAAAGGGAGAGCAAACAGCCAATCGGCAGACTCCCCCAGAGGGACATGGATATTGATCCGGAGCTATGACTAAATTGAATTACAGAGCAACGATGTTTGTAGGAGGAGAAGGAAGGGGGGAGAGGGGGAGTGGAGGAAGGAGGGAGGGAGAGGGGGAGTGGAGGAGGGCGGGAGAGGGGTAGTGGAGGGAGCTTGCCAAGCCTTCGCTCCAGGCGGGCTGGTCGTCCATGTCTGGCTGACCGCCAAGTCCCTCTACTTCCTCTAATCAATACTCTACTTCCTCTAATCAATACCTCAATACTCCCCTCCAACAATACTGATCAATACTAGTCTCTCAGCTACCTGCTACTGCAGTGGTTTTCAAACTTTTTGTGCCCAAGGCGCACCAAAGGGCAAGCCAAAATCTCAAGGCACACCTGTTTTCATATCGGTGAAAAATAGCCTCTATAACACATGTTATCAGAAATAGAATCGCTTTTATTGCGTCTTACACATGTACACAAGAGTACAATTCTTTGGCTTTGGTTCCTCAACATTGACATTGCAGCATTCAGATACAGGGGGAAAAAATACAACAATAACACAGTAATAATGAGCAACACAAGTAAGCAACAACGGTAACCCCACAACGACAAGGAAGTAAAATGGCCTTTTGGTAAAGTGATAATTTCACAGTAGCCACAATGGTGCAAAAACGCTGTGCAGAGCACCATGACACAAAATGCAATACAACACAATACAGCACGGCAGTGAATCAGTCCAACGGAACATAGTAATCCAGTCGTGTGCAGCAGACACACTACTGCAATATGTTAATGTCTGCAGTGTGTGTGGGCTTGGCAGTCCCTTGCACCCGTCCAGTGTATTTCACCAGGAGCCTGACAGCAGCAAATGCAGCTGTTTGTCAGCCAGCCAGAGTTTTAGCCCCAAGGCTTCGGTACCGTTTCCCCGATAGTCCGAACAGTTTCTGATTGGGATGGCTGGGGTCCCTAATAATCCTGACGGTCTTTCTGACACACCGGTCCTTATAGGTGTCGTGGATGGAGGGAAGCTCACATCCGCTGGTCTTCTCGGCTGTCTGCACTACCCTTTGCAGCGCTTTGCGGTTTTGGGCAGGTCAGTTCCCGTACCAGGCAGTGATGCAGCCTGTCAGGATGCTCTAGGTTGTGTCTCTGAAGAAGGCCTCTAGGATCTTAGGCCCTAAGTCGAACTTTTTCAGCTGCCTGAGATGGAAGAGGCAACGTTGTGCTTTTTTCACCACCTGGTTGGTGTGTTCATCCTGTCCGTTGGTGATGTGAACCCCCAGGAACTTGATGCTGTTTACCCTCTCTACAACAGATCCGTTGATGATGATTACCACCAGCTCCTTGATCTTGTCGGCGTTGAGAGTGAGGCTATTGACCTCAGCAAGGAGGTCGACCTCACTTCTGTAGGCCGTCTCGTCACCACAGGAAGAACAACCACTCAATAATGTCTCTTCTTCACAGCATTCTCGTTCACTCCCTGTTCATATTCTATAATAATAATAATAATAATAATAATAATAATAATAATAATAATAATAATACAGTGTATGGTATTTAGATGGCACTTAGAGTAGAGTGAGTGCATACATGTTTTGTATATATGTTTCCTAGGGGAATTGAACCCCCAACTTAAGTGTTGTTAGTAGCAACTGAGCCCATACAGGGCCTGGTGAAGGGAGGGGGGTGGGGAGGGGGCAGGTCTGTCTGGAGTTAGATAGCTAGCTAAATGCTTCCTCTACATGCTCTGAGCGTTGATATTTTGCATGCGTTGAATTGCCATGACAAGAATATCAAAGAGGAGAGAGTGTGAAGGAAGCATAATAAACAGCAACATGAAGTCTGGCTGTGCTCCCTCCTGAAGGGCACTTCCTCTAATCTGCTTTCATAATATTATAATAATAATAATAATAATAATAATAATAATAATAATAATTCATTACATTTATATAGCGCTTTTCCGAGGCTCAAAGCTTCAAAGCTGACAATATGGGAGAAACGGAAAAACACAGAAAGGGGTAGGGGAGGCTGTATGCATGTCAGGGGGGGAGGGGGGGTGGCAGGGTTAGGGGAGATGGGTAGGGGTAGGGGAGGTTGTAATATCCATGAACAATTAGAAGATATTAGGATATCTTTTTTGAGTCCTGATTTTCCTCAGTAGTCATTTTCAAACATAAGCTACTAAGTCCCCTTTTTTTTCACAAAGGTCTTGTCTTTGTGTTGAGGTTTTGGATCTTCTGGATCTTTGGATCTGGTCCTGGAACTCTGGGAGCTGCAATCACGAATGGTTTCCACTTCCGCCACCTCCCCTGCGGCGGTACTCCACTTCCTGGCTAGATTAATATTCATAACGGTGCCATTCCCTTTCAGCTGACACATGGACACCAGCATGTGCTCCGCTCCACGTATGCAGAAAATGTGCATTAAAATTCTTCCCATGTCAGTAGAAAGTGGCGGTCTGGCCTTCTGCCTGTGACGCAACCAGGAGAGTGCCTGTCCATGGGTCCTTAATGCACCCTGTCCCTTTAGGGGCCGTCCCTCACACTGCCTGGTAGATACTGAATTGCATTAAAGGAATGTCACTCTTTTACATATTCTAAATGAAGGCTGAACAGTTCCTGAAGGCAAAACCGGGTAGGCTACGTAGGAATATCAACAATAACCTGGTGCCGCATCAATATGCCGACGGACCGTTGTGCCGACAGCCCTCCCTGCATGTGAATGCTCTCCGCTTCTCTGTTACGGTACATGTGGGAAGACGGTACATGCTACGTCGACTTGGTACATGCTGGCATGTCTAACCCTAACCCTAATCCTATCCCTAACCCTAACCCTAACCTTAACCGTAGCACCCTAGCACCTAACCCTAACCCTAGTTTTCCCACATGTACCGTCTTGTCAGCTCTCGCAGAAATCCGCTAATAAACTGTCGGCATCGTGGTCCGTCGGCACAGCGGGTGGGCCCCCAATAACCGTACCTTTAAGGGTAATCTTAATCCTCTTAAGGCCCCACTAAACTGTTTTGCTAGGTTGTTTCAAGTCACACCTTTTTCACACATCAAATGGGATAGTGATTTCATACGTATCCATTTGTATCTGTTATTTGATCTTTGGAGAGGCCGGGGGCCTTATGCCATGACCATCCTGACACATCCTGACCCAGGAAATGACCCCTACATCTCCTGAGGGGGGTGGATGTTGAGTGGGATGCATCCATGGGACGGACAGACATTGAGATTTTAAATTCTGGTTAAGGATTATGGTTCAGGGTAGGATCGGCCCAAGGAACCCACTTAGCATCTGCCCCATGTTCCCATCGCTATTCTGCAGTGCTCGTACGAGTAGCTTACAGCTCTAAAGTACCATTCTAGTTTCCACTTTGGGGAAAAGCCTCTTCTCACAGCTGCCAAAGCATGCAGAGATCCCAGTCTTTGGAGAGACTGTCTCCTTCCCATCAAAGCCTCAAATATTAGTTTTTTATAACAGACAACAAGAAATGCATAGCCAGTGGCTTTAATTGCCTCAATTATGTTCCACAGCAATCCCCCCCCCCCCACCTACTTACACACCACATGTTTCTGATTCCGAGCTATGCCTCACAGCCGCGCTGTCAGATTCACTGAAATCAATAATAACAACAAATACTTTACTCTTATATTGTTATACTCATACTCACTTATGTGCTAAGGACGAGGTACCCTGGTGACGACTGTCTTGTGATGACTCTCTAGTGCCCTCTAGTGACTGGCTCCGGGAGGTGAGAGCAGAGAACACTACAGGCCCTGATGTCATACAGTACTGTACCTGCCAGGACGCCAGTCACTTCCTGTCTTCGGCTGTAGACCAAAAAAAATACTCTTTTTAGGGGACCCATGTGCTCCTCCTCCTCACTTCTGCACACCCTACATTATGGCCCCTAAGAACCCTACAATATCACCCCACATTACCACAACCTGGAATGAAACATTTATTTTCTCCAGCACTGTGATTGCTGATGGCACTTTGTGAGCTTAAAATTATAAGGTTCTATCTCCGTTTAGAATGAGAAGGTTCTATCTCCGTTTAGAATGAGAAGGTTCTATCTCCGTTTAGAATGATAAGGTTCTATCTCTGTTTAGGGCAGTTCAGAGATATTGAGCGTCAAAGTTTTTACATTCCATTATATTTTGTGAGATGGAACCTTTGTATTTTATGAATTACTAACTCAAAAATGTCAACATTTTAAAAATAACACCACAGGCATTAAACACCTAATGGATCAGATTATGTAAAAAAACTAAATTTTGACAAAAATGGAGATAGAACCTCATAATTCTAACGTCACACCTTGTTCTTATCGAAGTTTTTAAAGATTTTACTATGACTGATGTATAGTTCAGTCAGAATGTACTTATTGTAACCCTAACCATTTGGTTCCTAAACGCATCTGCTAAATCACTTAGGACCTGATCCCAACCAGTGCTGCTAAAGAGGCTTCAATGACTGAACGCTGGCACACGGCCAAGTCGACTCATTTTATTTCTTACAAAAAGAAATGACTGGATTCAGTAAAAACACATTACATAACAAAAACAACTTCACAGAGGAGGATCATCAAAAGAATGCCTGCTCTCTCTGACATGCACGCGCTGCAAAAGTTCTTACACAGCTGTATGCCTCTATCACACTATGGCTACCAAACACCAGAATGAAAAGCATCAACACCACCTCAAGAAATAATAAAAACAACGTGTCATACATTAGAAAATATGGCCAGATTGCAGGTGGGGGGTAAAAGTGTTTTGGTGGAGCAGACAGATGCAGCAGCTACATCTTAGTCAGAGTAACACATCTGAACTAACAACACATGATCTGAAGTAACTGAACAAAGGTTTAAAGGTGAACATTACAGGTGAGGCAGCGGGGGGGGGGGGGGGGGGGGGGGCAGGGGTGTTTCTGGCAGGGCCAGTGAATGTTCATGGGGGAATCTCTCTTGATTGGAAGTCTTTATCTATCCGGCCTCATCATTCCTGGTCTGACAGACAGCATCATCGGTCGAAGAGGCGGGCGCATCATGTGAGGTCCTGGCATCATCTGCATATGGCCTCCCATTGGTGGACGCATACCTTGACCTGGAGAACGACATCACAGACGTCAGCTGACTTCACTCGGTAAACATATTTACCACACTCGTGTTCAGGCACCGACGCGCTTTAGGAACTACATTAGGATTATATGATCCGAATAGAGGCAGGTGATAGTATTTGACCAGTCATATTTCATATTTCAGCAGCCGTGAGATATGTTAAGATTCTACGGTTCTACGTAGTGTTCCACATACTTTAGTCAGAGTAACAGACATGCACAGTATATAACAGCAGGGTTCTCCCCCTCAAAGAATGTCAGTGGTTCTGCACTACTATGTAAACATTTCAAGGCAAACTAAACTAGACAATATATATGATCAGAAACCTTTACAGAGAAACAACCAACAGCAACTCACCCGGTCCCCCAGGCATCATGCCGTGGGGCGGCGGGCCCATCATGGGCATCATGGGGGGGCCGCCCATCTGACCACCCATCGGACCGCCCATCTGACCGCCCATCTGACCTCCCATCGGACCTCCCATCGGAGGCGTGGGCAACATCCCTGGACGCGGAGGGCCACCTAGGGGTCAGAGTTCAAATAAATTATGAGTAACATTCCACATCATTCTCAAAGAAAGATGTTGGAAGTATTTAAGTACTTGAGTGTAGATATGATCGTCCATGTAGTCGATGGAGTTAACTCACTAACTGCCAAAGAATTCCAGAACACTCACCCACCTAGAGTGCCATGAGTTGGTGGTGTTTCCCTAGCAACAACACTTGGAGTGGCTACAAAATGAAGCATCATTAATTATCTATTTTTGGCAGCTTTACTGTATTCCCCCCTCGGCTCTGATTGGGTGAATGCACGTCAGTTCCTACAGCCTCAACTAACGCCGACAGGGCCACCAGGTAAACATGTCTCTCGTTTAGAAGATGCTCCATCTTGTTCCTGAGGAAAGTAACATCTACCGGACCGTGGATATAGAACAGGTAAAACAACACACTGAGCTTTCAGTCAACACCAGTGCCCCCCTCATCTCCACCGTACCCATACTGTCTTACCGATGTTGGGAGGGGGGAGCAGCGGTCCGCCGGGGGGTGGGGCTCCGGGGAACGGCGTGGGTGGAATCTTCCCCTGCTGGAACGCCGCCGCTGAGGAGAGGAACAGACAAACGTTAGGGTGTGTATTCTAAAAGTTCTATTCTAAAAGTTAGGCGTGTATTCTAAAAGTTAGCTGTGTATTCTAAAAGTTAGGTGTGTATTCTAAAAGTTCTATTCTCCCCCCCATGTCCTGGTCCTTTATGTCCAGCTCTCCCTTGTCCCTGCTGACCACCTGGTATCAGGGCCACATCACAACAAACACATTTTTCGAGATCATTTGTTTTGTGTGTATAATGTGTCTTCTGTATCTGCACTGTGTCTTAGTAGACACAGCTGCACCTGTCAGAAGCATCGCCCCCCAGGGCACAGATGACCAGACCAGGGTCTCTACGGCATGTTCAGTCGTTCATCTGCATTCTGATCTGCTTACTTGTCTTATCGATGAGGCTCTGTGCCTGCTCCTCCATCCATTTCTGGTAGTAATCTTTCACATTCTCCTTATGTTTTCGCCCGCTGCAGTGGGTCTTTCTCACCGAAGGCTGTCCCGGGAGAACAACAGATGCAACAGAAGAGAGTGTGTGTGGTTAAGATTCACAGCAGCAGATGTGTGTTAGACGCATCCTAGGCTACAGCAACAGAGGCTTCACACAAATACAAACGAAAACAGAAGAAAACACTACAGAACCGGATACAACATCAACTTCCGGTGACTATTTTATTTAATTCAAACTTCCCGCAAGAACTTTTGTTGAGCGATATAGTGCAGCTAAAGTCTTGGGTTTCCTCACTTTCCTGCAATGTATCTCCATGCAACTGAGGTCTAGAGATCCTACTGTTACAGGTCTAGATCCTACTGTTACAGGTCTAGATCCTACTGTTACAGGGTTCAGATGCACATAGGACAGAGCTTACCGAGTCATGTGTGAGGTAGGTGTCACAGTAGTCACAGTAGAACCTGGGGGGTACAACAGACATGTGAATCCAGATACAATGGAGGATTGAATGAATGAATGAATGAATGAATGAAAGCTTTATTTCGAACATGTGAAAAAAGAAATAGTTATAACAGCAAAAAAAACAAGAAAAAAAACAAGAAAAAACACTATTTACTTAACATGTCCGAAAAGGAGTAGGAAGAAGCATAAGCTTATTTAATCCTACCCCTTCTCCAATACACAGAGATTAATAATTAATAATCTACAGTTAACTTCAATATTAATATATTTTATTTTATTTTAAATTAAATCAAATCATTTATTTACGTATTTACATATTTACCAGCAATAGAAAACAGATAATGTAAATAAACAAATAATCTGTGAATCCATATCCAATCACAATGGAGGATGTGTGGAGCCTGGCTGCTAGGCTAGCTAGGCGAGCTAGCTCCCCTCTCCTCGATCAGTTACCTAGGCCCTTTTCTCTACCACCATGATGAGTTTGAAAATACTTGAACACTTGCGTGTGTATGTAATGTAATAGGGGACAATATCATTGAGTCTATGTTTAACACGGATTATTGAATAATGGTTTACTTACTTCGGCATATTTCTGGCGCTACACTCGCTGGAGGAGCGGTTCCTGTGCACTGATCAGTTGTCCGTGTTACTCTGGGGGTTGGGCAACAATAGTTCCGCCTGCGAGACCTCATACAAAAAGGATCTTTACTGGAAAACAAAGAATGAATGCGTAAAAGAATAAATAAATATAGAAATGTATTTCGTTATACTGTGTGTATTCATTCACTTATTTGTTCATACATTCATTTATGTATCTATATATTTATTGTTAATTTTGACAGACTTGGTCCTCCATACTAGTACTGGACATTTAAATGCAACGTGGTACGCTCCCTTTTGAGAAATAATTATTATGCCAATCTCTATATTCAATTATTCACAATATTAAACATTATCTATGTGTTAAATGTTGTTCAATCGCGGGCCACACTAACATACTCAAAACAATTGCCTAATGTGTTGCATTTATTTGAAAACATTCACCACACAAAGATTGGCAAGAGTCAACAAACATTCTGCTGGTTGAATCGATCTAACAAATGCGCATTCATTAGAAATAGACTAAAATTACATTACTACATTTCTATGGGTACATTATGGCTGATTGACAAGCCAATGAAAAGACGAGTTCGAATAGCAACAGATGACGTGGTACAAAACATCGTGACGCAGAGGGACGTTCGATTGCGGCGACCTCACGCCAGGGAACCCTAAAAACACGGCGTTTCGCCCAATGGGCGGAGCTAAACGATACAGTAGGCGTGGATTTTTACGCACCCAATTCAATTCAAAGAGGCTTTACTGGCCTGCAAAACAACCATTTACATTGCCATTACAAGTGCAATTACGAATAAGCCAAAATCAAACAACCAATACAAATGTAACAGTACAAATTACATACATACTTTTTTTTTTTAAAGTAATAAATGTAAAACAATGTAAACGTTTTGGCATTTAAAATGTTATTGACAATGTACAGTGGTGTATCAATCAAATGCAAACAATAATTATTAATATACAAATAATTCAAGTCCTTCAGGAAAAATAGCTAAATAGTTAAACGGTACTTACAGTTTGTGTTTGTCATCCTCCAATAGAAAACCTTCACTCTCACTCTGTCTTTCCGGTCCACGCCCACGTCTTTCCGGTGTCCACGCCCACATCGGGGCGAAAGGGCATGTTTTCAGTCAGTCCCTCCGCCACCATGCCTCTCTCTCCATGTTGTTGTTGAGCGGGGCTGTTATGACTGGACCAGGCCTCGGACCCCTACATTAGGCAGGAGACCCCCCCCCCAGAGGGAACCCCCAGCCCAGGGTGATGGAGGCCATGGAGGTGGACGTGGACACGGAGCTGACGCAGAGGTTCAGCTGCCTGGGGACCACCGATAAAGACATCCTCATTGCCGAGTTCCAGAGGCTGCTGGGCTTCCAGCTCAACCCGGCCGGGTGCGCCTTCTTCCTGGACATGACCAACTGGTGAGTCCCGGGGATGTGCGTGGGGCCTACCTACCTACCGCTGAGCTATAATAACACCAACACAAAAATGTAATACACGGAAAATAAAATCCAGGCTTCTTTTTGACAAGTCTCGCGAGATTCTCCTCGAAATACACATGGCTTTTTTCGTGAAATCTCGCGAGGTCTAACAGAACAAGCCTGGATTTCCCTTTATTTTTCATAACTTCATTATTTATCAGAACGGTCTTAGATAAAATAAGACTATTTTTATCTAACCCTATATTTATTATATTATATATTATATATATTAGTTATTTATACTAACCCTATATTTATACATTGTCTTGAGATGTCTTAAGATGTCTTAATTAACCAAAAATAAGACATTTTTGTCTGTCAAGTCGTCTTAAGTCGTCTTAAGACCTAACCTGAAGACATGCACTCACTTAAGACATGGAGCATAACAGCCCAGGTGCATTTCATGAGAAATCACGAGCTAGCATTAGTGGCTAAGTGTTGCTAAAAACAAAGGAAAATTCGCATTCTTTAAACCCAAAACGTTCATCCATTGCTTGACAAACGGTGTGTGTGTGTGTGTGTGTGTGTGTGTGTGTGTGTGTGTGTGTGTGTGTGTGTGTGTGTGTGTTTGTGTGTGTGTGTGTGTGTGCTGACGTATTAGGTGAGCCAGGTAGTTGATCAATACTTTAAAGTGCCTCTGTCCAACAACCCGCCATCAGTCATCAGCCACCAACGTTCTGATCAATGACCTTGAGTCGCTATCCAAGACAGCAGGCACAGACTGATAGACTGTTTCATCCTAAATGTGGATCCGTTATGTGCATGACTGTGTTAGTCAGAATCCACGACGTCGTGATCGTCACAGCCGTAGGTTGCGGTCACGGCACCAATGTGACACATGCCACAACCGTGATCATCTGCCCCAGGCTTGACTCCATGTACCTGTTGAAGCAAGCACACAAACCATGACTCCACCAGAACCATGACCAGAACCTAACTGTATCCCTCCGCCAAGTCACCATCTATTCAGTAGTCTCAGGATCTTAGCTATAACAGAGTTGAACCTTCACCCCCCCCCCTAACCCTAACCCCCCTACCCCTTGTGATAACAGGAACCTCCAGGCTGCCATCGGGGCGTACTATGACTTTGAGAGTCCCAGCATCACCACTCCATCCATGTCCTTCGTAGAAGACGTGACCATCGGGGAAGGGGAGTCGGTTCCTCCCGACACACACTTCACCAAGACCTGGAGGATACAGAACACAGGTGGGAGGCCGGGGGAGGCTGGGAGAGGTAGAGGTTACAGAACACAGGTGGGAGGCTACACACCTGGACACACCAGGCCAGGGAGGGGGGAGGTTGGTGGAGGTAGAAAGAGGAGGACGGGCTCATTGTAATTCATGGAATAGAATTATAGTAGAGATAGTATCAAACACATGAAACCTGTTAAGAATGTGTGTGTGTGTGTGTGTGTCGTGCAGGTGCAGAGTCGTGGCCTCCGGGGGTGTCTCTGAAGTACATCGGAGGGGACCAGTTTGGCCACGTCAACATGGTGATGGTGCGCTCCCTGGACCCCCAGGAGGTCTCGGACGTCAGCATCCAGATGAGGAGCCCCGCCGCCCCGGCCATGTACCAGGGCCAGTGGAGGATGTGCACGGCCACTGGCCTCTTCTACGGAGGTACGAACTCTCTTCCTCCTCCTGGGTCTGAATGGGGACTCTTCCTTCCTTTAGTCTAGGTCCAGGCCCTAATCTGTTGTTTAATCTAGGACCAGTCCCTAATCTGTTGTTTAATCTAGGACCAGGTTTAATCTGTTATTTAGTCTAGGACCAGGCCTAATCTGTGTCCGGGAAGCCTGCCCACAACGTTGTATTGACCTCATGACCTGTGAGTGTCGTCCGACTTCTGACCGTTCTCATTTGATGAAACTATGGTCAGGGACCTTTTAAGGTAGTATTTATAATGTGTGTGTGTGTGTGCGTACGTCCCTCCCTCCCTCCCTCCCTCCACAGACGTGATCTGGGTGATCCTCAGCGTGGAGGTGGGGGGTCTCCTGGGCGTGACGCAGCAGCTCTCCTCCTTCCAGACGGAGTTCAACACCCAGCCCCACCGCAGCCTGGAGGGAGACTTCAACCCCTTCGCCTCGCCGCAGAAGAACAACAAGCACCACGCCCCCCCGGACGACAACTTCAAAGACCCCGCGGGACCCTGGGAGGGGACGCCGGAGCCCATCCAGCAGGACCAGAACGGACTGTCACTCAACTCTGTAAATAGAGGGCCGCCCCGGCTCCACAACAGCCACGCCGTAGTCACTTACAGTCAGGTAGGTACCCAGCCTCATCCACCACAGCCTCATCCACCGTTTCACAGCATGGTGAAACTAGAGAGGTTTTTTGTCTAGAACCTCTTTCACACATACGAGCCTTCCCAGTAGATTCCATGGAATTTACCTGGTACGGGGTATGTGTGAACGCGACTTACCAGGGAAATTCGATCAGGCATTTTCCCTGGTCGGGACCATGTATGATTCCATGAAATTTACAGGGAAGCCGTAGGTGTGAACAGAAGCCAGAATATTCCCTGGTCCGGCACGCAAAGGGTTACATATGTCTGATGCAAGACGTTTTCACATGGAACAAGTTAACCAATCACAGAGATTTCTCACTCTCTTCTACAGTAGATTTCAGCTGGTACAGTAGATGTCAGCTGGTACAGTAGATGTGTGATGGAATAATATTGCCTAAGACATTTTATACATTAATAAGAATATTCTTTCACCTGACTGAATTCACAAGGGCAGAACCAACATTGACGACCTCAGCCTAGTAGACAATGAAACCAGTTTCTCTACTTGAAGCTTGACATTGGCTAGACAACAGACACATTTAAAAGATTACAAAGACCCGATTGCTCTCTTTTCTCCTGACCTGCACCTAGATGGACTAAGCCATCTAGAGCAGTTTTGGACTTTTGTGTTTCCCCAGACCCAGTACTCTAGGACCAGACTAAACCAGTTTGTGGCCTTTGTGTTCCTTTTTCACCTTTGTGTCTCTAGGAGAAAGTGGGGGTCGATTCCCCCTTAACCTTCATCCCCCATCATCTTCCTCAATGTACAAATCCACACCCCTTGTAAATGATTGGCCTAGACCTCGGCCGAGGGCGGACTTGTTACCTGAGGGTACCTGAGGGCATATATACTGAAATGTAATGAATGATCTGGACTTTGCGATAAACTTTGACCGTTCAGACTTGTCTGACGAACCTGTAAACTTTCTCCTATAGAGGTAAACAATAAATACCTTTTTCCTATGCATTTTGAAACGAAGCAGGCTGCCTTTCTTTAATTGCACTAACAGATGTCAGCTGGTACAGTAGAGGTCATCTGGTACAGTAGAGGTCAGCTGGTACAGTAGTGTGTGTAGGACCGCATTCAGAGGATGGAGGGACGCAACAAACCACACCTTTCGCAAATGGCTTGAATGTTCCGGAACTGTTTGGCTGTTGGTGGGTCAACAAGGGGAACATGCTCTGACCTAGATGAAGTGATGTTGTCCTTATTGTGTTAACTGTGTGTGTGTGTGTGTGTGTGTGTGTGTGTGTGTGTGTGTGTGTGTGTGTGTGTGTGTGTGTGTGTGTGTTTCTCCAGGCACCCTATCCGTTTGGACAGAGTTAGGCAGATGAAGCCCCAGGACCGGGGTCTTTAAGAGGAAACGCTGACATGCAGGGGAGGCGGAGAGAGAGGAACTGTTGTTTAATATGGACTCTGACAACCCTCTCCCCTACCCTGTCCACACACACACACACACACACACACACAGACACCACACACACCATCTACAGCGAGGTGGACCTGGATGCTGTTCCAACACCTGAGAGATCCGCATGTGTGAATGCTACATAAAGAGAGCTATGAAACCTAAACAAATGAATGAAATACACAACTTATTTTTTCCTTTTTAATTGTTTTTTTCTCCTTTCCGGTTGATTTGCTGTCAACACGCCTCGTTAAGTCGGTACTGATGAGCTCGTTAAGTAGGTACTGATGAGCTTAGAAACGAATGTGTGAGCAATGGTGAAACTTGAGAGTTGAGAAGAAAGCCATCTAAATCTATTTTGCCTGTTGGATGATTGTAGTTTTTGAATCAAAGTCTATTATATGTATACTGAAGTGTGCGTGTGCGTGCACGTGTGTGTGCGTGGGTGCGCGTTTGTGTGCGCGTGCACTCTTGCGAGTATGTGAATGGTTTCCTTTTGGATTTGACTCCACATGACCTAGGGTAAACTACTTGGGGGAGGATGTTGTGTCGATGTACACAACTTGAAACAAAATGTTCTTTAACTTTTTCTTCTGCTGGCGTTTCAGTAATTGGGAAAAGGTCTGTACAAGGAAAGGTCTATACATGGAAAGATCTGTACAAGCATGAGTTAGCTGCCTTGCCCCATACAGAAGCCCTGCTCTACTAAAACAGCTATGCTTTATTTAGTGGCACATCTAGTCGTTCGCAGCCAGCAGGTGGCGCCGTGAGTCAGACCACCAAATCATCCTCGCTCTGAGAAGATGTTGGCGCTTCCTCAATCGTTAGAAACTTGATTCCTCGCGTCCTCTGCCTACTTCCTTCACTTGCTTCCTTCTCAAAAAGCATTGGAGGAGAATATCTAATGGGAGGGGCCTACCTCCGGAGGATGGAGGAGAGGTTTTTAACCGTTGAGGAAAGGGCCCGTGTCAGACGCCTCAGACTAGGACGTTGTTATCTGTAGTGAGAGGTGTCTGTCTGTCCTAGGTGTGTGTTGAGTCTGTCTGTCCTAGGTGTGTGTCGAGTCTGTCTGAATCCTCTGTGTGTTGAATCCTCTGTGTGTGTTGAGTCTGTCTGAATCCTCTGTGTGTGTGTTGAGTCTATCTGAATCCTCTGTTAGGGCTTTCACACCGGCAAAGAACGGTCCCGGTTCGCGTTCGCGTTCGGAAACCTCCGAACGTTGGCGCTGTCTGGCGAAGTGTACCAGTGTATGAACGCGGGCTCGTTCGCCAGACAGCGCCAACGTTCTGAGGTTTTCGAACGCGAACCGGCACGGTTCTTTGCCGGTGTGAAAGCCCTAGGTGTGTGTTGAGTCTGTCTGAATCCTCTGTGTGTGTTGAGTCTGTCTGGAGATATAGAGTTGCGTTAGTCATCAATAATATCAGCACTGTTGCTTTTGTTAGGCTGCTGTTTACAAGTGGTGGTTTTCTTTCTTGGGGCAGTGTGGGCCTTGGGCATGTTTTGTGTTGTGTGTAGTACCCATCTCCCCCCAGCCTCTCTCTCTCTCTCTCTGTTAAACTAACTCGGTTGGTTACAACAAATTGACATATTTTCATTTGGTTTGAATACACTTTTTTTCAAACCTGAAATGTAGTATACATTTGCTTATTGTGCAATGCTTGAAATGTTAAATGAAATGTTAAATGAGACATGTTCACGATTGTTTACAAACGTACGGTATCAGTGATGCTGAGTTGTGATTTGTTGTTGTTCAGGCCCCAGCGTTCCCCCAGGGTATCTGACTGAAGACAGAGACAGGTATGGGACACATTGTTAGGCTGTTGAAATGTGGACGGAATCCACTGACAAAGTATCTATCTTAAAGGGACACTTCACCGTTTTTTTAACCACATGTTCCGTTATCCCTAGCACCATGGCAGCATCTACAGAAGAGACACCAGTGGTCGTCTAAAATTGGGTGCTGGATATAATGATTGTTTCTTTTATTACGATCCCTGTTGTCATGGTTAACTTCACACCAGCATTTTATATTTCACAATCGCTGTGCCCGTCATGTGATCCTCCTCCAAAACACTACACACTGTTCTGCCTTTTTCATGCTAGTTAATTTTCTGTCATCGCAGTCACTTGTCTGCTTTGCGTGTGTGTGTGTGTGTGTGTGTGTGTGTGTGTGTGTGTGTGTGTGTATTTGCGTGTCTAATGAAGAGGAAGAGAGCATTTGATTTGGCTATATTATATTATTTTTTTTATTTCGTTTTAGTTAGTGACAATGTACAGTTTTAAACTGGGTGGTATGGTGAGTGGATGAGAGTTGAGAGTTTGCATAGAGTCCTAAGATAGCACATTTATGAGAGGAGAAAAATGTCAAATTAAAGCCTTTTCCTGTATGTATAAATAAACATTTGTATGAATAAATTAACACTGAAACAAGAATTGCATGCCTCAGTTTGTTTATTTTCCATTAAACTGGGAACCATCACCGAATATACTGTATATATATATATAGGACTTGGAATCATAATAATAATAATAATACATTAGACTTATAGCGCTTTTCTAGACACTCAAAGACGCTTTACAAACTGAAAAGATATAGTAGGAAAAGTAGGAAAAGAAAGTATAGGGGTCTAATTAATTTTTAGATTACTTAATCTAAATCTAAGAGTCTTTGTAGGACAATCTGCTCTGTATACTGCAATTACACCTAGATTTCGGGCTACTAATACTCGGTAGAGACACAAATGGCCTCTTCTTTTAAGAACAGGAGCAAGAGAACAATATACACCCTCTTTGTAAACAAACCCCCCACCCTCTGCACACACACACACACACACACACACACACACACACACACACACACACACACACACACACACACACACACACACACACACACACACACACACACACACACACACACACACACACACACACACACACACACACACACACACACACACACACACACACACACACACACACACACACACACACACACACACACACACACACACACACACACACACACACACACACACACACACACACACACACACACACACACACACACACACACACACACACACACACACACACACACACACACACACACACACACACACACACACACACACACACACACACACACACACACACACACACACACACACACACACACACACACACACACACACACACACACACACACACACACACACACACACACACACACACACACACACACACACACACACACACACACACACACACACACACACACACACACACACACACACACACACACACACACACACACACACACACACACACACACACACACACACACACACACACACACACACACACACACACACACACACACACACACACACACACACACACACACACACACACACACACACACACACACACACACACACACACACACACACACACACACACACACACACACACACACACAAAGACAAATAACAGAAACACAAAAACCAAATAAATGAAAAAAAGGACAGAGACAGAAGGTTCCGACAGTGAAGTATGACATGGGTAATCAGGCATAGGGATGGGATAATGGCATAACAGATTACCATTATTAAAAAATAATAGTAATACATATTGCAATATTTATAAATTGACAGCGCTGTAAATAGTGTTATTCTTGCACAATACATTGCACCCGCTTAATCTGACTTATAGGCTACTTTGGTGAGCTTACTAATTGCACATAATGAGAATATTGATGAGAATATCATAAACAAGGGGTCTGTACTCTTCGTATTAGTTATTTGTTCTTTTATTAGCCTATTTTAAATCATGTTCGAAATAAAAGATTCATTCATTTATTCATTCATACTATAAATGTTTTTTTTTGGGGTATTGTGGGGTATTGTGTGTGGATTGATGGCAAATTATTTTAATTGAATCCATTTTAAATGTAGTCTATAACAGAACAAAAAATAGAGTCTAGAGTCATCGATCAACAAAGGACGACAACATCCGGTCCGAACGCAGCAGCAGCAGCTAGCATCACTAGCCAGTAGCTACTAGCTAGCTGTCGATAAAAGCAAATATACAACAAGACGGACTATCTACTGGGTTGCCATGGCTGCGGTGGGATCTGGAGGGACTCTGCCGCCTCTCAGCACCAAAGAAGAAGCAGGTGTCAGTGGCGAGCTGCCCTGCCCGCTGTTCGGCTGCATGCGCCTGTTCTACCACATGGAGCCTCTCAGCAGCCACATCACAACCCACCTCATCCCCACTCAGTCTGTCCCAGGGAAGGTATTTCTCTGCTCCACGATTGGCTGCAACTGCTCTTTTCCCAGCATGCAACGTCTGATGGAACACATGAGACATCACCACAAACCCAACATCTACTTCCTGTGTGAGAACTGTCGGGCTAAGCTGCGCTCCCACCAGTCCCTCCTGAAGCACCTGCAAACCTGTTCCAAGATGGCCCGCCACGCCCACCCTCCCGACCCCTCCTCCACATCTGACCAGGAGACCCCACAGCAGGAGCCCATGGACTCTGACCCCCCCCCTGCCCCCCTCTCCCCCCCCCTCCTCTACCCAGAACAACCTCCAGACCCTTCCTCTTCCCTGGGGCTCTCCTCTTCCCTGGGGCCCTCCTCTTCCGTGGGGCCCTCCTCTTCCCTGGGGCCCTCCTCTTCCGTGGGGCCCTCCTCTTCCCTGGGGCCCTCCTCTTCCGTGGGGCCCTCCTCTTCCCTGGGGCCCTCCTCTTCCGTGGGGCTCTCCTCTTCCGTGGGGCTCTCCTCTTCCGTGGGGCCCTCCTCTTCCCTGGGGCCCTCCTCTTCCGTGGGGCCCTCCTCTTCCGTGGGGCCCTCCTCTTCCCTGGGGCCCTCCTCTTCCGTGGGGCCCTCCTCTTCCCTGGGGCCTGAAACACAGCCCCCCCAGCCCCAGGTCCACCACCCCCCCCAGCTCCACCCCCCCCACCCCCACCCCCAGCCCCCCCAGCTATGGCCCCTCAGACCCCCCCTTCCTGCTCCCTCCTCCTCCACACCTCCACAGCCCCAGGCACTCCCCCCCCAGGCCCTCCTCCCCCAGCCCCAGGCCCTCCCCCCTCAGCCCCCCCCAACCTCCCCCAATGCTGTCTGGAGGAAGAACCAAGGCCAGTCCTACAGGCGTATTCTCTGGGAGCACACCAGGGGGCGGTACCGCTGTCTAAAGTGTGGCGAGGCCACGCCCACCCGCAAGGAGATGACCAATCACATCCGGGAGCAGCACAAGCCCCTCGCCTGCGCGCTGACTATTAGGTGAGCCAGGTAGTTGATCAATACTTTAAAGTGCCTCTGTATACAACAGCCATCAGTCAGTCATCAGCCAACGCTCTGATCAATGACCTTGAGTCGCTATCCAAGACAGCAGGCACAGACTGATAGACTGTTTCATCCTAAATGTGGATCCGTTATGTGCATGACTGTGTTAGTCAGAATCCACAACGTCACGATCGTCACGACCGTAGGTTGCGGTCACGGCACCGATGTAACACACACATGCCACAACCATGTACATCTGCCCCAGACTTGACTGACTCCATGTACCTGTTGAAGCAAGCACACAAACCATTACTCTACCAGAACCATGACCAGAACCTAACTGTATCCCTCCGCCAAGTCACCATCTATTCAGTAGTGTCAGGATCTTAGCTATAACAGAGTTGAACCTTCTACCCCCACCCCCACCCCTTGTGAAAACAGGAACCTCCAGGCTGCCATCGGGGCGTACTATGACTTTGAGAGTCCCAGCATCACCACTCCCTCCATGTCCTTCGTAGAAGACGTGACCATCGGGGAAGGGGAGTCGGTTCCTCCGGACACACACTTCACCAAGACCTGGAGGATACAGAACACAGGTGGGAGGCCGGGGGGAGGCTGGGAGAGGTAGAGGTTACAGAACACAGGTGGGAGGCTACACACCTGGACACACCAGGCCAGGGGGGAGGTGGGTGGAGGTAGAAATAGGAGGACGGGCTCATTGTAATTCATGGAATAGAATTATAGTAGAAATGGTATCAAACACATGAAACCTGTTAAGAATAATAGCTGTGTGTGTGTGTGTCTGTGTCTGTGTCTTGGATCTTGTGTGTGTCGTGCAGGTGCAGAGTCGTGGCCTCCGGGGGTGTCTCTGAAGTACATCGGAGGGGACCAGTTCGGCCACGTCAACTTGGTGATGGTGCGTTCCCTGGACCCCCAGGAGGTCTCAGACGTCAGCATCCAGATGAGGAGCCCCGCCGCCCCGGCCATGTACCAGGGCCAGTGGAGGATGTGCACCGCCACCGGCCTCTTCTACGGAGGTACGGACGCTCTTCCTCCTCCTGGGTCTGAATGGGGACTCTTCCTCCCTTTAGTCTAGGACCAGGCCTAATCTGTTGTTTAATCTAGGACCAGGTTTAATCTGTTATTTAGTCTAGGACCAGGTTTAATCTGTTGTTTAATCTAGGATCAGGCCTAATCTGTTATTTAGTCTAGGACCAGGCCTAATCTGTTGTTTAGTCTAGGACCAGGTTTAGTCTGTTATTTAGTCTAGGACCAGGTTTAATCTGTTGTTTAGTCTAGGACCAGGCCTAATCTGTTATTTAGTCTAGGACCAGGCCTAATCTGTTATTTAGTCTAGGACCAGGCCTAATCTGTTATTTAGTCTAGGACCAGGCCTAATCTGTTATTTAGTCTAGGACCAGGCCTAATCTGTTATTTAGTCTAGGACCAGGCCTAATCTGTTATTTAGTCTAGGACCAGGCCTAATCTGTTATTTAGTCTAGGACCAGTCGTAATCTGTGTCCGGGAAGCCTGCCCACAACGTTGTATTGACCTCATGACCTGTGAGTGTTGTCCAACTTCTGACCGTTCTCATTTGATTAAACTATGAGCAGGGTTCCCATGGGTCCTTGAAATCCTTGAAAGTTTGTGAATTTGAGAGAAAAAAAATCAAGGCCTTAAAAGTTTTTGAAAATAGACATGGGTCATTGAAAGTACTTGAATTCCGCCCTCTCTCTCTCTCTCTCTAAAAAAAAAGTATATATTCAAGAATGTTTTACTTAGCTCGTCAACTAGTCAATAAGTCTCTGTATTGCTTAACTTTACACATATTTCACAATATATTGTTTTGCTGTGCTGTGGCAGAGAAGGCAAGAGACCATCTAGTGTTCACACATTCAAGCCTCTCTTTTTAATTGTTGTCTGTGAGCAGATAGTTCCTATTATATAAATTCTCATGTGGATCTGTCTCAAACTATGCCGTGTTGGGTCCTTGAATTTGAGGGAATTGAGTCTTGAAAGTCCTTGAAAGGTGCTTGAATGTGATGTTTCAGAAGGTGTGGGAACCCTGTATGAGACCTTTCTAAACCTGGTCAGGGACCTTTAAGGGTAGTATTTATAATGTGTGTGTGTGTGTGTGCGTACGTGCGTCCCTCCCTCCCTCCCTCCCTCCGCAGACGTGATCCGGGTGATCCTCAGCGTGGAGGTGGGGAGTCTCCTGGGCGTGACGCAGCAGCTCTCCTCCTTCCAGACGGAGTTCAACACCCAGCCTCACCGCAGAAGAACAACAAGCACCACGCCCCGGACGACAACTTCAAAGACCCCGCGGGACCCTGGGAGGGGACGCCGGAGCCCATCCAGCAGGACCAGAACGGACTGTCACTCAACTCTGTAAATACTAGAGGGCCGACCCGGCTCCACAACAGCCACACCGTAGTCACTTACAGTCAGGTAGGTACCAGCCTCATCCACCGTTTCACAGCATGGTGAACAGAATGGTGAACAGAAGCCAGAATATTCCCTGGTCCGGCACGCAAAGGGTTACATACAGCACAGGCCAAAAGTTTGGACACACCTTCTCATTCAATGCGTTTCCTTTATTTTCATGACTATTTGGTACATTGTAGATTCTCACTGAAGGCATCAAAACTATGAATGAACACATAGGAATTATGTATTTAACAATAAATGTCTTATATTTTAGATTCCTCAAAGTAGCCACCCTTTGCTTTTTTGTTGTTAATAAAATATATAATAATAATATTAAATATAATATGTGTTAATAATAATATGTTATTATTATATATATATATATATATAATATTATTATTCTATATTTTATTAACAACAACAAAAAAATATTTTATTAACAACAAAAAGCAAAGGGTGGCTACTTTGAGGAATCTAAAATATAAGACATATTTAGAGTTATTTCACACTTTTTTGTTAAGTACATCATTCCACATGTGTTCATTCATAGTTTTGATGCCTTCAGTGAGAATCTACAATGTAAATAGTCATGAAAATAAAGGAAACACATTGAATGAGAAGGTGTGTCCAAACTTTTGGCCTGTATGTCTGATGCAAGATGTTTTCACATGGAACAAGTTATCCAATCACAGAGATTTCTCACTCTCTACTACAGTAGAGGTCAGCTGGTACAGTAGTGTGTGTAGGACTGCATTCAGAGGATGGAGGGACGCAACAAACCACAACTTTCTCAAATGGCTTTTTATGGCCCTGGAGAATGTTCCGGAACTGTTTGGCTGTTGGTGGGTCAACAAGGGGAACATGCTCTGACCTAGATGAAGTGATGTTGTCCTTATTGTGTTAACTGTGTGTGTGTGTGTGTGTGTGTGTGTGTTTCTCCAGGGACCCTATCCGTTTGGACAGAGTTAGGCAGCTGAAGCCCCAGGACCGGGGTCTTTAAGAGGAAACGCTGACATGCAGGGGAGGCGGAGAGAGAGGAACTGTTGTTTCATATGGACTCTGACAACCCTCTCCCCTACCCTGTACACACACACACACACACACACACACACTGTGTGTGTGTGTGTGTGTGTGCGTGCGTGCGTTTGTGTGCGTGTGCCCTCTTGTGAGTATGTGAATGGTTTCCTTTTGGATTTGACTACACATGACCCAGGGTAAACTACTTGGGGAGGACGTTGTGTCGATGTACACGACTTGAAACAAAATGTTCTTTAACTTTTCTTCTGCTGGTGTTTCAGTAATTGGGGAAAGGTCTGTACAAGGAAAGATCTGTACAAGCATGTGAATTAAGATGAGGTGAGGCAGTGAGTTGGGAAGCTGCCTTGCCCCATACAGAAGCCCTGCTCTACTAAACAGCTATGCTTTATTTAGTGGCACATCTAGCCGTTCGCAGCCAGCAGGTGGCGCCGTGAATCAGACCACCAAATCATCCTTGCTCTGAGAAGATGTTGGCGCTTCCCCGACCGTTAGAAACTTGATTCTTGGCGTCCTCTGCTTACTTCCTTCACTTGCTTCCTTCTCGAAAAGCATTGGAGGAGAATATCTAATGGGAGGGGCCTACCTCCGGAGGATGGAGGAGAGGTTTTAACCGTTGAGAAAGAGCCTGTGTCCGATGCCTCAGACTAGGACGTTGTTATCTGTAGTGAGAGGTGTCTGTCTGTCCTAGGTGTGTGTTGAGTCTGTCTGTCCTAGGTGTGTGTTGAGTCTGTCTGAATCCTCTGTGTGTGTTGAGTCTGTCTGTCTGAATCCTCTGTGTGTGTTGAGTGTCTGAATCCTCTGTGTGTGTTGAGTTTGTCTGAATCCTCTGTGTGTGTTGAGTCTGTCTGAATCCTCTGTGTGTGTTGAGTCTGTCTGGATCCTCTGTGTGTGTTGAGTGTGTCTGGAGATCTAGAGTTGCGTTAGTCATCAATAATATCAGCACTGTTGCTTTTGTTAGGCTGCTGTTTACAAGTGGTGGTTTTCTTTCTTGAGGCGGTGTGGGCCTCGGGCATGTTTTGTGTTGTGTGTAGTACCCATCTCCCCCCCAGCCTCTCTCTCTCTCTCTCTCTCTCTCTCTCTCTCTCTCTCTCTCTCTCTCTGTTTCCACTGTCAAACTAACTCAGTTGGTTACAAACAAATTGACATATTTTCCTTTGGTTTGAATCCACTTTTTTTCAAACCTGAAATGTAGTATACTCTGCTTTATTGTGCAATGCTTGAAACTGAAAGATAATGTTAAATGAGACGAGATGTTCACGATTGTTTACAAATGTACGGTATCAGTGATGCTGAGAGGAGATCATGTGATTTGTTGTTGTTCAGGCCCCAGCGTCAGGGTATCTGACTGAAGACAGAGGCAGGTATGGGACACATTGTTAGGCTGTTGAAATGTGGACGTAATCCACTGACAAGTATCTATCTTAAAGGGACACTTCACCGTTTTTTTAACCACATGTTCCGTTATCCCTAGCACCATGGCAGCATCTACAGAAGAGAGACCAGTGGTCGTCTACTATGTTCTGTAGTCAAAAAGATAAGAGAAAAGTTCCTAAGGAACCCCCCAGGATGTCACTGGGAGGGGTCATTCTTTTTTTTCCTTTTTAATTTTTTTTTTTGGGGTGCTGGATATAATGATTGTTTCTTTTATTACGATCCCTGTTGTCATGGTTAACTTCACACCAGCATTTTATATTTCACAATCGATGTGCCCGTCATGTGATCCTCCTCCAAAACACTACACACTGTTCTGCCTTTTCATGCTAGTTAATTTTCCGTCATTGCAGTCACTTGTCTGCTTTGCGTGTGTGTGTACACGTGTGTGTGTGTGTGTGTGTATTTGCGTGTCTATTGAAGAGGAAGAGAGCATTTGATTTGGCTATATTATATTTTTTTTTTTATTTCATTTTAGTTAGTGACAATGTACAGTTTTAAACTGGGTGGTATGGTGAGTGGATGAGAGTTGAGAGTTTGCATAGAGTCCTAAGATAGCACATTTATGAGGAGAGAAAATGTCAAATTAAAGCCTTTTCCTGTATGTATAAATAAACATTTGTATGAATAAATTAACACTGAAACAAGAATCGCATGCCTCAGTTTGTTTCTTTTCCATTCAACTGAGAATGAATATATATATATATATATGGGACTGGGAATCATAATAATAATAATAATACTACATTAGACTTATATAGCGCTTTTCGAGACACTCAAAGACGCTTTACAAACTGAAAAGATTGAGTAGGAAAAGAAAGTATAGGGGTCTAATTAATTTTTAGATTACTAAATCTAAATCTAAGTGTCTTTGTAGGACAATACACACCCTCTTTGTAAACAAACCCCCCACCCTCTGCACACACACACACACACACACACACACACACACACCATAAGACAAATAACAGAAACACAAAACTCTAAAGGGCTCTGCACACAGCGTGCGATTTCTGTTGCGTGTCAACGTTCCATTTTGAAGTTTGAATGGAAGTCTATGAGAACATCGCATTTACCCACACACGGCCCCGATTTTAATCGCACGGCGAACATTCGATTCCATTCATTTGACAGTGCGACAAAACTCGCACGCCGTGTGCTTTGTCCCATTCAAAATGAATGGAATCGAATGTTCGCCGTGTGATTAAAATCGGGGCCGTGTGTGGGTAAATGCGATGTTCTCATAGACTTCCATTCAAACTTCAAAATGGAACGTTGACGCGCAACAGAAATCGCACGCTGTGTGCAGAGCCCTTTATAAATGAAAAACCGACAGAGACAGAAGGTTCAGACAGTGAAGTATGACATGGGTAATCAGGCATAGGGATGGGATAATGGCATAACAGATAACCATTCTAAAAAAATTAATAGTAATACATATTGCAATATTTATAAATGTACCGCTGTAAATAGTGTTATTCTTGCACAATACATTGCACCCGCTTAATCTGATTTATAGGCTACTGTTGGTGAGCTTACTAATTGCACATAAGGTATGTTGATGAGAATATCATAAACAAGGGGACAATTGTTCAATCAGAATTTTAATGTTGACAGTGCAAAATGAAAAGGTCATGCACCTTGCTTACAAGGTGAAAGAGTTAATGTAGCCAACAAGAACACTATGAAGACATAAATACACTGTGTAGCCTAACTGTACTATTTAAGTATAATTGTTCTCACTTGAGAGTGAGGGATAGGGGTAGGACATGACAAGCTTAGGCTTCATCCTACTCGAACATTGATAGGCCGGTACTCTTCGTATTAGTTCGTATTAGTTATTTGTTCTTTTATTAGCCTATTTTAAATCATGTTCGAAATAAAATTCATTCATTCATACTATAAATGTTTTGTTTTTTTTAAACGTTTTTTGCTTGTCATTCTGGGCTATTGTGTGTGGATTGATGGCAAATTATTTTTATTGAATCCATTTTAAATGTAGTCTATAACAGAACAAAAAATAGAGTCTAGAGTCATCGATCAACAAAGGACGACAACATCCGGTCCGAACGCAGCAGCAGCTAGCATCACTAGCCAGTAGCTACTAGCTAGCTGTCGATAAAAGCAAATATACAACAAGACGGACTATCGACTGGGTTGCCATGGCTGCGGTGGGATCTGGAGGGACTCTGCCGCCTCTCATCAGCACCAAAGAAGCAGCAGGTGTCAGTGGCGAGCTGCCCTGCCCGCTGTTCGGCTGCACGCGCCTGTTCAACCACACGGAGCCTCTCAGCAGCCACATCACAACCCACCTCATCCCTACTCAGTCTATACCAGGGAAGGTATTTCTCTGCTCCACGATTGGCTGCAACTGCTCTTTTCCCAGCATGCAACATCTGATGGAACACATGAGACATCACCACAAACCCAACATCTACTTCCTGTGTGAGAGCTGTCGGGCCACGCCCACCCCCCGGCCCCGACCCCTCCACATCTGACCAGGAGACCCCACAGCAGGAGCCCATGGACTCTGACCCCCCCCCTGCCCCCTTCTCCCCCCCTCTGCTCTACCCACAACAACCTCCAGACCCTTCCTCTTCCCTGGGGCTCTCCTCTTCCAGGGCTTAAAGTACTCCGGCACAGTGCCGGATTTCCGGCGCGGGAGAATAAAAAAATAAAAATAAAACTGCAATTGTGGCATTGCGCCGACGTGGTGGCGGGGGCGCTGTTTCACAAATAAGTTAGCTTTCGTGTTTGCTAGCGAAACAGCTGATAGTTGATGTTGACTGCTCAAGGAGAATACATATTTGAAAGTACAGAATGCCTGAGAGCCTTATATTGCATTATATTACATTATATTTTGAATGGCCATCTGGTGCCTGAATATTGTTTTTTCCTTTACATATATAATGACATTTCCACCATAAGTTGATGGCGAAAGGGCACAAATTGGTGCATATCAATTCACCAGAATGCAAGAAATTAAGTGTTTGATGCTCGTTTAAGGACCCCCAGACAGCCCTGCTTCATGGGTCCCCCCCGATGTCAAACACCACTGGTACCACCTCCGCCTCATTTTGAGCCAGGAAAAACCCTGAGTAGTGACGGGAAGCCTTAAGGGCTCTGCACACAGCGTGCGATTTCTGTTGCGCGTCAACGTTCCATAATTTCCATTGTTGTTATGAATGGAATCGAATTTTCGCGTGCGGGGCCGTGTGCATTGCGATGCGATGTTCTCATAGACTTCCATTCAAACTTCAAAATGGAATGTTGACGCGCAACAGAAATCGGGCTCTGCACACAGCGTGCGATTTCTGTTGCGCGTCAACATTCCATTTTGAAGTTTGAATGGAAGTCTATGAGAACATCGCATTTCAACACACACGGCCCCGATTTTAATCGCATGGCGAAAATTCGATTCCATTCATTTTGAATGGGAAAAAGCACAAATTTGACAGTGCGACAAAACTCGCACGCCGTGTGCTTTGTCCCATTCAAAATGAATGGAATCGAATTTTCGCCGTGCGATTAAAATCGGGGCCGTGTGCATTGCGATGCGATGTTCTCATAGACTTCCATTCAAACTTCAAAATGGAATGTTGACACGCAACAGAAATCGCACGCTGTGTGCAGAGCCCTTTATGGAACGTGGTGCCAAGAAGGAGAATATAAGTGATAGTGGCTTAATAAGTAATCAGTTTGTTCTTTTAAAGACATGTATATATGTTATTCTGTATTGTTATAGTGATAGTGGCTTAATAAGTGATGCAATCAGTTTAGCCTTTTAAAGACATCTATTTTTTTTATTTTTTTTTTATTAAGTATAAAACAGTATTATGAATGAATGAATGAATGAATGGTCTTTATTGTCATTACAGTTTTTCCCAATTGCTAAAACACAAAAGCCAATTCTCTAAACCAAATGTGACTGCTCCTGGTGTTTCTGGACACCTCTCGGAAATGAGAAAGACGTCAAATTCGTCTTCAGAGTATTTCTTACATAAAACTCAGATTTTTTTAGCTAACATTCAACTCGAAGATGTGAAGTACCCACTCGTTATTTTTCCGAACAGTTTTACGTTCATTAAATAAGTGTAATCTAGCAACAAAATAGGCTTGTTTGTCATGCTTCTAGTTCAAAATAACACGAGCATCTGATTGGCTGTTGAGCTCTCGTTTGTTTTGAGAATGTGTTCTGTTTAGAATGAACACTGTTTAGAATGAACACGGTTTAGCTCATCAATTGTTCAGTAATGACTGAAGGCACAAAGAAAGTCCCCAAGAAATGAAACTTTACTAGGACAACATACGGATTTCAAGGGATCAACATACCACACATGTAAGTAGCCTTACAGTCCTTTGTTTGTTTGTGTTGGGCTAGCCGCGTTAGCGTTAGCATTAGCTAGTACGTTCTGTGTCGTCGTATTGCCTTTTAAAGACTTTCTAAAACAATCACATATTTAGTAGCACATTATGCTGTTCTTATAAGTTGTGTTGTTGCTACTGTGTACAGTTAGTTAACTGTTTGTCTTGTGTTACTTGGGTTGGGCTAGCCGTGTTAGCTTACTAGCATTAGCTAGTACGTTCTGTGGTATTGCGTAAGACTTTCTAATTGATTGATTGAAAACTTTATTAGAAGATTTGCAGAAGTAGGTACATGAAAGTGCATATTACATACAAGGTCAACTAACAGGATAAAAACCCAAGAAAGCCACTGGCTTATTTCAATTGGGGCCCTAAAACAATTGCATAGCACATGTTCTTATAAGTTGTGTTGTTGATACCGTGTACAGCTAGCTAACTGTGTTTATGCTGTTCTGCTGTGTTGATACATCTAGCTAACTAACTGTTTGATTTTTTTCTGTTTAGGATCAGCAACACGCTCCTCAATTCCATTTGCCAATCCTACAAGGAAAATGGGCTAGTACCACGCGTGAGGAAGAAGTGTCCACGAACAAACAAAAACTTTCTCCAGAAAAAGGACTGCAATAGGGTCAAAAAGTTCATCCGAAACTACGCAGAAGATCACGCCATTGTTCTACCGGGCCGTCATCCTGGGCACCGAAACTACAGTGCAAAGCTACTCCCATCTAATGTCTGCAAAGCCACAGTCTACCGTCTCTACAGTGATGCTCTGCAAAAACGTGGTATGTAAACATTGTGTTAAACTCGTGTTCAGTAGAATTGTAATGTGATCTATTATCTTTCTTTAAAGAACCTTTCAGCTCTAAAAGAGGAGATCAGGGAAGTCTTGCTTACCAGACTGTAGCTGTAATACTGTAATACCTTACCACCAAGGTGTAGACAGACACAGACACACAGAGACACACAGGGATGTAGACAGTAACACACACACACACACACACACACAGACACACACAGGGATGTAGACAGTAACACACACACACAGACACACACAGGGATGTAGACAGTAACACACACACAGACACACAGACTCACAGACACACAGCTCTGTGTCCCCGTCCCACGCAACAAAGCCCCACAGAGTCCTCCTGTGTCAATCTCCCTGCAGTGTCCAAATCTATAGGATGATTTATAGGATGATTTATTTGTGTGGGCCATGACTTACAAGACATGTCACGAAAAGAGCTTCAAGTAAAAACAACTAGTCGAAATGAGAGGGAGAGAGAGGGATAGAGAGGGAGAGAGATAGGGATAGAGAGAGGGGAGAGAGAGATAGAGAATATACAGACATGCAGAGACACACACACACACACACACACACACACAGACACTGTGATTTATATCTTCTGCTGTCTAGCATCCATAGGGAGGGGCACTAGTCTGGACATACACACATGCAGAGACATACTACACACACACACACACACACACACACACACACACACACATGTGTGTGTAAGGCCACTAGAAGTCATGTTTAGTGTGTGTAAGGCTACTAGAAGTCATGTTTAGTGTGTGTAAGGCTACTACTGTATGTTGTGTGGGTAAATATGTACAGCTGTCATACTCATAACATAATTTCTTTCTTTGCAGAGCAACGTGTTGTTAGTGTGAACAGCTTCCGAAGGGACCTTGGTCCCTCACATAACAAGCACGAAACCCCGGACAGATCTGTGCTGGGAGTGCCAGCGGAACAACTACCAAGTGTTCCGAAGTGCCAATCTGCCGGATGTGGTGAAATCAGCCAAGCTGAAGAAGCAGGAGCAGCACCTAGACCGTGTTGCAAAGGAGCGTTCTCTGTACCAGCGCATGAATGCTGCCTGTGCGGAGGTCTGCAAGGAATCGCAGCTCTCTCTTGGCCCCTCCACACCAGCAAGCCGAGAAATCACGATGCACTACAGTTTTGACTTTGCACAACAGGTGAGAATTAGTTCATCCTATGACTGTTGATTGTATTTGGTTTACACAAACACAATTCTCTGTGATGTTGGTTTTCACTGCATCTAATCTTTTTCTTCTCTTCCTCTTTTGTCGCTCTTTCTTAGGTCCACTACCCCTCTGACCCTCATCAACCAGGGCCCATGTACTTTCTGACTCCACGCAAGTGCGGCATCTTTGGTGTCTCCTGCGAAGGGATGCCTAAGCAGGTGAACTACCTCATAGATGAAGGGATGTCATCGAGTAAGGGCAGCAACGCAGTCATCAATTACCTGCATCATTTCTTCGAGAAGTATGGAGTTGGAGAAACATACGTGGACCTGAACTGTGACAACTGCAGTGGCCAAAACAAGAACAACTTCATGCTGTGGTACTGTGCGTGGCGGACCATGCATGGCCTTCACAAGACACTGGCCCTCCACTTCCTGATTGCAGGCCACACCAAGTTTGGCCCCGACTGGTGCTTTGGCCTTGTCAAGCAGTGCTTCAGGAAGACCAGAGTGGACACTTTGGCTGACATTGCTAAAGTCGTGACGGACAGCTCTCCGGTGAAACAGGTCAACATCCCCCAGCTTGTAGGCCTGGAGAATGGCACCGTGCTTGTTCAATGCTACGACTGGCAAAAGCATCTTGGTGGCTACTTCCGAAAGCTCCCACACATTAAGAGTTACCAACACTTCAGGTAATTCATTGTCATGTATTACCTATTTCATTTTATGAACATGGTATGGCGGTAATATTATTTCATTTATTATTATATTATATTTAATTGATATTATATTTAATTTAATGTATTGTCTTCTGTCTGTTGCAGCTTTGATGCTCAGAAACCTGGCGTGGTTATGGCCAGGGAATACAACGACGCACAACCAGTCGAGTTTCAGCTACTGAAACACATTGATGTCAAGCCCCCCAGAGGTGATCTTCCTGTGCAAGCCCCACCCGGACTTGACGTGGACAGACAGAAGTATCTCTTTGACAAGATCAGAGAATTCTGTTCTGATGAGGCAAAAGACACCACATGCCTGTGCCCACCGGACTCCACAGCGCCTCAGAAAAAGGCACCTCGGAACAAGACTGTCCGTTTGTAGTGGCAGGAGAAACACGCTGGAGGAATGCAGGAATTGCACACTACCTGACTACTTGAGAAATTAAGATTCATTACAGGCTGTAAACCCCTTATACATCACTGTGTGCTATACTCCCTGGTTAACTGGTCATCTCTCTCTATCCGCCGAACCCTTCACTGGTATACTTTCATTTACAAATCCTCACTGCTGTATGAAATCATGGCCTCTATCTCTCTTTCTCTCTTATTCACTCACTCGCTCCCTGCTACAGAGATGTGTCTTTGTCCACTCTTGGTTAGTCTGTCCTCAGTACAGTCAACAAAGCTTGCCGGGAGGGAGGGAGTTTCCTGTATGGAAAGAGGAAACTGATGTGAGGAAGAGAGAAAGTGAAAGAGTGGAAAGAAGAGAGACTGAGAGTGTCTGTCTTTCTGTGTGTCTGCAACCTCAGCCATGCCGGAGACGACCTCCTCTGCTTTTGAGCACCACGTGTGTTGTGTGTACAACATGCTGATTCTCTATCTTTATCTCTCTCTCTCTCTCTATCTCTCCACTAACTTTCAGGAAATGCAGGAAGTGGTTTCAGCTTGGTTGAGGTCCCCTCTTTTCTACCTAGTCAGCGATTCCCAGTGCTGAATGTGATCGGGATCACGTAGACTGGGGGCCTCTTCCTGTCTAACCTGGGCCCAGCAGGGTGTTCTGCTAAAGTTGTTGCTTTTTTTGCAAAGTCACCACTCCTTCCTGCTGTTATTACTCCTTTAAACAGGCCTTTAAAATGTGCAGGATCAGGAACACCTGACCACTTCAAACAGGTCCACATCCTGCCAGAGGAAACAGCACTCTCTCGTTCAGATTATACCAGTGAGTTTGTGTTTTTGTCTATTACTAAATGTGCTTAAGAGGGAGGAAGAAGAGAAAGAAGTTAACCTGTCACTGCTACCGTGAACAAGAATCGTAAAACGGTTGACGTCTCAGTAGCACTCCTGAATAGGAGTGATAAGGTAGGCATGCACTGCCCTCGTAGACACCACCTGGTAAAAGAATAGATCCTACCTGGTACAGCACTGCTTCTGGCTGGCCAAATAGGTCAATGACCCTCATCTCTTATTAGAGTACCTCTAAAGCTCACCTCTTCCCTCTCTTTGTAGGTGTTCACCATCTTCGCCTTTGCCACCACGGGGGGCTACTCAGGGGCCAGCCACCTGGTTGTGACATGTGAAGGGAAAGGTGAAGACGTAATGGCTACGTTTGGCTACCCCTTCAGGTAACACTGATCTCTAAGCTGCTCCATATACGCAGGATCTATCTGTAACTCTACTTTCATTTTATTTCACTTACTTATTGTCATTTTGCCATTGTTCCTATAAAGTGGTAATTGAATTAATAAATGTGTGATTTACAAGAAAGCATTAGGCCTACATAGAAAGTAGGTTACATATGTATTTGGACTCTCCTCCCTCAAACCCAGCATCTTTTCCTAACAGTACATTAACAAGGCCTTGACCAGACACTCCTTGACAAGCTATGCAAAAACAAAACACAAGGGAGCAGTAGGAAGTGTGTGTAGGAAGAAAACATTTACATCTCCAGAGCAATGTTAACTGAGAATACAAAGCCTGTTTGCAATGTGTTTGACATGACATTGATCTGCAGTAAAGCATCCCCCCCCCTTATGCCTTTCCCTCTCTCTGTCCAGGTTGCAGACTACCCCGTTCAAGACCACGTGTAACGAAACCACCCCATCCACCTTCCTCCAGGGTGACTTCTCCTCCTCGGCCGAGTTCTACGTGTGTGTGGGTGTGTTCGGCTTCCTCTACTGCACAGCCACCCTGGTGCTCTACCTGGGTTACCAGCACGTCTACCGCGAGACCACCAAGGGACCCATCGTAGTGAGTCTGACTGATGCTCTAGTACGGTTGACGTCATTGTGTAGTGCACGCTGTTGCATTTGTACATTACAGTATTGGAGTGGATTTGTTAACCTGAGCATGTTGTAGAAGATGTCTTCATAACCTGAGATGCCAGCAGGTGGCAGGTTGTATGGCTCATTAGACTGTAAATACACTAACTGAACACTTTATTATGGACACCTATACACCTTCTTATTCATCCAGGTGGTGTAATGGTGTGGGGGATGTTTTCTTTGCACACTTTGGGCCTGTTAATACCAATCAATCATGGCTAGAATGCCAAAGCCTATTTCAGTGTTGTTGCTGACTGTGCATCCCTTCATGGCCACAATGAACCCATCTACTAATGGCTGCTTCCAGCATGATGATGCACCATGTCACAAAGTGAAAGTCGTCTCAAACTGGTTTCATGAACATGACAATGAGTTCAGTGTTCTTCAGTGGCCTTCCCAGTCACCGGATCTGAATCCAATAGAACACCTTTGGGATGTGGCAGATTCACAGCATGAAGGTGCACCTGAAAAATTGTGTGATGCAATCATGTCATCATGGACCAGAATCTGAAAGGAATGTTTCCAACATCTTGTAGAATCAATGCCAAGGGAGGCCCTGCCCAGTATTAGTACAGTGTCCCTAATATACTGTGTAGGAGCTATTTCATTAGTTTGATTATTTTGTTATTTTTGTATTTGTTTATTCTATTTTGTAACCATTATAGAATTATTTGGGATAAAGGTAGCAGGTGTGCATGTGTCAGGTGATGCACCACGAGAGGAAATGATTTTTTACCAGAGTACGATAGAGGCAGCCATTAAACATGAGTGTTTGCTTGGAACTGGATAATAAATCAACTTAAACGTGGATCTTGTCTGGACATTGAACTTCTTAAGTGCCTGAGTACAGCCTAAATGAAATGGTGCATCAGTGGTTTTTTGTAAGTTTAATTTTGTTTGAAACTCTCTTTGTTGACAAATAGCCACTACATGGTGTTCAGTGAGTACATGTCTGGCTCAGCTTTAGTGATCTTAATCTCTCTTATAGCAACACTAGTACTTACTTCTGGTTCATGCAATGCACACCTTCCACAGGTCAAGTCTAGCCAGTCTTCTCTAGCATTCCAGATGATGAAGCCCCTGTCTTCTGTGTCCCCCAGGACCTGCTGGTGACTGGAGCCTTTGCCTTCCTGTGGCTGGTGTCCTCCTCTGCCTGGGGTAAAGGCCTAACTGACGTGAAGTGGGCCACCGACCCAACCCACATTTGCAGCGACGCAATCAGCACCTGCAAACCCGGGGACTTCCCCTCCATGGGCCGCCTCAATGCCTCTGTGGTACGTAGGTCTAGACAATGCCTTGTATCTATACAGCACTCCTCTTAAAGGCACAATCCGTAATTGGTAGGTAACACGGCTGACCACTTAAAAACATTGTATTGTGTTTTACTATGTACTTTCTCCATGTCCAGATTTTCGGATTTCTGAACCTCATCCTGTGGGCCGGTAACTGTTGGTTCATCTTCAAGGAGACTCCCTTCCACAAGGATCCCAACCCACCAGCCACGATGGAGGAGGGCGGAGTATCCGGCCCCTAATTGGATCCTGGAGGCTCCTCCCCCATTGCCCCAAGCCAATTGCAAATTAGCTTGAGGCTGACACTGGTTTTCATGTCACCCTATTAGGAAGGAATCAAAGGAAAACAAAGCTTTTTAATCCCACATCCCACACAGGCCCCTTTTTCAATGACGGGGGTTCGGCTCAAGTTACTCTAGTGTGTGACCAGTTAGTCCTGGTTTTTATCTCTCTCTCTCATCAGCACTTAATTGGTCAATTCATGTGATTGACATGTTAGCTGCAATCAATTCTACCCCATTTTCCAGATATAGATCTTGTGCCTTTAAAAAAAAAAAAGACTCTAATCTCTACTTGAAGTGCCATTCCAAACTAAGTGCCTTTACACTACATAAAATGTAGTCAGTTGTCATTAATTGTGGCTTGAGTTGAACACTTTGATAAGAAACTGGGTGCCTGTGAGATCCAAAATGGCATGTGGTTGCTTCCTCTAGAGCAGGTGCTTTCAATCACATGATCCCCATATGACCTAACAGGAATACCGTTGTCAGCTTTGTTCTAATAACATCAGTCATAAAGGGTAGGTTTAGTGTTTCAGCGTTAACATACAGTAAATCTAGGTGCCTTTCCCATGAATTAGGTTTCACTCGCTTTCACATGAGTCCGCTAAAGGGCAAGAGTTCATGATAAAGATGAAAGTCCCTGCTCTACGTTGCAAAAAAATAAAATATCTAAATAAAATGAAAACCGAAAACAAACAATTCTAACAACTTGCATTTCAGCAACTCCACTATATTCCACGGCCACATGTTTTAAAACAGACCATGGATGTTCCGTTTCTGTGTCATGTTAATCTGAAAACCCATTGCTTTGGTGCACTAAAGTCATCCGAGTTGTGATGGCTACTTGAACACACAATCGCTCCTGATATTCAGCACGTTCGAAGTGTGAGATATGGCTTGCTGTTATTTTGTTTTTCGTTTGAGAAATGCCTTGGTTATTTACACCCATGTATTGCAGTACCTCAGGTAACAAGCCTAGGTAAAATTACACCAATTTAAAGATGCCACAAGTGATTTTTTTTGCTGGAGGTTTAAGCTAATGCAACGCTAGCAACTGCCATAGACATTTGAGCCATCAGTGCCTGTATCCAAGACTGGTTTTTGTATGTTTACTCAAGTATCTGCAGTTAGTTGTTCAGCTTGTTTGTGGAAATTACTAAAATGAAGCCAAACATTTTCAAGTCTTCTTATGTAGAGATGTGAGTTTCAAACTAACTAAATACTAAGTTCCCTCTATTTTTGACTACTCTCCTCAAAATGTTTGTTTAAACGAGAAAAGGCAACTTTTGATGTCATTATTTATACCGTTTTTTTTTACTGACATTAATTGGTCAATTAAAATATTTTAAAAAGCCAATTTTAGGCTTCTGTGTGTGTTTCTCAAAGGAAAATATCTTGTTATTGTGCAGTTGCTCTCTCCCCAATTAATGTTAATGCCTTCATGGTTGTCTTTGACTTTTTGTTGTTGAATTGTCATACCACTGTGTAAGCTACAGGCTTGATCATCATAGAATGATGAATAACGCAAGCAACAAATGGTAAAAATAAGTGCCATAATGAATGATCCTGCTGTATTTCCTGATTCTTAATGCTTGTTTTATTTCACTTACTACTGTGTTTAATTTTGCCAATGATTTCCATACATTTAAAGGTCATACTGTATGCAGACAACATGAAGTTGGTCCCTCTATGGAAAAGTGAATGGAACCTGTTGATTTAAGGCTTTTGCCTTGCACTACATTTACATTTAAAAGTGTATTAATGTCAATGACGTCCTGTGCCTTTTTAAGAGGGACATCACATTGTGATATCCATGCAGCTGTCTGTCTGTATCGCCTTGGCCTCTGTAGTGGTTTACAAAAGCAGGGCTAGCAGTCATCATCAGTAGTCAAAGGAAACTGTAAGTTAGATCAATTGTGCCATTATGAGTGTGTGTGTGTGTGGGGGGGGTGATCTTATGTTGGATAGAAATCAGACGTGTGGGGGTATTATTAGTTTTTTTGACGGGTCTTCTGTCATGTGCCTTTCTTTTGTATTTTGTGCCTTGTTTGTGCGAAAGAAAATGACAGTGTGTCTGTATCTTCTGTATTGACAAGCATTAAAACTGGAGAGAGCTGCACCTGCTGTGGGTTGTCCCTTCACTGCTCAGTTCAATAGACACTAGATGGCAGCATTTCATTGTATACGGCTGGGAGCATGATTCCCATACACTTTTGAATAGTGGTATTTCCCTTCACCAGCTACAGTTCAACTTTTACCCACAAGGTGGTGCTGATTTGTTTGGGTGGCTGATAATTACCGGTATGTGATCTTTCAAGTTCTCAACTCCAGTCCATCGCACACAAAGAGGTTATTATTCCACAAAACAATGGCGTGGTAATTAGTTGGTTACCGGTATTTGAATGAAATGTGTGAGACAGTTGCAACTAGAGAAACCCAGTGGTTCTGTCATCGGTAAAGCATGTAAACCAGGGATGGGGAAAATAAATCTGTTGCTGTTATGGACCTTCTTAAAGTACATAAAATCAGTACAGCCACACCTATGCAAACACATACGATTTATGAGCAGTTCGCAACAATGTTTATGTGTGTGGCGAGTGTTACCTCACGTATGTGGCCCAGTTCCATTTCTATCCCGAGTCCTTACCTTCTCCCAGGCCAGCCTCGACTAATTCAGTGAACACACTGGTCTGAGAGTGCAGCTTAGGAGAGATTCACCTAGCCTGCAATAGGACAAGATAGAGCTAATTGCTTAAATCTATCCAATCCTGTGATCTGAGATGTAGCTCTTAGAGAGCAGGTGCTAGGGGTCAATTTGGAATTCAGAATTTGTTCTTTGCATGGTTTTACACCTGTTGTGTAAAGAGTAAGGTAAAACATTCCTGAACACACAGATCCCTGGGAATGATCTGCAATAGAATGAAGCAGCCTCCTCAGACCAGAAGATCTACTAGTGACAGTCAGGGTTCTAATTACAGAGTATGCCTGGGGGCTGGGCAATCCCATAACCAACCAGGACATCCCTGCAAGAATTAGCTGCTCTCCATGGACCCAGACTCTAATTCCAGGGAACTTTCAGGATGGGAAACAGAGCACCCAACTGGTTGACTCCTCTGTTTACGTGCCTGCCCTCAAGAGTCTATGCGCTGTTTCCCAAACATGTAAATCCTGGAATCACACATTTAATGGAGACTCTATTGAAGATTGCTGTTATCTGTCTAGGAGGCCCAATGTGTAATAAGTCCTTTTCCCACCAAATTACTAGGACACTTAGCATGATATGCTGACATTAGCTCCTGCATTGCTGACTTGGCTATTCATACTGTTCTAAATTGGTGCCATCGGGCTATTAACACAAAGCATCAAAATCCATTTAGGCTCACAGGTCTTTAAGGATTTATATTTGCCTTATGACAAGGATCTTTAAGATTGTATGAGTGGACGTAACTCAAATCATTAAGACAATTGGTGGACGTTATTCAAATCATCAAGCAAATTCCCTGTTGTCAGTAATGAAAGACTTACGCAAATGGGTTACGTGCACAGATCTGGAGTTAGGATTCCACCATGACAGAAAAGACAATAGATAGATGGCACACACACACACACACACACACACAGACCTCATACGCACATCCTCAGAGAGGTCACAGAACAGGGTCACACAGAGGTCACAGCACAGGGTCACACAGAGAGGTCACAGCACAGGGTCAGCCGGGGTGACATTAGAATATACAGTCTGGAAGAAATTAAGAGACCACTCCAAAACGTATTTGAGTGTCTAGAAAAGCACTATATAAGTCTAATGTATTATTGTTGTTATTATTATTATTATAAAATGTTCTTAAATCAGCGTCTCTGCATGTATGGCAGCCACCTCATTCTACTAGCCCTAACCCAAATCTCATTTAGGAAAAGTATAAAAAAACACTTCTGTGGTCATTACCGTCCTTTTGCAATCGGACCAGCTGGATGGCAAAAACAAAAAGTAATTGGAATCAAAAAATAACTATTGACCATACCAAAAGAGTTGAAAAGAAAAGTTCAATTCTGACTTCACTGGCAGAGGGATACAGTGAGTGTCAAGTTGCTTCCATCCTTAAAATGTCCCAAAATGGTGGTTCATAAGAACAAGGTCAAGCAGCAGACATTGGGGTCAACAAAGCTACAAACCTCCCATCGGCACCGCTCCGATTGGTGGTATGAATTGGCGGTAAAAAATGGCTCCCTGGACAGTTGGTGTAACAGAGTTGGGAATGTATGTTTAGTTGTGGTGAATATAGATGAGTTTCGCCGTGCTTGAGCAGCCCTGGTTGTTGTTGGAGCCCCCCTTTGGAGTTTGGGTGTACTGCAGGTCTGCGCGTTCTTTTGTCCTTCTCTTGTTGCCGTACTTACGGTGGAACCAGAAACATGGCCGCCATCTCAATGGGTATGTGCGCTATGTAAAATGCTCCTCGTGTTTTGTTGTTTGTATGGAGAATCTTGTAATGTAGGGTGAAGGTGTTGGTGTAGTACTGTGCTGTTTGTTTTTACATGTATTGTGATGATGTGATGTATTGTGATGATGTGAAACAGAACATTTATTGTATGTTGTTTTGAACGTGCAGATTCACAAGCAGACCAGAGAAGAATTGTGTTCTATATGTCTTCTCTGCAGGTATGTCGCTCCACATGTTGTTTGTAATTGTTATTTGTAATGTTTGAGGGAAGTTTGTGTTCTTTCTGTGAACAAATTGTCCTGATGTGAAATGTACGGTACATAGACGGTGGTGGGAGAACATGGCCGCCACCTTAATGGATTCACAAGCAGACCAGAGAAGAATTGTGTTCTATATGTCTTCTCTGCAGGTCAAATAAACGAATTAAATGAAAGAAGTTTGGCTGTTTGACCATCGTTACACTGGTGCCGTGACACGTCGATCTCAAGATCAGCTGAACGCCGATCTCCGTGGATGCTGCGTGGATGCCAGGTCTTAGTGTGATAGATCAAGTGTGGTCAGAGTATTATAGTAAATGGTCATTCAGTCTGAGGTCTGTGATTATATCAGTTTAAAAAGTGCTTTGATTGTTTTGGTTTTTATGTCCTGCTGTAACTTTATATTTTTTTTTAAAGATTATTATTATTATTTTTTTTTTCATTCAGTAATATTACACAACGCAAGTCTGTACCACTATGGCTCAGAGGCCAGGTTTTAATGATGAGATTTTTGCCAGTCCAGTGTTGCCTATGGGGAGGGGTGCATGGGGGGCATGTCAGAGCAGAGCAGACAGTGCTGTCATAGACATTGACAGTGCTGTCAATAGTAGGGAGGTGGGGTGTTCCCAGTTGTTTACTGACAGTGGTAGAGGCACAGGGTCAGGTCAGGACCCAGGTTGTGCTGCTGTCGGACAGTTTACAGGGGAGGCTCCTCCCACATCCACACCCAGTGTTAATGACACTGAAGCTCTTCATCACCTCTCAGACATGATGGGTCAGCTAGGTGCTCAGATTGGCGAGTCCATTGTAACCAAGTTAATTTCAGCTGGTGTAGTTCACTCAAGTAGTATGAGCAGTGCACACCTCAACTGCACATCGCCTCCAGATCCTGTAACTGATCCTAATGTTGTTAGACAGGAGGTTCCGTGCGTTACTGTGAATGTAACATCAGACAGGGAACCACCAATGTTCCGAGGTGATAGTTCTGATAAGTGTTCAGTCCAGGACTGGATTGACATGTCTAAAGCTTATCTGAGAAAGCAGAAATGTCCAATGCATGAACAGGCTGAGGAGATACTGGCAAGGCTGATGGGTAAGGCAAAGGATGTTGTGAGGGTTGGTTTGCGAAGCGATCAGACACTTGATGTGAAGCAGAACCCTGATCTCATCTATGATATCCTTCTCAAGTACTTCAGTGATGTGTCATCATGCCTCCCGTTGTCAGATTTCTATGCCACTCTACCCAGACCCAATGAGAACCCTGTAGACTACTGGTTGAGGATCAACAAAGCAGCTGATGTAGCTGGTGAGGGCCTTCGCAGACAAGGTAGGAGGATGGAGAACGTGGGTGAAGAGGTAGCACGGATGTTTGTCAGGCATTGCCCGGACTCTGGACTATCCCGTATTCTGGAATGCAAGGCTATTGAGGAGTGGAGCTCACGAGACATACAGTTGAAGATTGATAATTATCAGAGAGAGCTGAGAGCCTCTGGCAGGACCGGTAGTTTTGTGCCATTGAAGAGCCATGCCACCGCCCTCCACACTGTGCAGTCTCATCCAGAGCCTTCGATTCAGTCTGTGTCTGAGCAGTGTTCCACCCAGTACCCCCCTTCTCCTGCCCATAGTCCAGTGTACCACACACAGTGTCCGCCTTCTACCCTCATTCCTTCCCAGGACCATGCTTTAGGCCAGCTTCCGTGCCACTCCTCCGCGACTGCTGTGGCCCAGAACACTCAGCAATCTGAAGACAGGATTCTTGCTCGCATTATGGAGAGGCTGGAGCAGATGATGGGGAAAGTGCAGCAGCGTGACAGTGCTCCTCGTGGCGGAAGATACCAGGGTGGCGCCCGTGAGAAGGCCTGCCGAGTCTGTGATGACAGTAGACACACTACCATCTCACACTGCATGTCAGAGAAGCTGTGCTTTGTCTGTTTAGCCCCAGGTCACACAAAAGTTGAGTGTCCCACCAGGTCGTCCCGAGCACCTCAGCCTCAGGGAAACTAGGTGGCCTGTATTCAGAGGGAGAAAGTATAGGTCGCCAAGTAAACTCCCATTGTGAGGACGAATCTAGTGCTGAGACAGTGTATATAGCTCTCAAAAGCTCAAGTGATAACTCTGAAGATATTGTTTATCAGAATACGCATACAATTAGTGGTAGTGACAGCCTTTTCTACACACCTGTGACAGTTGGTAATACAGTGACTCTAAATGCTATGCTAGACAGTGGGTCTATGGCTTGTACAATGAGTAAGACGGCAGAGGGAAAGCTTAGAGAGGTTGGAGTTGCTACAGAGCATAACCAGTTCAGTTCAAATGTGGTGCTTGTTGGCTGTGGTGGTCGCCGTGTCAAGCCTGAGTCAGCTTTCAATGTGGAAATGGAGGTGTATGGCTGTAGGATTATGGTTCCCACTCTGGTAGTTGAAGGCCAGCATGATGAGTTGATACTAGGCACCAATGTTATTAAATATATCCTCCGGCAGTATAAGCAATGTGATGGCTACTGGAAGGCTGTGTCTACGCCCTGTCCTGCTGGCGATCCAGAATCTGAACAGTTTCTCTCGATGCTCGCTGGTCTGAACCGTTGGCGAGGTGACGTCATACCTGACAAGATAGGCACAGTCAGGTGCAACTCAGCCGTGTGTCTTGAGCCTGGTCGGGAGTACCTGATGTGGGGCAAGCTACCCAAGTCCACTATTGTGTCTCCTGGTAGCGCTGTGATGACAGAGCCCACATCGTGTCGCTCAGCTCCAAGAGGGGTTCTGGTGGCCAGAGTTGTTACTCCTTTGTGGGGAGACGGATGGGTTCCATTGAAGCTGATCAACTCGTCCGACAGGCCCGTCTTGGTAAGACGCAATGCTAAATTGGCCGACGTCTTCTCCTGCATTGCGCTCGAGGACATGGATGAGACCGGACCTGCTGAGGTCCCACTACTCAGTTGCTGTCAAGTAACCCCGTCCAGTGAAAATGCGGCCCGCACTGTTGATGAGGAACTGAAGTACATGGGATTGAGTGGGCTCGACATACACTCCTGTGACGTGTCTGAACAGTGTAGAAGCAAGATGGCTGACCTGGTTGTGCGCTACAAGGACATCTTCTCACGCCATCACCTGGATTGTGGAGAGGCAAAGGGCTTCATACATCGCATTCACCTCTCAGATCACAGGCCATTCCGGCTCCCATTCAGACGAGTGCCCCCCAGTCAGTATCAGAAGTTGCGCCAAGTACTGAGTGAGATGGAGGAGAAAGATATAATCAGGAAGTCAACCAGTGAATATGCATCTCCGTTGGTTCTTGTATGGAAAAAGAACGGAGATCTCCGTATCTGTACAGACTTTCGCTGGCTGAACAAGAGGACCCTGAAGGATGCTCACCCTCTCCCTCACCAGGCCGACTGCTTAGCTGCACTTGGAGGTAACTCCTTGTTTAGTACTATGGATCTAACCTCAGGGTTTTATAACATGCCACTACACGAGGATGACAGAAAGTACTCTGCCTTTACAACACCTATGGGCTTGTATGAGTATAATCGCCTCCCGCAGGGCCTCTGTAATAGTCCTGGGAGCTTCATGCGTATGATGACTAGCATTTTCGGAGACCAGAACTATCTGAGCTTACTGGTTTATCTGGATGATTTATTGGTGTACGCCCCTGATGAGAGGACAGCTCTGGAACGCTTGGAGATGGTGTTCAGTAGACTGCGTGGTCATAACCTGAAATTGGCCCCCAAGAAGTGTTTTTTTCTCCGGAAATCCGTCAAATTCCTCGGCCACATAATTAATGACAACGGTGTGTTGACTGATCCCAGCAAAGTTGAGAGCATCGCAAAGATGACAAGTGCTGACCTGATGGAAGCGGACGGTGTAACCCCCTCACAGAAACGAATCAGATCTTTCTTGGGGATGATCAATTATTACCAGCACTTTGTGCCTAGCTTCTCCGCTATTGCAAAGCCTCTCTTCTCTCTGTTGACGGGCCAGAAGAGAAAAGGGAAGGTGAAACAGTCCAAACAAAGGTCACAAAGCAGGAAGTTGAAGGTTACTGACTGGACCCCCGAAACGGAGCAGGCTTTCCAGAAGCTGAAAACGGCGCTGGTTGAGACGGCTGTCCTGGCTCACCCTGATTTCAGCCGTCCCTTCATGCTGTCAACGGACGCGTCCCTTGATGGCATCGGTGCTGTCCTGTCGCAGATCCAAGAGGGTGAAGACCGAGCGAGGCCAATCGCATTCGCCAGCAAGTCCCTCTCTCAGTCTCAGAGAAACTATCCAGCCCATCGGTTGGAATTCCTAGCCTTGAAGTGGAGTGTCTGTGACAAGTTTAGCCATTGGTTGAAGGGGCATGATTTCACTGTTTGGACGGACAATAATCCATTGACTCATATCATGACGAAGCCCAAGCTGGACTGCTGCGAGCAACGATGGGTGGCTAAGTTAGCGAGCTATAACTTCGACATTAAGTACGTGCCAGGCCCACAGAATGTTGTCGCTGATGCCTTGAGTCGTGTGCCTTTCGTCAAGCAGAGAGTCAGTCACAGATTACTTGAAGAGCCCTACAAGAATCTCCTCTCCGAAGTCCAGGATGTGTCGAGTGCTTCTGTACAGGACGCCTTCCGGTCGTCCAATGATAGTGGTGACACTCCACGCCAGGCAGAGAGTTACGCTCAAAGTGTCCCATCACCTCTGCATGTCCACGCTCAGTCTATGGAGATGGATGAAGTGTCTGTTGTTCTACAGTCATATGACGATCTGTGGGAGGTCGGAGCAAGAACGCGCGCTGTAGCAGTCTTGCACCATTTGCCTCAGTTAGTCCCAGGTGGTCAGGACTCACTTCCTGCTTACAGTGAGAAGGAACTCCGGGATGAACAGCTCAGAGACAGGACTCTCTCTCGAGTCTTGTACTATGTGGAGAGACATCGGAGACCCTCCAGGAGAGAGAGAGATAAGGAATCAGTCACAGTCATGAGGTACCTGAAGCACTGGGAGAAACTTGTTGTGAGCAATGGGATACTCTACAGAGTCTCGAGGGATCAAGTCGTGAAGTCAAAACGCCGCCAGTATGTGGTTCCTGAGTCTAAGAAAGTTGAAGTTCTGAGAGGTGTTCATGACCATGCTGGCCATCAAGGTCAGTTCAGGAGTCTTGGCTTGGCCAGACAGAGGTTCTTCTGGCTCAACCTCGACAGAGACGTAAGAGACTACGTCCGTAACTGCCAGCGGTGTATTGTCAGTAAGACTGTTGAACCTGCTGCGAGGGCGCCTTTGCAGAGTATCACATCAACCAGGCCACTTCAGCTGGTTTGCATTGATTTCTGGTCAGCGGAGGACTCAAGGAACAAGTCAGTTGATGTGTTAGTTGTTACTGACCATTTTACAAGAATGGCCCAGGCATTCCCCTGCAAAGATCAGTCAGCCAAACAGGTGGCGAGAGTTCTATGGGACAAGTTCTTCTGCGTCTTTGGGTTCCCAGAACGTATCCACAGCGACCAGGGAGCTAGCTTCGAGAGTCAACTAGTGAGTGAGCTGCTCAGAGTCTCCGGTGTCAGAAAGTCGCACACAACCCCGTATCACCCGATGGGTAACGGTAGTGTGGAACGTTTCAATAGAACTCTCGGTAACATGATCCGAGCGCTTGAACCAGAGGCAAAAATCAACTGGCCGAGGCGTTTGCAAACTCTGACGTTCATGTACAATAGCACAGCGCATGAGTCAACTGGCTATGCACCTTTCTATCTGATGTTTGGGCGTACTCCTCGTCTCCCTGTCGATATACTCTTCCGGACAGTCCTGAATGATCCAGCTGTGGTCAGCTACGACAAGTATGTGATGTCTCTCACGAAGGATCTGAGAGAAGCTATGGTCATAGCCCAGGAACATGTCATAAAAGAACAGCACCGTCACACAGAGCTCTACAACAGACGAGTAAAAGGGCCCACCATTGACGTCGGAGACCGTGTGCTGTTGGCGAACAAGAGAGAGAGAGGAAAGAGAAAGGTGGCTGATCGTTGGGAGTCTACTGTATACACTGTGGTGGATAGGAACTCTGAGACTCACACATATAGGATACAAGACACTGTCACTGGACGAGAGAAGGTAGTCCACCGTAATCTATTGTTGTTGGTGAACTTTCTGCCGGTGTATGATACGAGTGTGATCTCTGACCCAGTTTCATCCCTGTCTGCTGTTCATACATCAAATGAGCCAAGTGACATGTCCGTGTCGGAAGTGGAACAGGATTCCTTGCCTGGGGAAGTGAGTAGAGGAACCGCGTTCGAGTCGGAGAGAGTGGATTCCTGTCCTGGGAGTGAGGGAGGGGAGGTTGAAGACATGGAGTATGGGGGAAGAGCTGTTCGGGAGAGGGATGTTCCCTTGACTGTTCCAGAGCCCAAGGATCCCAAGGGAAGAACCCTGGAGTGGGTCACCCAGTTACCATTCCCTGACCACTCACGGACAGAGGCTACTAACACTGTAGTGTCTTCAGTCTCGTTTGCCCCTCAGAGGGTTCCCGAGCAGATGGCTGAGGAGCAAATGGTAGATCAGTCCATTAACTCTGATTCTAGATTTGTGGTTAGCGCTGATGATTGTACTGATGTTTCTGGTAACACAAATCAGACAGATGATGCTAGTGACACACAGCGTACTGACACTTTAGCTTCTGTCACACAGTGTGAACATCCTAGTACAGTCACACAGGTCAAGTCCAAGTTTGGTCGCCTTATCAAACCAGTTGACAGATTGATTTATACTATGTCAGGACAAGACATTATCCAAGACACTAAGTCAAACATTCGAGCTGTTTGTAGGTCAGTGTTTCAGGCTTCCCACAGTTAGATAAGCCGAAGCTCAGTTCAGTGCATGTATACACTGTGCACACTGACATCCTATGACATATAGGTTTGTTCGTTATTCTGATTGTTTCATAAGAGGTTGTGGCCTCTTGAAGGCTAGTAATACACAGTGAAAAAAAAAAAAGGGTCTTGTGGGGTGTAGAACGCATCCTACCGCCAGTAGTTGGTTGGAGAGATAGGTTACCTCTCTTTCCACTTCATCCTTATAGGATACTTTTCAAGTTGGCTGTCCTGTCCTTTGGCGGCCCTATGTAATAGTGTAAAAAGTAAAAAGTAGTGTTTAAATGTATAGTTGCTGCTCAAGGTTGGCGAAATTCAGGGGAGGTGGGTGTAACAGAGTTGGGAATGTATGTTTAGTTGTGGTGAATATAGATGAGTTTCGCCGTGCTTGAGCAGCCCTGGTTGTTGTTGGAGCCCCCCTTTGGAGTTTGGGTGTACTGCAGGTCTGCGCGTTCTTTTGTCCTTCTCTTGTTGCCGTACTTACGGTGGAACCAGAAACATGGCCGCCATCTCAATGGGTATGTGCGCTATGTAAAATGCTCCTCGTGTTTTGTTGTTTGTATGGAGAATCTTGTAATGTAGGGTGAAGGTGTTGGTGTAGTACTGTGCTGTTTGTTTTTACATGTATTGTGATGATGTGATGTATTGTGATGATGTGAAACAGAACATTTATTGTATGTTGTTTTGAACGTGCAGATTCACAAGCAGACCAGAGAAGAATTGTGTTCTATATGTCTTCTCTGCAGGTATGTCGCTCCACATGTTGTTTGTAATTGTTATTTGTAATGTTTGAGGGAAGTTTGTGTTCTTTCTGTGAACAAATTGTCCTGATGTGAAATGTACGGTACATAGACGGTGGTGGGAGAACATGGCCGCCACCTTAATGGATTCACAAGCAGACCAGAGAAGAATTTTGTTCTATATGTCTTCTCTGCAGGTCAAATAAACGAATTAAATGAAAGAAGTTTGGCTGTTTGACCATCGTTACATTCGCACTAAAGCCCTAGTCCCACAGCGATAGTGATAAAATGCCACAAAAGATGCCCCAGTATTTTTTGCCTGACACCCGTTTACACAGGCCTTGCCTTACCATGACTTACCCATGATATACCTCGTTTACACACATCAGTGCAATGCTGGAAAATGAGGATGGGACAGTCGGGGAGTGTTGGGGTTGGGGGCGGGGGAACGGGACAGAGTGAAAAATCATAGCAAATGTAAATGCCCATAGTCTACCTGAGGGGCGGTTAGGGTGCCACGGGACAGACAGGAAATCAGAAATACCTGTGTTTCACCCCATTTACACACCCTTATTTATCAGTACCATGACTACTAGGTCTGCCACAGGTAAAATATTGAATGCTATGCCTTAACCCCAGTTTACACAGTAACAGTCAATCACCAGGACATGCCTCTGTGTAAAGGGGGGGTGGGGTAAGCTTTGGGTTGTTCACACTGTCATGGTTGGAAACTGCTGGCCCTTTGATCTAGTCACATTAGGGCAGGGGTCGGCAATTAGGTTTGGCCTCGGGCCATTTTTTTTTTGAGCCACTAGATGGCGGGCCCGAACATAATCAAAGGCTAATTTAAGTAATTGATTGATTAAAAATGTGACACGTTCTAATGCTTTGACTTTTCTTTCGACTGTACACATCGCTAGTCAACTAACACAGCTTGTTTTGTGAACCTGCTAACAATGTAAAGTAGTGTTCTAGTTAACTAGGTAGCAGTCCAATCCATTACGTTGCAGTATTTTGGCTTGACTAGCGAGTTTGTGTTGTGATTCTCAACAACGTTGAAACGTAGTTTCACACTTTTCCATATTTTTGAATAATAAATGTGTGGACTGACGATGTAGCGCAGCCTAACTTATTCTAATAATTATTTAACATAGTTTCATTCTGATAATTATTCCCCCCTCCTCCCAGACAAGGTCACATTATATTATTGGATTGGTTGTTTGCGTGCAGGGTGAAGTTAGCTAAACATTTAACCTGCTAGCAAGAGAAACATAATGTCACTCTCCAAAGGTCTAAAGAGGAAAGTTGACGGTGAAAACAGGGCATTTAAAGAGGAATGGACAGTGAACTATACGTTCATCCTACCTGGTTTCATCAATGCAAAGCCGTTGTGAGAGACGTTTTCCGTGCTCACAATGTTCCCTTTCTATACATGCGAGTCGTCCTTTTCGTCAATGCATGCGATAAAGACGCACGAGAGGAATCGATTGATGCATAAAAACCTTGAGAACTGCCTGCGGATTAAAGTGACGTCAATATCACCAGATATCAAGCAAATACTGACCGATGGGAGATGCTTTTTGTTTGCGCCGATTTTGTTGTCAATGTTTTTCAGAAAATTAAACAGAATTTGCTTTGTTACTGTTCATATGTGTGTTGCAGTCACATATACGTAAACATTACGTTTGAATGGCTTACTGGGCTCGTGTTCTTTTTTTCAAACCACACACGGTATGTCGGCTATTTCAGCACCGTGACGCGTTGTCCACCTGCTTATGATTCACTATGAGGGGTTCAGGGTCAGTCCGCTTCGGTGCCTGATTGTCTGTCCCTGTGTCATTCACTCTCAACATGGATAAAAGTACAATAAGCATTATTCAGGAGGAGGTCGATTCTCTATTCGGACATTATAGGCGCTATATGTGGGACTGTCGGTCCGATATTATAAAATAAAAAAAATAAAAAAATGGATTCTCAAAATAATCTGCTGGGCCAAATATTATTGGTGACGGGCCAGCAATGGCCCACGGGCCGCCTATTGCCGACCCCTGCATTAGGGTGAAGTGAGGTCTACTCCCATGGAAAGGTCCCATACCTGCTTTCCAAACTGACACGAGTTGAAAAGCATCTGAAGTGTTTGAATATGTCATATAATAAGTCATAACTCAACACGGTGCTCTCTCTTGTTCATAAACCCCCTAACCCAACCCTCCCCCAGGACCCGCTTCCTTCCCTCCGCCACTGTACATTGTGCGTGAGGGCGTTCCGTGAGCGCGCACGCAAGGTACCAATCGAGAGCGCGCGAGATATGACGTAAGTCCACTTGCCCGCGTACAGTGATGATGATGGCGGTGCGTGAACGCGCAGTAAAAGTAATGGCTGCTCTGGAACGGCGGGTGCCTGGGCTCGGGGATTTCGTGGGCCAGAGCTGGAGCGCCTGGGCCGAGAGAGCCGGCGTGACCACATCGGAAGGTAAGGGAGTAGTTTGTCATCGATATCGATCGATATTGATACGATCGGCCGATGGTTTCGGTTTTATTTTCGTGTAAAACCAACGGCAGCCTTTAACCATGTTACCCAAACAAAGACCTCTGCCGGGTCCTAGCGCCGGCCGGCTCACACGGCGCCAAACAATACCCCCATCGTTTGATAGTAATACTCGCTTTATAACATGACGTGCTGAGATGGGACATAGGGACCCTCAGAGGGAGGGTTGTAGGATGGTTTGGAGTAACTTCTGTCCATGGTTACTCTGGGTTGAGGGTTAGCTAACCTGGATAGCTTGGTGCTAAGCTAATGGTGCTAATGATGCTAGCAGGAGGAGACAGGAGGAGGAGGAGGAGGAGGAGGGGGGGAGGGGGAGACGAGGAGGACTAGGGGGAGGAGGAGGAGGAGGAGGGGGAGGAGGAGGAGACGAGGAGGAGGGGGGGAGGAGGAGGGGGACAGTAGGAGACGAGGAGGAGGGCGGGAGGAGGAGGGGGACAGTAGGAGACGAGGAGGAGGAGGAGGGGGGGGAGGAGGAGGGACAGTAGGAGACGAGGAGGGACAGTAGGAGACGAGGAGGAGGGGGAGGAGGAGGAGGAGGGGGGACAGTAGGAGATGAGGAGGAGGAGGAGGAGGGGGGGGAGGAGGAGGAGGGGAGGGGAGGAGGAGGGACAGTAGGAGACGAGGAGGGACAGTAGGAGACGAGGGGGAGGAGGAGGAGGAGGAGGAGGGGGGACAGTAGGAGATGAGGAGGAGGAGGAGGAGGAGGAGGGGGGACAGTAGGAGACGAGGAGGGGGGACAGGAGGAGGAGGGGGGACAGTAGGAGACGAGGAGGAGGAGGGGGGACAGGAGGAGGAGGAAGGGGAGGGGGGGAGGAGGAGGGGGAGGAGGAGGGGGGGAGGAGGGGGAGGAGGAGGAGGGGGGGGGACAGTAGGACAGGAGGAGGAGGAGGAGGGGGAGGGGGACAGTAGAGGAGGAGGAGGAGGAGGAGGAGTCTGATGCTCCACCATGTAAAGGCTAGCCTTAGCTTTTGATTTCAGGGAGAATGTACTGTACGGTGTATTCTCGGTTGATAGAACTGTAGCTTGTTGCCATCCTCCTCCTCCCGAATACAACTGTTGTTGTTTGAAACCGTCTGAGTTTGAGGCTCATTGTTGTTCTGAAGGATGTGATCAAGGGGATTCCACTCAGTGTCATCGTCATTGTCTGGCATCTGTCCAAGTGCTGCCCACTCCCTAACTTTCTTATAAGACTTTTCTGTCGCACAATAGAACATACACCTTAAGCTTTATGAAGTGCACAGCCCCAAAGGTGCAATCAAATCACCTACCTAGTCCTCCTCAAAATGAAGATAGTGTTTCCTCTACATGCATTTATTGGTGGCGGGCCGCCACGATGGAATTTCCTCCGCCACGAATTGATTCAGTCCCAAAAAAAAAAAAAAAAAAAGTTCTCAAAAAAAACAAAAAAAAAAAACATTTTAGCTGATTAAAATATATCTGGTCCTAGATCAGCGCTATAATGGATGTTGACTAAAAGTGCACCTAAATCCACGCCCATCTCTGTCTAACCGCTGATCCAAAATCAGATTAATGACATTCAGTTGACGACGTGACACAAGGGCTCCTGATTGGTCTAAATGTGAACTGTGGTATTATTGTTATTGTGTACAGGCCACCGTAGTGACATCCGGGGGGTATTCCATCAACATCGCTAAAGGGAAAATCCAGGTTTAGTCTGATAAATCTCGCGAGAGTTCTTACAAATATCCAGGCATATTCTGATAGGTCTCGCGAGAGTTATCAAAAATAAGCCAGGATTTTCCTTTAGCGACGTTGATGGAATACCCCCCAGGTCAGGTGGGCAGGTTACGACGAGACAACAAGAGACCGGTATTGTAGAGCTTACAGAGCGAGTTAAAATAAAGACACTTACATTGAAATACAGAAGGACTCACGTGTATGTTTAATAGAATAACACGACATGGTGTCAGAAGTCCTGTAAGTGAGTGTTAAGAGTCAGATCGGCCGACAAGTGTCATTTGAGCTTGTGACGGTGAGAAGGGAGAAGAAAAGATGGATGCTAATGCTAACGCGGGAGCAGCTGCAGTCCAGAGAACGGCGCCAGTTTCAAGTGCTACGTTAGCAGACATTAGCAAGTCAAAAAACGATTCTTATGTGCCGTCACTTTAGCAACGACACAGTATTGTCAAGGGGAAAAGAAGGGGAGACGTTTTTTTATTGACAACGGAATTACATGCTGGAAAAACATGCAGCTAAAATTCAGGGAACATTTGGACAATAAGAGACACACGGGAGAAGTACGGGAAAACAGGGCTCATGTGGGTCTCATCAAAGGTAAGAGTTTGTTTTCTTTAACTCAGCTGATACTCAGCTGTTTACCGAATGCTCCATCTGACTGTGATTTTACTTCTGTAATGTGGTGGGTTGACATAATTCACGCACGGAACTATAGGTTGAGACTATTGTTCCGTCCGTAGTACCCAAGTTGTTTAGACTGTTCTATTTACTGCTTGAGTGTGTTGTTGACAATCGTTCATGTCCTTCATTAAACGTTTAGCTTTGTCATTTGATACGCCGCCTACGACTACCATCTCTCTGCACTACAGTAAACAGTTAATCAGTAACGTTAGCCGCTTTTGTGCTCATGTAGGCCTACTTCGTATTATATTATCGCTGATGATCTTTGTGTGTGTATGAGACTGTCAGTCACAAGTTTATATTCTGTATATTGAAAAAAATTTTTTTTGGCCATCCTCTAGTTTTGGCTGTGATTAGAAAAAAAAAAAAAAAAAAAAAAAAACGTTGTTTTGAGCGCGCGTGCGCGTTTCATGCGCGTGCACGCGAAAAAATTCGCGCGCGCTGCGCGCGCGGTCACGGCCACCCGCCACCATTGTAAAAATTCCTGGAGGAAACACTGGATATTCACACTGAAAATAAATAGCATGCAATACTAGTGATTGATCTATTCTAGTACTGAGTATTTTCTTTAGCTGTGATTGAAGTCCTGTTCCCTTCCTTCCAGCTCTCTTTCCCCACATCGGCAATGATGTGTAAAGAAAAGTAGGGTTAAACCAAAACCAGTATGGCAGAGACCCACTTGAGGATTTCATGTACTGTTCCTTTACACCAGCACAGATGAAGGAAAGTAGATATGGAGAGGTGGACACCAAAGACTATTGAAATGCACCCATAACTTACAACAATAGTCTGTGTTTTTATGCTCTAACCTCCCAGACCACTACACCATAGTCACTGAGTCTGTGTTCATTCTAGGGCCCGACGTAGATGACTGCAGCAAGAATGGAAAGAAGACTGCTGAGGCGATGTCGCTTAGGAAGGAGGGTAAGAGTCTCACTATGTCTCACTATGTCTCTGTCAACTTATGTTACTTTCCAACCTCAACCGTTGTAAGCCGTACCATCGTTTTACTGTGTGTGTGTGTGTGTGTGTGTGTGTGTGTGTGTGTGTGTGTGTGTGTGTGTGCGCGCGCGCGCCTGTCTGCAAGTGTACCTCCAGAGGCCTCATTGATAAAACTGCTTAGGATTGACGTGAAAAAGTTGCGTACGTACGAAAGCCACAACCTTTACGCACACAGATATTCAGATTTGTAACACTTATGCACGTCCATTCTAATGGCCATAGTTAATGGTCAGTGAAACGCCCCTAATTAATATTAATCCATACTGACTGCATGACGACATTGAAGGCAAATCCCGACAGAAAGGCTAAAAAAAGACATTTCACCCAGTGAAATTCTGCACAACAGTTCTGCGGAATGAACATGTGATAGCAATATATAAAACTGTGCACTTGTATCTCGTATTTCAATGCCTGACTGAACTGTTCACCTTAGTTGTTTGCGTAAAAGCGGTGTACGGCTACTTTTGGGCGTACAGAACATTTATAAATGAGGCCCCAGATCTGGTTCTTGTTGTTCCAGCCCTAGGGAGACGGGGTGGTGGGGCACTGTGAGGCAGAGAGTAGTGGGGGGGGGGGGGGGGGGGGGATTACTGATGGGGACTCTGTGTCCAGGTGCCCTCTGGCAGCTTGCCCACCAGTCTGCAGCAGCTGCTGTCTGACAGACACTCCCTTCTGTGTCTGTGTGTATGTCTGTGTTTTTGGAGGGAAAAAAAGTACAATGTGTGTGTGTTTAAATACATAGCCTACCTGTCTATACATTGAGCCTAAACCCATGCAACAGTATGCATACGCCTCCTGTGAGTGTGACATCTAGTCTGTTTGCCTTGCCCTTTTCCCTCTTAGACATGTCCATCTTCGGCCACTACTCGGGCCAAGATGACTTCTACTTGGTGGTGTGTAGCCACTGTGGCCAGGTGGTTATGCCCCAGGCCTTCGAGAAGCACTGTGAGCGCAGACACGGCCCCCTGGGCAAACTGTACACCCGCCTCCGTTCCCCACCGCAGACCCCCCAGCAGCGGCCCCGTCACGGCCACTCCCCCATCCGCTCACGGGACCGCCGCCGCTTCCTGGGAGGGGCGGGGTCAAGGAGCCGGACCACCGCGGGCAGCTCCACCCTCCCCGTCCACGCCGTCCCAATTCAGACACACCAAGACGCCCAAGGAGGGAGTACGGTAAGAGAGAGAGAGAGAGAGAGAGAAAGGGAGGTAATGATGGAGGGAAGGAGAGTTAGAGAGAGGAGAGGGAAGGATAGGATACAAAGAGAGGGGACTAAGGGAGGAGTAGAGATAAGAAAGAGGGGATGGAGCATTGTGACTAGGGATGGGAATTTATACGATTTTATTGCTACCAATTTCTTTTACCAATTCCCGATAAATGTTCTGTATCTATATATATATATAATATACTCAGTGTTTCCTCCAGGATTTATTACAATGGTGGCGGATGGCATTTTTCCCCCGCGTGCACGCGCATGAAACGTGCACGCGCGCTCTTTTTTTTATTTTTATTTTTTCCTTTCCTAACACCAGGGGAGCCACCCCTCCTAAATTTCGTTGTTTGGTACCTGTACTGTAGCAATGACAATAAAGTCCATTCATTCATTCATTCATTCAAACAACGATCTAATCACAGCCAAAACTAGAGGATGGCCCAAAAAAAATATATGAATATCAAATGACAAAGCTAAACGTTTAATGAAGGACATGAACGATTGTCAACAACACACTCAAGCAGTAAATAGGACAGTCTAAACAACTTGGGTACTACGCAATCAACTGCGGACGGAACAATACTCTCAACCTATAGTTCCGTGCGTGAATTATGTCAACCCACCACATTACAGAAGTAAAATCACAGTCAGATGGAGCATTCGGTAAACAGCTGAGTATCAGCTGAGTTAAAGAAAACAAACTCTTACCTTTGATGAGACCCACATGAGCCCTGTTTTCCCGTACTTCTCCCGTGTGTCTCTGAAGGTCCAAATGTTCCCTGAATTTTAGCTGCATGTTTTTCCAGCATGTAATTCCGTTGTCAATAAAAAAATCGTCTCCCCTTCTTTTCCCCTTGACAATACTGTGTCGTTGCTAAAGTGACGGCACATAAGAATCGTTTTTTGACTTGCTAATGTCTGCTAACGTAGCACTTGAAACTGGCGCCGTTCTCTGGACTGCAGCTGCTCCCGCGTTAGCATTAGCATCCATCTTTTCTTCTCCCTTCTCACCGTCACGAGCTCAAATGACACTTGTCGGCCGATCTAACTCTTAACACTCACTTACAGGACTTCTGACACCATGTCGTGTTATTCTATTAAACATACACGTGAGTCCTTCTGTATTTCAATGTAAGTGTCTTTATTTTAACTCGCTCTGTAAGCTCTACAATACCGGTCTCTTGTTGTCTCGTCGTAACCTGCCCACCTGACCTGGGGGGTATTCCATCAACGTCGCTAAAGGAAAATCCTGGCTTATTTTTGATAACTCTCGCGAGACCTATCAGAATATGCCTGGATATTTTTAAGAACTCTCGCGAGATTTATCAGACTAAACCTGGATTTTCCCTTTAGCGATGTTGATGGAATACCCCCCTGATGTCACTACGGTGGCCTGTACACAATAACAATAATACCACAGTTCACATTTAGACCAATCAGGAGCCCTTGTGTCACGTCGTCAACTGAATGTCATTAATCTGATTTTGGATCAGCGGTTAGAGAGAGATGGGCGTGGATTTAGGTGCACTTTTAGTCAACATCCATTATAGCGCTGATCTAGGATCAGATATATTTTAATCAGCAAAAAAAAAAAAAAAGCTTTTTTTTTTTTTTACTTTTGTTTTTGTTTTTTGTGGACTGAATCAATTCGTGGCGGAGGAAATTCATTCGTGGCGGCCCGCCACCAATAAATGCATGTAGAGGAAACACTGCATCCTTGGTCTGCTGCTCCCCTCCTACCTTATAACCACTTGTCACGCAAGCAATCTGTCTACGGCCTTCGCACACAGGACATCATCACATACTCCATCCCCTTGGTCCGGACCATGAAAGTAGGGCTGCAACAACGAATCGATTAAATCGATAATAATCGATAACGCAATTCGTTGGCGACGAATGCCATTATCGATTCGTCGTTTTTTTGTTTGTTTTGTTTTTACTTTTTTTACTTTTTTGGGGGGGGGGGTTTGTTTCCATAACAAACCTACTTCCTGTTGACGCATGCCACACTGTCTTGCGGCCGGTGTAGGCATCGCGAATCATAGCGAATCAGGCGGCTACATTTAAATCATGCTACTCAAAAGCCTTGAGAGTGAAGCTGTCTGCTGTCTGCTGTCAGGACATGCTAGTGAGTTAGCTAGCAGGGTTAGCTCGCTGCTGCCGCTAGCTGACTGTCACTACGCTGCTCGTCCAGCTGTAGTCTGCGTAGCTGTGCTGAGAACCAGAGCACTAACTATGTTTCTATAGAGGAGGGTTACACTAACAATGTTTCTATAGAGGAGGGTTACACTAACTATGTTTCTATAGAGGAGGGTTTCACTAACTATGTTTCTATAGAGGAGGGTTACACTAACTATGTTTCTATAGAGGAGGGTTACACTAACTATGTTTCTATAGAGGAGGGTTACACTAACTATGTTTCTATAGAGGAGGGTTACACTAACTATGTTTCTATAGAGGAGGGTTACACTAACTATGTTTCTATAGAGGAGGGTTACACTAACTATGTTTCTATAGAGGAGGGTTACACTAACTATGTTTCTATAGAGGAGGGTTACACTAACTATGTTTCTATAGAGGAGGGTTACAGCTAACTTCCTATTGTTTTATTATATAAGTCCTGCTGGGCTCAGCCCTTCCATGGTCTCCTGCTCTCCATGCAAATGCGTTAGTGTGAGTTCTGGCGAAGCGTCAGCTAAATGACTGTAATGTAATGCGATAGCCAGTGAGTGTTTGCTCGCATTCATGAATTCAATATTGCATGACAAGTGTATTTAGCTAGCTGGCTAACGTCAGTGGTAGAGCAGAGGTGATAAGCTAAAGGCTAGCTAGTGGTAGCCTACCAAGCTACCCGTGAGTTAGAGCGAGGCACTGACTGTCGCCTAGCCTATTGTATGGAGTGAGAGGACACATTGCATTGTTTTGGAGCATATCTGTTATATAAAAACATTAGTGTCTTGTCTGTAGCCTATATTGCACTTTGGGTTACTGACCTTTACATTAAGCAAAGTTATTACCTAAAACAATGCATGTATTGAGCTAGAGTTCAACTACTTTATTGAAACAATCTACCGCCATAGTCCATGGCCTGTTGTTAAACCTATTTGATGTAGCAACGCCTTTTTTATTTATATAATTTTTTATTTTTTATTAATACTTATTCATTTTGCACATGTATATGTATAGGCCTGGCTGATTTAGAAAACATAAAATAACATTTGCAAAAGAAATGTAAAAAAAAAAAAATACATTTCCCCCCCGCTTTTTTAAAATAATCGTCAGATTAATCGATTATCAAAATAATCGTTAGTTGCAGCCCTACATGAAAGGCAAAAGGGCGTTCTCATTTGCAGCCCCTTCCTCTTGGAATTCATTACAGCAGAGTCTGAAACTGTCTCAGCTGATCCCTCTCTCCAGTTTCAAGCTCTTCAAGCTGAGAGGCATACAGTGCGAGTCCATGATCTGTTCTTGCTATTAAGTTGACCCTCCCTTTTGCCCATTACTGACCCCTCCCGGTCCCTAGATCTTTAACTGCCTAGTTTTAGGTTTTTGTAGTTTTAGCTTAGTTTTAGATTATCTTAGACTGTTTTAGACTAGTTTTTGTTTTAGACTGTGTAGTTTTAGTTTAGTTTTAGCTCAATGTGTTTCTTACCTGTATAAATAAAGGTTAAAAAAATACCTGAACACTTTCATTTTCATCTTGTTGAACTTTGCACAGCATGTTACTGTTTACACTTTATTACTTGCATGTGACACTTTATACACTTTGTTACACTTTATTACTTACTTTACTTATTTACTTGTGATTATTGTGATGGTATTGTTGTGATTATGTGATTATGTTGCTGCAAAGCTAATGTTGAAGAACCACAGCCAAATATTTGTACTATTGTGTACTGTAAAATAAATTCTGATTCTGATTCAATACTTTTTTGTTTCATTAAAAGAATAATAGTTACAACCATAAAGCCTCCATAATGATAAGCTGGCTAATTAGCTTAGGTAATACCTTGCTAGGTAATAATGTTAGCTATCTGACCCAGTGACTTGCCACTGACAGATAGTGACAGCTGACAGCTAGAGGGGGAGTGGTTGGGGGTGGGGTTAACCAGACATTGTTACCGCCCATTACCTGGCTGTGAAGGTGAGGAAAAAACAACATCTTTGAAAGGGATTTTCTCTGCTTAGTGATTTCAGGTGTAGCAACTTTCAAATACTCATGTCGTCTTCAATTTGTTTCCAATTTCAATGTATGATGCATCATTTGAAAGCTTACAATCTGTAGTTTAAGCACATGTAAAAAAAAGAAAAATGATTTCGCCTACAGGTAGCCCTTTTCATTGGGCTGTGTCACAAATGACCAGTTCTCTAAACACATTTAATAAAACTAGCTCCCATTTGCCAAAACCATAAACACATTTCACATGAAGACACAATTCACAAAACACAATCCTCCTTTTCTCATAAATCTAAACACATTTTGTCTTGCTAAAACACAAGTTGCAAAAAACTCTGCTCAAAATGTCAAATTCTCAAATTAAAGCTCATGTGATGCAAAATGCTTGCCACAGTCAGCAACATTTTAACACAATGAACACACCTGGCTTCATTCATTAAACATAACGACTCAAAATGTAAGACACTTGTTGCAAATGATTGTGGTGTGTGTGTGTGTGTGTGTGTGTGGTATAGTTCCATAAATAAATAAAAAAACATCACACCCTGAACATTGTTTTCAGTGAGTATTGTTGTGTGTAATGGATCCTCTGTAGTGTTTGCATTGAGTTGTGATACAGTACAGTATTGTACATGTTACGGTACAAGTGGGAATACGGTAACATTTTTCAAACCTTTATTTAAGTAAAACTCGATAGGACAACAGTGCAACAACTTCGCGGCTGAACTTTAGTAAAATTTCGGACATCATATGCCATTTAAAGGGGGGAAATAGATATCTAAAAATGCATGACTATCATGCAAAATCAGCCTTACTGTAATGTAAAATATGTAATGTTAGATATAACGTTAGACAGGGAGCGCAGATTTATTTTTATGCATGACTATCATACATGTGGGAAAACTAGGGTTAGGGTTAGGTGCTAGGGTTACAGTAAGGTTAGGGTTAGGATTAGGGGTAGGGTTTGAGTTTGAGTTTTGAAGAGAGAAGGTGTGGTTTTGCTTATGTAGCTTTAGAAAAGTGTGTTGTGTTTAGAGTTTTGGGAAAATGGAGGAAAGTTTTGTGAAATGTGTTTTAGCAATTGAGAAAAACTGTAATACAGTACAGGTACCATACAACGAAATTTAGGAGGGGGGGCTCCCCTGGTGCTTGGAAAAAGACTAAAAACACGAGGGCCTAGGGTAAAATAAAAAAGGGAAAAGAGCTGGTTTACATAAATAAAGGCTATGTACACTATCTACTATACTACTATACTATACAATAAAACACTGTGCTGTACTCTATGCTATGCTATAAATATCCTAACTTTTCCTATATGTGAACCTTATGTACACAAGGGTTGTCATATTGCACATAGTATTGTTGCACATTCATTTAAAGTATTAATGCATTTTAACATTGAGACATATATTTTGTATTGACTATAAAATAGTATTAATGCATTTAAACATTGAGACAATAAGCTGTCTTCTGTACCCGCTCTCCCAATATCTCAAACTGTGACCCCCCTCCCCAAGAAAAAGTTTCAGGCACAGGATTTTTTTCCCACTTTAAGCCCTGCTCTTCCGTGGGGCCCTCCTCTTCCTTGGGGCCCTCCTCTTCCGTGGGGCCCTCCTCTTCCCTGGGGCCCTCCTCTTCCGTGGGGCCCTCCTCTTCCGTGGGGCCTGAAACACAGCCCCCCCAGCCCCAGGTCCACCACCCCCCCCAGCTCCAGGAGACCCCACAGCAGGAGCCCATGGACTCTGACTCCCCCCCTGCCCCCCTCTCCCCCCCCCTCCTCTGCCCACAACAACCTCCAGACCCTTCCTCTTCCCTGGGGCCCTCCTCTTCCGTGGGGCTCTCCTCTTCCGTGGGGCCTGAAACACAGCCCCCCCAGCCCCAGGTCCACCACCCCCCCCACCCCCAGGAGACCCCACAGCAGGAGCCCATGGACTCTGACTCCCCCCCTGCCCCCCTCTCCCCCCCCCTCCTCTGCCCACAACAACCTCCAGACCCTTCCTCTTCCCTGGGGCCCTCCTCTTCCGTGGGGCTCTCCTCTTCCGTGGGGCCTGAAACACAGCCCCCCCAGCCCCAGGTCCACCACCCCCCCCACCCCCAGGAGACCCCACAGCAGGAGCCCATGGACTCTGACTCCCCCCCTGCCCCCCTCTCCCCCCCCCTCCTCTGCCCACAACAACCTCCAGACCCTTCCTCTTCCCTGGGGCCCTCCTCTTCCGTGGGGCTCTCCTCTTCCGTGGGGCCTGAAACACAGCCCCCCCAGCCCCAGGTCCACCACCGCCCCCACCCCCAGGAGACCCCACAGCAGGAGCCCATGGACTCTGACTCCCCCCCTGCCCCCCTCTCCCCCCCCCTCCTCTGCCCACAACAACCTCCAGACCCTTCCTCTTCCCTGGGGCTCTCCTCTTCCGTGGGGCTCTCCTCTTCCGTGGGGCCCTCCTCTTCCCTGGGGCCCTCCTCTTCCCTGGGGCCCTCCTCTTCCGTGGGGCCCTCCTCTTTCGTGGGGCCCTCCTCTTCCCTGGGGCCTGAAACACAGCCCCCCCAGCCCCAGGTCCACCACCACCCCCCCCACCCCCAGCCCCCCCAGCTATGGCCCCTCAGACCCCCCCTTCCTGCTCCCTCCTCCTCCACACCTCCACAGCCCCAGGCACTCCCCCCCCAGGCCCTCCTCCCCCAGCCCCCCCAGGCCCTCCCCCCTCAGCCCCCCCCAACCTCCCCCAATGCTGTCTGGAGGAAGAACCAAGGCCAGTTCTACAGGCGTATTCTCTGGGAGCACACCAGGGGGCGGTACCGCTGTCTAAAGTGTGGCGAGGCCACGCCCACCCGCAAGGAGATGACCAATCACATCCGGGAGCAGCACAAGCCCCTCGCCTGCGCGCTGACTATTAGGTGAGCCAGGTAGTTGATCAATACTTTAAAGTGCCTCTGTATACAACAGCCATCAGTCAGTCATCAGCCAACGCTCTGATCAATGACCTTGAGTCGCTATCCAAGACAGCAGGCACAGACTGATAGACTGTTTCATCCTAAATGTGGATCCGTTATGTGCATGACTGTGTTAGTCAGAATCCACAACGTCACGATCGTCACGGCCGTAGGTTGCGGTCACGGCACCGATGTAACACACACATGCCACAACCATGATCATCTGCCCCAGACTTGACTGACTCCATGTACCTGTTGAAGCAAGCACACAAACCATGACTCTACCAGAACCATGACCAGAACCTAACTGTATCCCTCCGCCAAGTCACCATCTATTCAGTAGTGTCAGGATCTTAGCTATAACAGAGTTGAACCTTCTACCCCCACCCCCACCCCTTGTGAAAACAGGAACCTCCAGGCTGCCATCGGGGCGTACTATGGCTTTGAGAGTCCGAGCATCACCACTCCCTCCATGTCCTTCGTAGAAGACGTGACCATCGGGGAAGGGGAGACGGTTCCTCCCGACACACACTTCACCAAGACCTGGAGGATACAGAACACAGGTGGGAGGCCGGGGGGAGGCTGGGAGAGGTAGAGGTTACAGAACACAGGTGGGAGGCTACACACCTGGACACACCAGGCCAGGGGGGAGGTGGGTGGAGGTAGAAATAGGAGGACGGGCTCATTGTAATTCATGGAATAGAATTATAGTAGAAATGGTATCAAACACATGAAACCTGTTAAGAATAATAGCTGTGTGTGTGTCTGTGTCTGTGTCTTGGATCTTGTGTGTGTTGTGCAGGTGCAGAGTCGTGGCCTCCGGGGGTGTCTCTGAAGTACATCGGAGGGGACCAGTTCGGCCACGTCAACATGGTGATGGTGCGTTCCCTGGACCCCCAGGAGGTCTCAGACGTCAGCATCCAGATGAGGAGCCCCGCCGCCCCGGCCATGTACCAGGGCCAGTGGAGGATGTGCACCGCCACCGGCCTCTTCTACGGAGGTACGGACGCTCTTCCTCCTCCTGGGTCTGAATGGGGACTCTTCCTCCCTTTAGTCTAGGACCAGGCCTAATCTGTTGTTTAATCTAGGACCAGGTTTAATCTGTTATTTAGTCTAGGACCAGGTTTAATCTGTTGTTTAATCTAGGACCAGGCCTAATCTGTTATTTAGTCTAGGACCAGGCCTAATCTGTTGTTTAGTCTAGGACCAGGTTTAGTCTGTTATTTAGTCTAGGACCAGGTTTAATCTGTTGTTTAGTCTAGGACCAGGCCTAATCTGTTATTTAGTCTAGGACCAGGCCTAATCTGTTATTTAGTCTAGGACCAGGCCTAATCTGTTATTTAGTCTAGGACCAGGCCTAATCTGTTATTTAGTCTAGGACCAGGTTTAATCTGTTATTTAGTCTAGGACCAGGTTTAGTCTGTCATTTAGTCTAGGACCAGGCCTAATCTGTTATTTAGTCTAGGACCAGGTTTAATCTGTTATTTAGTCTAGGACCAGGTTTAGTCTGTTATTTAGTCTAGGACCAGGCCTAATCTGTTATTTAGTCTAGGACCAGTCGTAATCTGTGTCCGGGAAGCCTGCCCACAACGTTGTATTGACCTCATGACCTGTGAGTGTTGTCCAACTTCTGACCGTTCTCATTTGATTAAACTATGAGCAGGGTTCCCATGGGTCCTTGAAATCCTTGAAAGTTTGTGAATTTGAGAGAAAAAAAATCAAGGCCTTAAAAGTTTTTGAAAATAGACATGGGTCATTGAAAGTACTTGAATTCCGCCCTCTCTCTCTCTCTCTCTCTAAATGTTTTTTATATATTCAAGAATGTTTTACTTAGCTCGTCAACTAGTCAATAAGTCTCTGTATTGCTTAACTTTACACATATTTCACAATATATTGTTTTGCTGTGCTGTGGCAGAGAAGGCAAGACCATCTAGTGTTCACACATTCAAGCCTCTCTTTTTAATTGTTGTCTGTGAGCGGATAGTTCCTATTATATAAATTCTCATGTGGATCTGTCTCAAACTATGCCGTGTTGGGTCCTTGAATTTGAGGGAATTGAGTCTTGAAAGTCCTTGAAAGGTGCTTGAATGTGATGTTTCAGAAGGTGTGGGAACCCTGTATGAGACCTTTCTCAACCTGGTCAGGGACCTTTTAAGGGTAGTATTTATAATGTGTGTGTGTGTGCGCCCCTCCCTCCACAGACGTGATCTGGGTGATCCTCAGCGTGGAGGTGGGGGGTCTCCTGGGCGTGACGCAGCAGCTCTCCTCCTTCCAGACGGAGTTCAACACCCAGCCTCACCGCAGAAGAACAACAAGCACCACGCCCCGGACGACAACTTCAAAGACCCCGCGGGACCCTGGGAGGGGACGCCGGAGCCCATCCAGCAGGACCAGAACGGACTGTCACACAACTCTGTAAATAGAGGGCCGCCCCGGCTCCACAACAGCCACGCCGTAGTCACTTACAGTCAGGTAAGGTACCAGCCTCATCCACCACAGCCTCATCCACCGTTTCACAGCATGGTGAACAGAATGGTGAACAGAAGCCAGAATATTCCCTGGTCCGGCACGCAAAGGGTTACATATGTCTGATGCAAGACGTTTTCACATGGAACAAGTTAACCAATCACAGAGATTTCTCACTCTCTACTACAGTAGATGTCATCTGGTACAGTAGAGGTCGGCTGGTACAGTAGAGGCCAGCTGGTACAGTAGAGGTCAGCTGGTACAGTAGAGGTCAGCTGGTACAGTAGAGGTCAGCTGGTACAGTAGTGTGTGTAGGACTGCATTCAGAGGATGGAACAAACCACAACTTTCTCAAATGGCTTTTTATGGCCATGGAGAATGTTCCGGAACTGTTTGGCTGTTGGTGGGTCAACAAGGGGAACATGCTCTGACCTAGATGAAGTGATGTTGTCCTTATTGTGTTAACTGTGTGTGTGTGTGTGTGTGTGTGTGTGTGTGTGTGTGTGTGTGTGTGTGTGTGTGTGTGTGTGTGTGTGTGTGTGTGTGTGTGTGTGTGTGTGTGTGTGTGTGTGTGTGTGTGTGTGTGTGTGTGTGTGTGTGTGTGTGTGTGTGTGTGTGTGTGTGTGTGTGTGTGTGTGTGTGTGTGTGTGTGTGTGTGTGTGTGTGTGTGTGTGTGTGTGTGTGTGTGTGTGTGTGTGTGTGTGTGTGTGTGTGTGTGTGTGTGTGTGTGTGTGTGTGTGTGTGTGTGTGTGTGTGTGTGTGTGTGTGTGTGTGTGTGTGTGTGTGTGTGTGTGTGTGTGTGTGTGTGTGTGTGTGTGTGTGTGTGTGTGTGTGTGTGTGTGTGTGTGTGTGTGTGTGTGTGTGTGTGTGTGTGTGTGTGTGTGTGTGTGTGTGTGTGTGTGTGTGTGTGTGTGTGTGTGTGTGTGTGTGTGTGTGTGTGTGTGTGTGTGTGTGTGTGTGTGTGTGTGTGTGTGTGTGTGTGTGTGTGTGTGTGTGTGTGTGTGTGTGTGTGTGTGTGTGTGTGTGTGTGTGTGTGTGTGTGTGTGTGTGTGTGTGTGTGTGTGTGTGTGTGTGTGTGTGTGTGTGTGTGTGTGTGTGTGTGTGTGTGTGTGTGTGTGTGTGTGTGTGTGTGTGTGTGTGTGTGTGTGTGTGTGTGTGTGTGTGTGTGTGTGTGTGTGTGTGTGTGTGTGTGTGTGTGTGTGTGTGTGTGTGTGTGTGTGTGTGTGTGTGTGTGTGTGTGTGTGTGTGTGTGTGTGTGTGTGTGTGTGTGTGTGTGTTTCTCCAGGCACCCTATCCGTTTGGACAGAGTTAGGCAGACGAAGCCCCAGGACCGGGGTCTTTAAGAGGAAACGCTGACATGCAGGGGAGGCGGAGAGAGAGGAACTGTTGTTTAATATGGACTCTGACAACCCTCTCCCCTACCCTGTCCACACACACACACAGACACCACACATACCATCTACAGTGAGGTGGACCTGGATGCTGTTCCAACACCTGAGAGATCCGCATGTGTGAATGCTACATAAAGAGAGCTATGAAACCTAAACAAATGAATGAAATACACAACTTTTTTTTTCTTCTTTTTGCGAATTCAGATGAGGTGAGGCAGTGAGTTGAGAAGCTGCCTTGCCCCATACAGAAGCCCTGCTCTACTAAACAGCTATGCTTTATTTAGTGGCACATCTAGCCGTTCGCAGCCAGCAGGTGGCGCCGTGAACCAGACCACCAAATCATCCTTGCTCTGAGAAGACGTTGGCACTTCCTCAATCGTTAGAAACTTGATTTCCTGGCATCCTCTGCTTACTTCCTTCACTCGCTTCCTTCTCAAAAAGCATTGGAGGAGAATATCTAATGGGAGGGGCCTACCTCCGGAGGATGGAGGAGAGCTTTTTAACCGTTGAGAAAGGGCCCGTGTCCGATGCCTCAGACTAGGACGTTGTTATCTGTAGTGAGAGGTGTCTGTCTGTCCTAGGTGTGTGTTGAGTCTGTCTGAATCCTCTGTGTGTGTTGAGTCTGTCCGAAGCCTCTGTGTGTTGAGTGTCTGGAGATATAGAGTTGCGTTAGTCATCAATAATATCAGCACTGTTGCTTTTGTTAGGCTGGTTTTCTTTCTTGAGGCAGTGTGGGCCTCGGGCATGTTTTGTGTTGTGTGTAGTACCCATCTCCCCCCTCTCTCTCTCTCTCTCTCTCTCTCTCTGTTTCCACTGTCAAACTAACTCAGTTGGTTACAAACAAATTGACATATTTTCCTTTGGTTTGAATACACTTTTTTTCAAACCTGAAATGTAGTATACTCTTGCTTATTGTGCAATGCTTGAAACTGAAAGATGATGTTAAATGAGACATGTTCACGATTGTTTACAAACGTACGGTATCGGTGATGCTGAGAGGAGATGTGATTTGTTGTTGTTCAGGCCCCAGCGTTCCCCCCCGGGTATCTGACTGAAGACAGAGACAGGTATGGGACACATTGTTAGGCTGTTGAAATGTGGACGGAATCCACTGACAAGTATCTATCTTAAAGGGACACTTCACCGTTTTTTTAACCACATGTTCCGTTATCCCTAGCACCATGGCAGCATCTACAGAAGAGACACCAGTGGTCGTCTACTATGTTCTGTAGTCAAAAAGATAAAAAGTTCCTACGGAACCCCCCAGGATGTCACTGGGGGGTAATTCTTTTTTTTTCTTCTTTTTTTAAATTGGGTGCTGGATATAATGATTGTTTCTTTTATTACGATCCCTGTTGTCATGGTTAACTTCACACCAGCATTTTATATTTCACAATCGATGTGCCCGTCATGTGATCCTCCTCCGAAACACTACACACTGTTCTGCCTTTTCATGCTAGTTAATTTTCCGTCATTGCAGTCACTTGTCTGCTTTGCGTGTGTGTGTACACGTGTGTGTGTGTGTGTGTGTGTATTTGCGTGCCTATTGAAGAGGAAGAGAGCATTTGATTTGGCTATATTATATTATTTTTTTTATTTCATTTTAGTTAGTGACAATGTACAGTTTTAAACTGGGTGGTATGGTGAGTGGATGAGAGTTGAGAGTTTGCATAGAGTCCTAAGATAGCACATTTATGAGGAGAGAAAATGTCAAATTAAAGCCTTTTCCTGTATGTATAAATAAACATTTGTATGAATAAATTAACACTGAAACAAGAATCGCATGCCTCAGTTTGTTTCTTTTCCATTCAACTGGGAACCATCACCGAATATATATATATGGGACTGGGAATCATAATAATAATAATAATACTACATTAGACTTATATAGCGCTTTTCGAGACACTCAAAGACGCTTTACAAACTGAAAAGATTGAGTAGGAAAAGAAAGTATAGGGGTCTAATTAATTTTTTGATTACTAAATCTAAATCTAAGTGTCTTTGTAGGACAATACACACCCTCTTTGTAAACAAACCCCCCACCCTCTCCACACATACACACCATAAGACAAATAACAGAAACACAAAAAACTAATAAATGAAAAACCGACAGAGACAGAAGGTTCAGACAGTGAAGTATGACATGGGTAATCAGGCATAGGGATGGGATAATGGCATAACAGATAACCATTCTAAAAAAATATATAGTAATACATATTGCAATATTTATAAATGTACCGCTGTAAATAGTGTTATTCTTGCACAATACATTGCACCCGCTTAATCTGATTTATAGGCTACTGTTGGTGAGCTTACTAATTGCACATAAGATATGTTGATGAGAATATCATAAACAAGGGGACAATTGTTCAATCAGAATTTTAATGTTGACAGTGCAAAATGAAAAGGTCATGCACCTTGCTTACAAGGTGAAAGAGTTAATGTAGCCAACAAGAACACTATGAAGACATAAATACACAGTGTAGCCTAACTGTACTATTTAAGTATAATTGTTCTCACTTGAGAGTGAGGGTTAGGGGTAGGACATGACAAGCTTAGGCTTCATCCTACTCGAACATTGATAGGCATGTACTCTTCATATTAGTTATTTGTTCTTTTATTAGCCTTTTATTTTAAATCATGTTCGAAATAAAATTCATTCATTCATACTATAAATGTTTTGTTTTTTTTAAACGTTTTTTGCTTGTCATTCTGGGCTATTGTGTGTGGATTGATGGCAAATTATTTTAATTGAATCCATTTTAAATGTAGTCTATAACAGAACAAAAAATAGAGTCTAGAGTCATCGATCAACAAAGGACGACAACATCCGGTCCGAACGCAGCAGCAGCAGCTAGCATCACTAGCCAGTAGCTACTAGCTAGCTGTCGATAAAAGCAAATATACAACAAGACGGACTATCGACTGGGTTGCCATGGCTGCGGTGGGATCTGGAGGGACTCTGCCGCCTCTCATCAGCACCAAAGAAGCAGCAGGTATCAGTGGCGAGCTGCCCTGCCCGCTGTTCGGCTGCACGCGCCTGTTCAACCACACGGAGCCTCTCAGCAGCCACATCACAACCCACCTCATCCCCACTCAGTCTGTCCCAGGGAAGGTATTTCTCTGCTCCACGATTGGCTGCAACTGCTCTTTTCCCAGCATGCAACATCTGATGGAACACATGAGACATCACCACAAACCCAACATCTACTTCCTGTGTGAGAGCTGTCGGGCTAAGCTGCGCTCCTACCAGTCCCTCCTGAAGCACCTGCACACCTGTTCCAAGATGGCCCGCCACGCCCACCCCCCGGGCCCCGACCCCTCCACATCTGACCAGGAGCCCCCACAGCAGGAGCCCATGGACTCTGACCCCCCCCCTGCCCCCCTCTCCCCCCCCCTCCTGTACCCACAACAACCTCCAGACCCTTCCTCTTCCGTGGGGCCCTCCTCTTCCGTGGGGCCCTCCTCTTCCGTGGGGCCCTCCTCTTCCCTGGGGCCCTCCTCTTCCGTGGGGCCCTCCTCTTCCCTGGGGCCTGAAACACAGCCCCCCCAGCCCCAGGTCCCCCACCCCCCCCAGCTCCAGCATATTCTCTGGGAGTACACCAGGGGGCGATACCGCTGTCTAAAGTGTGGCGAGGCCACGCCCATCCGCAAGGAGATGACCAATCACATCCGGGAGCAGCACAAGCCCCTCGCCAGCAAGCCCAGCGGTGATGTCATAGGAGGACAGACGGACACGCCCCCCCAGACTGGAGATTCCACCTACACTCATCTCTGATTGGCCCAATACCTGGAGAGGATCTAATGGGAGTGGAGGAGAGGCAGGAACCAGATGACATCACAGATGACATCATCCTGACCCAGAACATCCTCCCTCCCCCCGCCCATACCTACCCCCCCCCACTCCTCCCTCCCACCCCCCCGCCCATGCCACCCCGCCACCCCCCCCCCCCTCCCTTCTCTACAGTATTCTGTGGACATATATAGCGCCGCACAAAACGTTATCTCCTCTCTCATCATCATCTCATCTCATCATCATTCAGTCATTGAGTAACACTAGTTAACACTAGTCCAGAACTACCAGCTGCAGTGCTGTGTATGTCTACTTGATGGCGCCACACTCAAATCAATACGCTCAGAGGGGTCTTGTGGATTGTTGAACTTTGAAGACAAAGTGTAGAGTGTGTTTTGTGTAGACAAATGATATGAGTTCTAGCCACGGATTCAATTAATCGGATTCAGCGTTTTTTGACCGTTGACGGTGTATTCTCCATGACACTACTATGCCAGTGTGCATGGTTAGGGTTTAGGGGTTGGGGATGGGGTTAGCGGTTAGGGGTAGGGCCAGGTTAGGGGTTAGAGCCAGGGGTTAGGGGTTAGAGTCAGGGGTTAGGGGTTAGGGGTTAGGGTTAGGTGTTGGGGTTAGGGTTAGGGTTTAGGGGTTGGGGTTAGGGTGTAGGGGTTAGGGTCAGGGGTTGGTTTAGAGTCAGGGGTTAGGGGTTAGGGTTAGGGTTTAAGGGTTGGGGTTAGGGTTAGGGGTTAGGGGTAGGGCCAGGTTAGGGGTTAGAGTCAGGGGTTAGGGGTTAGGGCTGTAATTCATCACAGTTTGTTTTGCTGTTGTTTTGCATTCATCACAGTTGTTTTGCTGTTGTTTTGCATTCATCACAGTTTGTTTTGCTGTTCGCAGCGCAGACCAGACCCAGGTTCATTTGCCTGTTATGGAAATCTCTGTTGAGTTCCCTGTGGATGATGATTATCTAACTGTTACATGTCAGAAATCAGTTCAAACCCGTTATTACACCCGTTATTACACACTGTTATTACACACTGTTATTACGCTGCATGTTGCTGCTTCCAGCCGTAAGCACCTCCAGGAGGAACCCAGTCGTCTAGCCTAAAACCCTAACAGACTAGAGGCAGTCCACTTAACTCTCTTTATCTCCTGGCTCCAGGGAAGTAGGGGCTAGGGAGTAGGGGCTAGGGAGTAGGGGCTAGGGAGTAGGGGGTCTAGGGAGTTAGGGTCAGGTGTTGGTTTAGCGGTTAGGGTCAGGTGTTGGTTTAGGGGTTAGGGTTAGGGGTTAGGGGTTGGGGTTAGGGTCAGGGGTTGGGGTTAGGGTTGGGGTTAGGGTCAGGTGTTGGTTTAGCGGTTAGGGTCAGGTGTTGGTTTAGGGTTGAGGTTAGTGTGATACAGTGGAGGCTGGTGACTTCCAGAATTGAGGAGGCCAATTTTTTTCAAAGAATGTAAAAAAAATGCAGTAATTTGATATGGAAGAATATTAAATTGACTTGTAATAAAACGAAATCGACTACATTAAAAATAAAACTGTTCAATAAATCCTAAATGTTGTCTACCTATTCGATGTATAAAGAATCAGAATCTCGCCGACTTCCGAGGTCATGTTAAGCAAATTTGGGCAATATTGGGTTTTAGCCATGGAACAATTCAGATTTATGAACAAAACGGAAATAAAATTAATATAAAAAACATTAAAATATGTTTTTTGTTAAATAAATAAATATAATTATTGCTTTTTTAAATCTCTCTCTCTTCTCTCAAATTATTGGGGAGGCCAGGCCTCCTCCACCTCTATGGAGGAGCCTCCACTGGTGTGATAAGCATCAGTTCAGAGTAGTTACCGGGGGAGGCGGGGCGGCAGGGGGAGGTTAGCGGGGAGGCTTCACTTCCTCATCCAGACAGAGGCTCCATCTCATTACCCTCAGCCAGGCTCCCCTGAGGCGGGGCGGGGAGATCACCTTTCTCTGTTATACTGTTCCTCCAGGATTCACAGACAGATTCATCTCAGTCCAGTCCTCTAACATGGCTGCTGCTGCTGTGTCTGCCTGGTTCTGGGACGAGAGGTTCTGGCTGCCCCGGAACCTGACCTGGGCGGACCTCCAGAGGGGCCGGGGGGAGACCTCTGAGGGGTCCGGAGGGGGGTCTCCTAAAGCCGGACACCTCCTCTCCGCCCTGCCGCTGGCCCTGGGGATCTTCGCTGTCAGACTTCTGTTTGAGAGGTAGGTAAATAAAAAACCAAAAACTCTTATAATCATGTCCTCTTATCAATCTTTCTTTCTCCAGGAAACACAAAACAAAGTTGGACGCGTCTTGACGACCGGGATTGTGTGTTTAGTTACCAGACACCCGAGGCTGTTTAAACGGCTGTTAACGATACGATCTAACTAAACTAAAGCCAGTTCGTGACGTTAGAATGAGAAGGTTCTATCTCCGTTTAGAATGAGAAGGTTCTATCTCCGTTTAGAATGAGAAGGTTCTATCTCCGTTTAGAATGATAAGGTTATATCTCCGTTTAGAATGATAAGGTTCTATCTCCGTTTAGAATGATAAGGTTCTATCTCCGTTTAGAATGAGAAGGTTCTATCTCCGTTTAGAATGAGAAGGTTCTATCTCCGTTTAGGGCAGTTCAGAGATATTGAGCGTCAAAGTTTTTACATTCCATTATGTTTTGTGAGATGGAACCTTTGTATTTTATTAATTACTAACTCAAAAATGTCAACATTTTAAAAAATAACACCACACAGGCATTAATAAACACCTAATGGATCAGATTATGTAAAAAACTCAATTTTGACAAAAATAGAGATAGAACCTTATAATTCTAACGTCACGAAGTTAGTCTCTCTGGCTACTCTCCACTTTTCTCCTCAAATACAAAAGACAGACAGGTCGCTGCTTTAGCTCATTGATGATGATGATGATGATGATGAAGTATTGTTATGAAGTAGCGGATAAGGCAAGTTTATCCCAGTTGTTTTTGCATTCATCAACAGTTGTTTTGCTGTTGCTTTGCTTTCATCACAGTTGTTTTGTTTTTGCGTCGCAGCGCAGACTCAGGTTCATTTGCCTGTTATGGAAATCTCTGTTGAGTTCCCTGTGGATGATGATTATCTAACTGTTACATGTCAAGAAATCAGTTGAAACCCGCTATTACACACCGTTATTACACTCTGTTATTACGCTGCATGTTGCTGCTTCCAGCCGTAAGCACCTCCAGGAAACCCAGTCTAGCCTAACCCTAACAGACTAGAGGCACTTAACTCTCTTTATCTCCTGGCTACAGGGAGTAGGGTCTAGGGAGTAGGGTCTAGGGAGTAGGGTCTAGGGAGTAGGGGCTAGGGAGTAGGGGCTAGGGAGTAGGGTCTAGGGAGTAGGGGCTAGGGAGTAGGGGCTAGGGAGTAGGGGGTAGGGAGTAGGGGGTAGGGAGTAGGGGGTATAGGGAGTAGGGGCTAGGGAGTAGGGGGTAGGGAGTAGGGGGTAGGGAGTAGGGGGTAGGGAGTAGGGGCTAGGGAGTAGGGGGTAGGGAGTAGGGGGTAGGGAGTAGGGAGTAGGGGCTAGGGAGTAGGGGGTAGGGAGTAGGGGCTAGGGAGTAGGGGGGCTAGGGAGTAGGGGCTAGGGAGTAGGGGCTAGGGAGTAGGGGGGCTAGGGAGTAGGGGCTAGGGAGTAGGGGGGCTAGGGAGTAGAGGGTCTAGGGAGTAGGGGCTAGGGAGTAGGGGGGCTAGGGAGTAGGGGGGCTAGGGAGTAGAGGCTAGGGAGTAGGGGCTAGGGAGTAGGGGCTAGGGAGTAGGGGGGAGTAGGGGGGCTAGGGAGTAGAGGCTAGGGAGTAGGGGCTAGGGAGTAGGGGCTAGGGAGTAGGGGGTAGGGAGTAGGGGCTAGGGATTAGGGGCTAGGGAGTAGGGGCTAGGGAGTAGGGGCTAGGGAGTAGGGGCTAGGGAGTAGGGGCTAGGGATTAGGGGCTAGGGAGTAGGGGCTAGGGAGTAGGGGCTAGGGAGTAGGGGGTAGGGAGTAGGGGCTAGGGAGTAGGGAGTAGGGGCTAGGGATTAGGGGCTAGGGAGTAGGGGGGATAGGGAGTAGGGGCTAGGGAGTAGGGGGGATAGGGAGTAGGGGCTAGGGAGTAGGGGCTAGGGAGTAGGGGGTAGGGAGTAGGGGCTAGGGATTAGGGGCTAGGGAGTAGGGGCTAGGGAGTAGGGGCTAGGGAGTAGGGGCTAGGGAGTAGGGGGTCTAGGGAGTAGGGGCTAGGGAGTAGGGTCTAGGGTAGTTTTGGGTGCAGAGACTTCTTCATTTATTCATCAGCAACATCACACCTCTGGTGTTGCTTTACCTGCACCTCTCTGGGGCCCGCCCTCTGGCGTCTCTCTTACACACACACACACACGCACACGCACACACACACACGCACGCACACACACACACACACACACACACACACGCACACACACACACACACACACACACACACACGCACACACACACACACACACACACACACACACACACACACACACACACACACACACACACACACACACACACACAAACTGACAGTTTAACTGTGACCAGACTCACCATGAGCAGGCTTTCCTATTGGTTGAAACATCAGGTGCTAACCCATCACATATTTACAGTAGTGTTGTTCCGATACCGATACTAGTATCGGCATAGCCACCGATACGCACAAAAATGCTGGTATCGGTATCGGCGAGTACGAACAAATAATAACTCCCGATACCACGTTGCGTTTTTCTCAGCTTGTCTGTAACCTGACACCGCCTTCCTAACACAGACATGCGCAGACATGCCCAGGCATGCTCCTCCCAGAGCAGCTGCTCTCAACCAATGGCGTGGCAGCTTTTGTTTTCACTTCACTATCGCGGAAAAACAAACACGCATGCTATAGAGGAAAACATGTCGGCGGTTTGGAGATATTTCAAGGTGGATAGTCCGGTGTGTACAACGGCTAAATGCACAATTTGCGGTCTCAATGTGTCGAGGGGTGGCACTAAAGCTGCCAGTTTCAATACTAGCAACTTAATTAAGCATTTAAAGCTAAAACATATTAAAGAGCACGACGAGTTTCTGTCATCTACTGCAGCGACAGCGAGCAAGAGAACGGATGGACCAAAACAACAAATGCTGAGTAGCGCATTCCATAAAAAGGACCAGTGGGACGCGACGAGTGAAATGGCAAGAAATATGACTGAGAAAATGTCTGAAATGATTGTGCTCTGTGACCTGCCCCTCTCCTTTGTTGACAATGTGGGATTCCGCCTTTTTATGGCTCACGCGGTACCTAAATACAAAATACCAGGTCGCAAATACATCACGGAGACGGCCGTCCCTGCCCTCAATAAGAAGGTGACTGAGCATGTTTCAGATAAGCTAGGAAAGGTGCAGGCCATCAGCTTCACTACGGATATTTGGACCAGCGACTTCTAAAATAGTATTATTCCCTCAGGTAGGCCTACATCTTATGTTAGTCTCAAATGGGCCTTATTTTGTTTGTAAATGTTTACTTGCTGTTGCACTACTTGTACGGTTTTATATCTTAAAGTTATTTTGTTTGTAAATGTTTACTTGCTGTTGCACTACTACTACGACTGTTTTATATCTTAAAGTTATTTTGTTTGTAAATGTTCACTTGCTGTTGCACTACTACTACGACTGTTTTATATCTTAAATGGATATTGCACTGATTGGCATCTGTGAGAGCCACATTTCAGGTTTTATAAGGGGTTGATTTTCTTGTCACCATACCAGGTAGATAATAAAAAAAAGTTCTATAGCATTCACTCTCTGTTGGTCTTTTTTCCTGTTTTACAAAGGTTTTGAGCAGTGCCAGACTAAGTGTTAGCAATAATTTTACATCGAGGTGAGTATGCGTTTTTTTTTTTTTTTTCTTTTTTTTTTCAAAACGCCGTGGTATCGGATCGGTACTCGGTATCGGCAAGTACTGCACGGTCAGGTATCGGTATCGGGATCAAAAAATGGTATCGGAACAACACTAATTTACAGTAAACACATATTTACATATTTCCTTTTCCAGTAGGTTAATACATGTATTTACACATTCACTGTAGGTTAATACACAAACATATTTAGAGTAAGTAAATACAAATATTTACAGTAGATTCATAAACACATTTACAGTAGGTGAATAAACACATTTACAGTAGATTAATAAACATTTACGTATTTACAGTAGTTTAATAAATATGTTTACAGTAGGTTAATACACATTTACAGTAGGTTAATAAACATATCTACAGTAGGTTAATAAACATATCTACAGTAGGTTAATAAACATATCTACAGTAGGTTAACAAACATATTTACTAGGGGTGTAACGGTTCACAAAAATGTCGATTCGGTACGTACCTCGGGTTAAGTCAGCTGTTGCGCTATGGTGGAAGACACAACACTTCTGACTGCCTAGCAGCCTGTACACCTGGTTGATTCCTGTTGCTTTTTGTTTTGCTAAATTAATTGTGTGTGCAAAGCATCCAATTTGGGGGCCCAGTCCAGCTTCACTCATTACATTGACAATAGCCTATTTCTAGCATTATCTGTTGTGACTGGAATTGTGCTTCCTGGCCACTCCAACTTCCATTCTGACGCTTCCTCCTTCAGTACCTCTGCCAGATGTGTGCAAGTGTGCTGTTCATAAATGGGGCGAGTTTGCAGGACGTGGCTTTGCATGTTCCAGTGGCAGTCAGGTGTGATGTAGTAACTCTCGGTGGCCCTAGATGTCCACCCATCGGTCGTTAGAGTGATAGCAGATGCCTTGGATAGGTCGTGGACAACTGTAGTTTGTACTTTCTTATAAAGGGCTGGTATAACTTCTACCAGCTGAGGTTCTAATCCTGTTCATGGGTTAGCGTTAACCTGAGCGTTGTTAAGACCACCAACAATGCTGTCAGGGGATTAGAATGATCCGCCGTGAAGTCCTTTGTTTGGTCAGTTTGACCTTTGACCTTTGCCTGTAGGCTCCTCAGCTGTGCCACGATAGCAAGGTCAGGAGGATAGTCTCTCTGTGTTCTATTTGTTTATTTAACTCTCAGGGCTCTCAAGTTTCACGCATTGGGCGTGAGACAAGGTGTGGCGTGTGAGTGTGTGAACGGGTTGAAATGCGTGTGTCTCACGCCCAATGCGTGAGACTTGAGAGCCCTGAACTCTTCTTGTAAACTTTGACTCAGTGTGCCTCATGTTGACGCTAGGCTAACAGCTACAGACAGACACGCCCCCACAAGCTACAGACAGACACACCCCCTACAGACAGACATGCCCCCTACAGACAGACACGCCCCCTACTACTACTCTGTAGTCATATGACTCTCTGTTCTAAATCCAAAATAATGTGAATGTACTGTGTGTGTGTGTGTGTGTGTGTGTGTGTTCTGGTTCTGACAGGTTTTTGGCCGTCCCGTGCGCCCGCAGGCTCCGCCTCCACAATGAGGTCAACAGACGGGTCCTGCCCAACGCCGTCCTGGAGAAGGTGTTCTCCTCCATCACCAAGGTAACACACACACACATACACACACACACACACACACACACACACACACACACACACACACACACACACACACACACTGTAGCCACCATTCCACCATGCTATGAAAACAGTTATAGTCCGGTTGGATAATTAACGCACTCCACAATGTCCTTGTAAGTAAAAAATTCAAACAGTTTATTGTCCATACATCCAAAGTAATCCAAATATCCAAACGAAAAGACAGGTAACAAAACTGACGGTAAGGTGTGAGATTAAAGAACAGCGTGAGTGTGATCTAAGGCAGGGTTCGACATTAACGGTTGCCCGATTGTAGACTAGAGGTGTTCTGCCAGGAAGAATGGGTAAAAATTCCCCAAACAAGAATGTAAAGACTCTTATCTGGCTACAGGAAGCGTTTGCAAGCTGTTATAGTTGCCTGAGGAGGAGTTACAGATGACAGGGTTCCCATACTTTTGCACAAGGCCTTTTTCCTTGTTTTATTATTTTGAAACTGTAAAAAAAAAAAAAATATATATATATAATCTTGAAAAATAAATTAATAATAATAATAATAAATAAAAAAATAATATTTCTTTAAAATGTGATGAAATGTGTCATGTCCTTAACTTTGTACCATTTAGAGGTTAGGTTTGCTTCTTTTTCTGTGTGCTATGGTAGTGATGTGTTGTGATGGTGATGTGTGTTATGGTGGTGATGTGTGTGTTGTGATGATGATTCGTGTTGTGGTGATGATGTGTGTTGTGGTGATGTGTGTGTGGTGATGATGTGTGTTGTGGTGATGTGTGTGTGGTGATGATGTGTGTTGTGGTGATGATGTGTGTTGTGGTGATGTGTGTGTGGTGATGATGTGTGTTGTGGTGATGATGTGTGTTGTGGTGATGATGTGTGTTGTGATGATGATGTGTGTGTTGTGGTGATGATGTGTGTTGTGGTGATGATGTGTGTTGTGGTGATGATGTGTGTTGTGGTGATGATGTGTGTTGTGGTGATGATGTGTGTGTGTGTGTGTGCGTGTGTATGTTATGGTAGTGATGTGTTGTGGTGATGATGTGTGTTGTGGTGATGATGTGTGTGGTGGTGATGATGTGTGTTGTGGTGGTGATGTGTGTTGTGGTGATGATGTGTGTTGTGGTGATGATGTGTGTGGTGGTGATGATGTGTGTTGTGGTGATGATGTGTGTGTGTGTGTGTGTGCGTGTGTATGTTATGGTAGTGATGTGTTGTGGTGATGATGTGTGTTGTGGTGATGATGCGTGTTGTGGTGATGATGTGTGTTGTGGTAGTGATGTGTGTGTGTTGTGGTGAAGATGTGTGTTGTGGTGATGATGTGTGTGTGTGTGTGTGTTTCCAGGGGCCGGACCCCCGGAGGCTGCAGGCTCTGTCCAAGCAGCTGGACTGGGAGGTCCGGGCTCTGCAGCGCTGGTTCCGGCGGAGGAGGAACCAGGACAAACCCGGAACGCTCACCAAGTTCTGCGAGAGCATGTACGTGATCATGTGACGAGTTTACCTGTAACTTCTGACCTTTGTGTGTGTGTGTGTGTTGGTGTGTGTGTGCGTGCTTGTGTGCGCACACAGTGATTTTTTTTATTTTTATTTTTCCACACCGTGAGTGTGGATATGTGCAGAACACTCACACACGTTGCTTAACTTTGGCCCTCAGACCCTGGAGATCCTGTGACCTGTGACCCCTGACCTGTGTGTCTGTATGTCTGTGTGTCCAGGTGGAGGTTTACCTTCTATTTGTGCATATTCACCTACGGGATCCGCTTCCTGTGGCAGGTGAGCAGACAGGGATACCGCTGGAATGAGATGCTTTTTATTGAGTCTGCAGTTTGTCTGTGTGTGCGTGTGTGTGTGTGTGTGTGTGTGTGTGTGTGTGTGTGAGTATGAGTGAGTGTGAGCATGCATGTGTAGAGCTTAATGATGTGATAATAGAAATGTTCACTAGACTAATAGTTGGTGTGTATGTGTGTGTGTGTGTGTGTGTGTGTTCTCCAGTCGCCGTGGATGTGGGACACACGCCAGTGTTGGTACAACTACCCCTTCCAGGTGAGATTACTACTTCTACCAGGTGAAACTACTACCCTATGTGTCCTGTCTCACACCTGCTCTGTGTCCTGTCTCACACCTGTTCTCTGTCCTGTCTCACACCTGTTCTCTGTCCCGTCCCCTCCAGGTCCTGACCCCCGGGCTGTATCAGTACTACGTGACAGAGCTGGCCTTCTACTGGGCCCTGATGTTCTCCCAGTTCACAGACATCAAGAGGAAGGTGCTTCAACTGTTTCAGTTTCTGTGGAATGTGGTTTAGTTGTGGGAGGAATACTCACTCTCACTTCATATCTGAATATCTCTCTCTCTTATCATATCTGCCTGTCCTGTCACGCCTGTAGTCATGTCGTTATTTCATGGAATGAGGAAAGGTTTGAGGGTTCCCGCTGGTTGACCTGCAGTAGTACTGTGTACTACCAGCAGCTGCTGGTGTTTTTACATATTTCTGAAAGGACTGATTGTAAGCTTTCAAAAGTTGGAAAAAGGTTGAAGAAGATACAGTATGTGTATTTGAATGTTGGTACAACTGGAATGGAAAGAAGCAGCATCCGCACACTCAAAACTGTGCAAAAATCAATGTTACACATTGCAAAAAAATATAAAATCACATAGATTTTTGCACAGTTTTGAGTATGCGGATGCTGGTTCTTTTCATTCCAGTTGATACTCTTCAGTTCACCTCAGCTAAGATTACGGATGAGCGGTGGTATTTTCACTATTTTAATGTTGGTACAACTCAAATCAACTAACAAGAGAAAATCCCCATTCAAAGTTTTTCTTTGTCACTTCACTTTTCACAGGTAATGGGTGGGAACAATAGCTGGTTAACTCCACCCCCCACTCCCCCAGGACAACCAAAAGATTCATTCAAAGATCTTTTCTTGCCATGAGACTGAGAGTAACATTCTTATGGCTGTCTAAATGAGGCCCCTCCCCCCCTGTCTAAATGAGGCCCCTCTCCCTCATGTCTAAGTGAGTACCCTCCCTCTCATGTCTAAATGAAGCCCTCCTCTTCCTGCTTCCTGTTTTGACTGCAGGACTTCCTGATCATGTTCGTCCACCACCTTGCGACCGTGAGTCTGATCAGCTTCTCCTACGTCAACAACATGCTGCGCGTGGGCAGCCTGGTCATGTGTCTCCACGACGCCTCCGACTTCCTGCTGGAGGTGAGGGGACCCGTCCCAACACTCTAGAAACGCATCCTCCCTTCAGGGTGGGAGGAAACAGGGCGTGGTCCCAGGGAGGAGGAAACAGGGCAGCTGTAGCCTAGAGGTTAGAGAGGCCGGCTAGCAATCGCAAGGTCACTGGTTCGATCCCTGCCTCAGGAGGGAGCTGCATGTGAGCTGGTGACTGGAGGGTTGCTGGCATCATGTCTAAGGTCCCTACCACTGCCATTGTGCCCTTGAGCAAGGCACTTAACCCCTAATTGCTCCAGGGGGGCTGACTATGGCTGACCCTGTGCCTAGAGCAAAAAAATACATTTTGTTGTACTCTGTGCAATGACAAAAAGGTTGAATCTAATCGAATCTAACTGACCGTTCACCCCAGTGTAGCGTTAACTCATAGGGCTTTCACAACGGCAAAGAACCGTTGGAACCGGCCGGCACGTTCAGAACGAAACTCAATTGGTTCGGAGCCTGAAAAGTTGGTTCGCAGCGGGAACCAGAAAATAGTGGTTCTCAAGCGCGAACCAAAACTAGCGTCAGTGGGTGTGTCATATTCTAGGCTGCAGAGACCAGCAAGAAGGAAGTAGAGAAAATGTAATCTAATCTAAATCTAATCATTAGTGCTAAAAAAAAATATCTAAAGTTTCATTATTCTCTCTATCTTCCTCACATGCTCAGCAAACACTCACACACACGCACACGCGCGCGGACATGTGCGAACGTGAATTTCGTAAGCCATTTCTATTCCAGTAACGGAGCAGCTGATTAGTAAGACAACGCGTGTAGAAAGTGTCTTTTGTTTTGTTTCATAGAAAATGTTGTTTATGTCAGATACTGTAGTGGAAGATATTATCCTCATTTCCAGTGAAGTAGCTGCCATCTAGTTGTGACATTTTTGTTTATCCTGCCCCTTCATCACCCAGCGTTGATGAGGCGGATGGTTCTGGTTACACTGGTATGAACGTGGGCTCGTTCGCCAGACAGCACCAACGTTCGGAGGTTCCCGAACGCAAACCGGAACGGGGTTAAGGCTAGGGTCAGGGTTAAATTTAGGGTCAGGTTTAGGGTCAGTTAGGGTCAAGATTAGGGCTAGGGTTAGGGCTGGGTATGATACCACTGACCAATGTTCTTTCTCTGTTGTCTTTTGACAGGCAGCCAAGCTGGCCAACTATGCCAAGTACCAGCGCCTGTGTGACTTCCTGTTTGTGCTGTTCAGTGTGGTCTTCTTCATCACACGCCTCCTCATCTTCCCTCTATGGTTAGTCTCAGCGTCTGGTCGGCCATCTTGTCCTGGTTAGTCTCAGTTTAGATTAGATTAGATCAGGGTTAGGGTGTGAGGCACGCCTCCCCACGGGGGCGCCAGAGAGCTTCAAGGGACCAGTTAATAAGTGTGTGTGTGTGTGTGTGTGTGTGTGTGTGTGTGTGTGTGTGTGTGTTGCAGGATCCTGAACAGCACCCTGTTTGAGAGCTGGGACATCATTGGTCCTTACTCGTCCTGGTGGCTCTTCAACTTCCTCCTGCTGGTGCTGCAGGTGTTACATCTAATCTGGTCCTACCTGATCGGCCGCATCGCCATCAAGGCCCTGTTGAGGGGGAAGGTGGGTGTCTCTGCCCGTCCGCCCGCTGACCCCACCCATGTCAATGACACACACTAACGTCAGGTCTACCATTGGCCAGACTAACGGAGGTCTACCACCTAGTCCTTATCGGGGCTTAAAGTTGCATTCATGACATGTCCGGAGTTCAGAGTTATTTGCATGTAGCTTCCTGTTGGTCTGATACTCGTCTTTTTACAACAAGTTTCTGCGGTTCTAAGATGCCCTGGTGAGACTTTAGTCCTGGTGAGACTTTAGCCCTGGTGAGACCTTAGCCCTGGTGAGACCTTAGCCCTGGTGAGACCTTAGCCCTGGTGAGACCTTAGCAGTGAACATGGTTTCACGTTGTCAGGGACGATAGGATAACAGACAGAAAAGGTTGTCATTCTACCAGGGAGGCTGGTGGAGGTAGAAATCGGAGCCTGGTGGATCAGTGGAATGAAGAATGGTGTTTGATTCTATTCCTGATTCCATTCCAAACACTACAATGAGCTCCGTCCTCCAATTCCTACCTCCACCAGCCTCCCCTGGGCTACTCTTTGTCCTTTCTCAGCTCTCTGAATGTGTCTCCTTCCTCCTGCAGACTTGGCTTGTGGCCGATCCTCCTGTCCTCCATCTCTGTTTCGGAGTCCTCCTCCTCCACCTCTCCTCTCTTCCACCTCTGCCCTCCCTCGCTTTCTCTCTCTCTTCTGGACGGCTGTGGTCTCTGTGCTCTGGTCAGTACATCTGTCTTCTGTCAGGGCCAGGATCAGTGTTAGGGCCAGGGTCAGTGTTAGGGCCAGGGTCAGTGTTAGGGCCAGGGTCAGTGTCAAGGCTAGGGTTAGGGTCAGAGACTGAGTGGGGGTCAGGCCAGGGTCAGGAGGGTTAGGGCTAGGGCACTGGTGGTGGGGCGGGCTGGGTGTGTGGGGCGGCAGGGGGGCGGGCTGGGTGTGTGGGGCGGCGGGGGCTCCCCGGGGGGGGGGGGGTCCACCGCTGGGTGCTGGTAGACAAACTGGTTAGTAGTCGCTCTATGAGTAGAGGGCTGCAAGGGAATTTTCCTGGCTACATAGTGTACAGGTTTTTACTTTTGCCTGCTTGCGGCTCTGTCAGTTTACTATGTGAAGCGCATTGAGTTGCATCTTGTAAGAAATGCGCTATACAAATAAAATGTGATTTGATTTGATTAGGGTTTAAGTGCTTAATATAGAAAAGTGCTGCAGAATGTCCCTCATTCAGGATCTGAAATTTGCAAAATATGCCAAATATACAAAACATGCTTTTTTTCAATTCACATCCATTTCCAAACAGTTACGGTTAGGGTTTAGGATTAGGGTCAGGGTTAGGGTAAGGATGAAGGTTAGGGCTGGGGTCAGGGTCTTTCTCTTTGACCTTTCTGTTTTATACCTCATGCATTTCACTGTGACCGACCCTTCATGTGGTCACTCATTGGTCATGAATTTGAAGTATTTCTTGCTGCTTCAAATTAGTCTGGAGTTCCTCTGTGCTCCCAAGCGCCACCCTGTGGCGTGTGGAGGTATGTGCGTTTTTGTGGTCAGAGGAGAATGAATAAATTGAATATGAATAAATTCCTCTGAGGGCACAACATGAGAATATACACTAGAACCCATAGATCATCATCATTATCGTGGAATTGGAATTCCATACTCTGATTGTAGCCTAATCTGCACGTCTCTGTGTCTCTGTCTGTGTCTATGTGTCTGTCTGTCTCTGTGTGTCTGTGTGTGTGTCTCTGTCTGTCTCTGTGTGTCTCTGTCTGTCTCTATGTGTCTCTGTCTGTCTCTGTGTGTGTGTCTCTGTGTGTCTGTGTGTCTGTCTATCTCTGTGTGTGTCTCTGTCTGTCTCTGTGTGTGTGTCTCTGTGTGTCTGTGTCTGTCTCTGTGTGTCTCTGTGTGTCTGTGCATCAGGTAACGAAGGATGAGCGCAGTGATATGGAGAGCAGCTCCGAGGAGGAAACAGACACTAAAGACCCCAGGGGAGACCACACCTCCAATGGCCACTTGAACACCAAGACCCAGCAACACCAGCACCTGGTCACCCAGCAACACATGGTTACCCAGCAACAGCTGGTCACCCAGAGATGAATACTACTGTGATCTTTTTTAAATAATCCTGCCTCTTGAAGAGCTTTTACTTCCTCATCCTCCTTCCCTGGGCCTTTTAAGGCTCGTACCACTACGTGCTTTTACACAAGGGGAGGCTGGTGGAGGTAGAAATCTGAGGGCAGGATAATGTTCCTTATTTCCATTCGTTACAATGATTCTGTCCTCCGGTTTTCTACCTCCATCAGCCTCCCCTGCTAGATGATCTACCATGGTACCTTCCGGAGACTGTTTTTACAACGATAGATAAGAGACACTTAAGTGTGAAATCAAACTGATGAAATCTTTTAAGAGAAATCATTTGCGTGAATGTATTTCAAGAGGATTGAAGTTTGTTTGTTCCGAAGTCATGTATTGAACCCTGTTGGTAGACGATACTACTCCAGTTGTTGTTTTTTAAATCGGTTGTTTAGTTTCAGTGTTTGTTTGTTTTTGGTTTGTTCTTTTTTAGAACCACTACATGCTTTTACACAGGGGAGGCTGGTGGAGGGAGAAATCTGAGGGCAGGATAATGTTCCTTATTTCATTCGTTACAATGATTCTGTCCTCCAATTTTCTACCTCCATCAGCCTCCCCTGCTAGATGATCTACCATGGTACCTTCCAGAGACTGTTTTTACAACGATAGATAAGAGACACTAAGTGTGAAATCAAACTGATGAAATCTTTTAAGAGAAATCGTTTACGTAAATGTATTTCGAGAGGATGGAAGTTTGTTTGTTCCGAAGTCATGTATTGAACCCTGTTGGTGGACGATACTACTGTTTTGTAAAAATTGGTTTTAGTTTTAATTGTTTAGTTTCAGTGTTTGTTTGTTTTCGGTTTGTTCTTTTTTTACTACTGTAGTTGTTTGGAGAGAATGTTTTTAAATGCGTTCTGATTGTTTGATGATGGGACACCACCTGAGAACGCCTCACTGTGAAGAGCTGACGTGCTCAACTATGAGTGCCTTATAAAAGCCGCTTTTATTTCCAAATACATTGTTTTTGAAAATGACTTGTGATATCCTACCACCATAGAAAACCCACAAATGTCTCAGCAGAGTTTGTTATTACAGGTTATGTACTTTAGTAAAGCAGACAAAGAAGAAGGATTCAAGGCATTTAATTTAATTTACAGCCAGTGACACTGAAGGGTTAATCAGTCATCCACTCACACACAGAGCTGAGAGATGGGCAAGACAGTATAAACTCTGACATTTTCATTATCAACTCGTTATGGTGCAGAAAACCTTCCACACCCAAATATAATGATCATATAAGTGTCCATTGCATTGAGAGGATTAAAGAGACATCTCCATCGAGACTAGGAATGAGCATTTCCATAAGTCATGGTCCAGCTCAGTCCTTGATGGTCTCCACGTCCGTCTGTTGTTCCGCTGCTGTCTGCAGGGCTGTCTGGTTGTTCATGTAGCGGTAGCCCCTCATGACGCACATGAACCCTCCGTAGACGGTCAGCAGCATCATCGACCCCGAAAATGCTCGATACGACACGTCCGCGACGCGCTTTCCAAACAATATCATGTTGAGAAACCTGACGGAACAAACCACGTACATTTACATTTTTGGCATTTAGCAGGTCTACGCCTTATTCCAAAGCGACTTACAATCAATACATTTGACTAAGCAAGTGAGTCATCAATCCACCAGTCTTAGCAGGAAGAGTAATCTAGCTCAGGCCAGGGGCCATAGGCTAGGTGCACGATCTCTACTACTTCCTGAAAGGCACCTTGCATGAACATATCCTGTCTCACTCTATTGGTTTAATTGATTAATCAGCTGTGCACTGTGTGTTCCAACAGTTTACCGCACAGCTGATTAATCAATTAAACCAATAGAGTGAGACAGGATATGTTCATGCAAGGTGCCTTTCAGGAGGTAGTGGAGATCGTGCACCTAGCCTATTGGCAGTCTCAGTGATGGAAGGAAAACGTTTTTGTTTGTTTTTCCAAACACCAAACACAGTAATGCTCCTCAAAGCTGCACCGACAATACATCACATCCGCTGCAGTCATTCTCATCTCGTCTTCATTTATACACTTAGAAACAAATTGACACGAATACTCTGTATACTTTATGTGTATCTACAGGTGCAACTCAAAAAATTAGAATATCGTGCAAAAGGTTCATTTATTTCAGTAATTCAACTTAAAGGGTTAAACTTAGATATTATATAGACTCATCATGACATGCAAAGCGAGATATTTAAAGCCTTTATTTGTTATACATTTGATGATTATGGCTTACATCTTATGAAAACCCCAAATTAAATATCTCAGAAATGTTTAATATTACATGAAATCAATAAGAAAAGGATTTTAAATACAGAAATGTCAGCCCTCTGAAAAGTATAATCATGCATATGTACAATGCAATGAGTCGATATAATATTTAAGTTTAACCCTTTAAGTTGAATTACTGAAATGAATGGACTTTTGCACGATATTCTAATTTTTTGAGTTGCACCTGTATACTTGTATCTACGCTGCACCAAGAACATTGGATTGTCTTACGTTGATAGAGTGGCCAAAGCTGCTAGCTAGCTACCAGACAGACTTAGAGAGATGCGATCTGCTCGCAGATAAGAAGACAGCAAGCTCAGAGTCCTTATATTTGATCATGTTGTGGTTTTGAATGGTCTTCGCTTACCTGTCTGTCTTGTAAAGGGGAGAATGACAATCTCAATGTCAATGTCAACACACGTCTGCTACCTGCATCTGCTTTCGTAACGGAAGTACGGGGTGCATCGAGGGACACTTTCCCCTCATGTTCTCGGTCAGATGAGTGACGTGAGAAGGAGCCAATCAGAAGGAGTGATCTCTCCACACCACCAATCAGAAGAAGGAGTGATCTCTCCACACCTCGACCAGAGGCACCTGGGTAATGTTTGTTTCCTAGTCGGACTTATTTTGATGTGGGACACAGCCATGGCAGCATGCGGAGGGGAGACAGAGAATAAAAAGGTTTTGGATGATACCTGGACTGATCCAGGCGCTGCTCCCTATGGGAACTTTATGAATTATTACACGTTCAACCCCCCGGAGAACCGCCTGGGTCTGATCCCGGCCAGCCTGCTGCAGGACCTGGGCTACGGGGATGGCAGAGTACTGATGCTGGACGTGGGCTGCAACTCTGGGGTGAGTCGTGACGTTAGAATTATAAGGTTCTATCTCCATTTTTGTAAAAAAAAAAAAAAAAAAAAAATCTGATCCATTAGGTGTTGTTTAATGCCTGTGTGGTGTTATTTTTTTAAATGTTGACATTTTTTAGTTAGTAATTAATAAAATACAAAGGTTCCATCTCACAAAACATAATGGAATGTAAAAACATTGACGCTCAATATCTCTGAACTGCCCTAAATGGAGATAGCCTAGAACCATATAATTCTAAGTGCAAATATAACATCCAAGAGAAACATAATGAATAAAAAGAAATGTTATTGCTGTGTAAAGTATGATGATGTAAATAATTGAAGTGAAGTGTTTGTGTAATGAAGGCACCCTTGATAAAGAGACATTGGTCTCAAAGGGATTCCCCATAAGCATATCTTTTTACAAAAATCAATAAAGTTGATAAGGTAAAACATTAAATAGGCCTATTGTCTTTGTACTGTTTTCAATTGAAAATATGGCAAAAAAGGATCACATTCTGTTTTATTTAAGTTTTACACAACGTCCCAACTTTTTGGGAATTGGGGTTGTAGTGTAGATGATCTGTCTGTATGTTATTAATATGTAGGTGATAGGTATGTTATTAATATCTAGGTGATAGGTATGTTATTAACCTGTACTTTCAATGCAATATTAGCAGTCTACTATTTTAGTTTCCCCAAATAAAATCAATCAATCAATCAATCAATCAATGTCTTGTCTTTCTCTCTTGACAGGACATGAGTATTGCGTTATACCGACATCTTCAGCAGCAACCCCAGTCTGGGCAGACAAAGCCAGATGTGGACCTCCACCTCTTAGGGTTCGACCTGGACGAGGACCTCATCGCCCGGGCTCAGCAGAGCAACCCTCTCCCCCAGAACATCTCCTTCATCCCCCTGGACATCACCCAGGACTCCTCCTCCACCCTGGACCTATCCACCCCCAGCCCCCAGGACTCCTCCTCCACCCAGCCCTCCAGCCCCCTGCAGCTCTACCTGAGAGGGCACGGCTGTCCCCGCTTCCACCTGAGCCTGTGTCTGGCCGTCACCATGTGGGTCCACCTGACCCACGGCGACGCGGCCCTCCTGTCCCTCCTCTCTCGCCTGGCGTCCCTCAGCCAGCACCTGCTCCTGGAGGCGCAGCCCTGGAAGTGCTACCGCTCGGCCGCGCGGAGGCTGAGGAAGCTGGGCCGGTCCGACTTCGACCACTTCAAGGTTCTGCAGATCCGAGGGGACGTCGTGAAGCACGCCAGGGAACACCTGGAGCAGCGCTGCGACATGGAGCTGGTGCAGAGCTTCGGCAGCACGTCGTGGGACCGCCAGCTCCTGCTCTTCAGGAGACGATGAGATTCTTCTTCGGCGTATGGGTTGTTGTCTTCCTCTCCACTCCACCAGGCTCGGGGCCGAGGGGCTACCCTTTTACCACCCCGAGACCTGGTTGAGGGGCTCACCCGGGCTATATTTCTGGACACCCCTCCAGAAGCCACGTCATAGTGATGAGATGATAGACAGTCAGGCTTTTATTCCCGGAACAGCCTTGGGAGTTTACCTGGATTAGAGTTGGACAGCCTTGGGAGTTTTCTACCGGAGAGCTTTAGTGTCTGACTGATAATAATATCTTGCATCATGTGTCCACTGTCCATGTACCACAGTGGAGGCTATTGGAGGTAGAAATCGGAGGACGGGCACCTCGCTGTGAGGGTGGTCCAGCCTCTGTGGAGCTGCTATGTGTTGTAATTTGAACACCAGGTGGCGATAAAGTTGTCTTTATTACAGTTGTATAATAATGCCATGATACTTAGATTCAGTTTATACACTAGGAACGCATCATTTCATTGACAATTTTTTATTCTTCTGATTGAATATGTCTTGAATGAAGCTTATCATATAAGAAATAACGATTACCATTCAGAAGCCTATAATGAATCTCTCTGGAGATGAATGACATACTGTCGTTGTCCAACACATAAGCCTCGTCTCTCTTCATCAACGATCTTCACTAAATAAACAAACAAAAACATGATCTCAACTATCTCAGCGTGGCCTGGTTTTATTCTGGCTGGTAAACTGGATGACTGGACCCAGGTGAACAAGGCTGTCTTTGAGCCGTTAGTGTTTGTCTGCTTGTCTATGACAAAGCCAAAGTTTGTGGCCAGTGTCCCATTTCCTATCTGTATGAGGGCCATTGTTTGTGAGGCTGTCATATCTCTTCATGTTACAAAAGTTCAAAACTAACTTCAAGCTGGTCATAGACGACCTTCCCCCTAACTTCAACTTCAACTCTAACCCTGACTCTATCCCTAATCCTAACCCCTAACCCCTTACCCTTACCCTAACCTTGCAACATTTCATATCAAATGATTGAGTCTTACATAAGGAAAGATAAAGTCATGTTTATTTAATTGACACTGAAACAACAGGTCCATACACCAGGAGATGAAAGGCAATTAATACAATTTGATTGTCTATGGTCAGTAGAAATGTAAGAAACATGGAACATGTCTGAACGTTCAGTGTCCTCTTCCCTGTCAGGACTCCCTGGGAAACAGAACAGAACATATTGAGTTACTCTGGGCTCCATATACCAGACACACATCTTAGTTGTACTATTGAATGACTCATTGTAAAGAAAGACTGGACTGATGTATTCGATATGGTTTTATTTTGATAGAGTTACCTGTAGTTTGTGTTTGTTTGTGTGTGTCTGTGTGTGTGTGTGTGTGTTTTGTGTGTGTGTCTGTTACCTCTGCTTATCTCCACCCAGAATGCACAGCTGGTCTGGCCAAGTGATAGGGTTTTCACACCGGTAGTACCGAAACCTCCGAACGTTGCCCCTGTCTGGCGAACGAGCCCGCGTTCATACCAGTGTATCGTTCGCCAGACAGCGCCAACGTTCAGAGGTTTCGGTACGCGAACGCGAACCGGCGTTCGGAACTGCCGGTGTGTAAGCCCTATGAGATGACTACCCTGTCTCCTGATTTGGCTGTCTGTGAGATGGCTAACCTGTCTACTGATTGGCTGCATCAAACATCTTCTTCCTGCCCTCCATCCCAGACATGGCCTCCACGTTCTTCCTCCAGTCGATCACCTCAGCAGTGTTCTCCTGCAGAACACAATACAGCAGGGTTGGTGAATGGTGTGACACCACCACTGGGGTGTGGGGCTAACAGGCTTTAGATGACGGGCGGTATATGACGGTATATTTTTCAGGGTTAGTAGTATTGGGGGTCAGGGTGATTAAACCCACCTTCTCTGTGTCCTCCTTCTTGACGGATTTGAGGTTGGCCCTGAGGTCCATGGACACGTTGTGTTTGGAGCCCAGCAGGGAGCGCAGGATGGCGTCGGCAGAGACCCTCACCCTCCTCAGGTTGGGCCGCTTGAACTTCCCCCTGAGGTCCAGAACCTTTATGTTCAGGTCCTTGATCTGGGGACCATCATCATCATCATCATCATATTATTATTATTATTATTCATATATATTGAAGCGGTTGGTGTTATTATTACAGGGTCAGAAATGTAAACACTAGGGGGCGTCACGGTACTGATCTGGCCTGGTTCCGGTACCTCTCTGGTGTTGTGCAGGGTTTTGGCCTGGATGTCGTAGCGCTGTTCGTCCGCCGCCTCCATCTGGACCTGCAGCGCCCGGCACAAGTCCTGAAAAGGAAGGGAGACGTGTCCGTGTTGCTTGACTGAGGAGGAGTATATAGTGTGTGTGTGTGTGTGTGTGTGTGTGTGTGTGTGAGGTGTATAATTCAATTCAAGTTTGATTCAGGTGAATAGGTGTACTGAGGACAGTCCCAGTAGAAAGCATTAGGGACCCGGGTTAGGTTAGAGTTAGGATTAGGGGTCAGGTGACCTCTGACCTGTAACTCCGCTTGAGACATGGAGCTGGTCTGCAGCGCGGGGGCTCTCTCCTCCAGGTAGCGCTCCTTCTCCTCTTCCTTCTCCGCCTCCTCTTGCTCTAGCGCCTCCGTTGCCATGGTCATCATCAGGCTCTGAAACCACATGACCAGCAGCATCGACATAAACATCACCTGGTTGACATGGAGGCATTTTGCATCAGATCTGGCTTCACTAGTAGTTGAAATCCTTTATAATATTTGAGTTGAGCCTGCTTTGAGAACCATGTGGGAGGGGTTAGCACTTCTGGGACTATTCCATTGGTTCAATTGCATTGGGGTAGATCTTACTCTGGCTGCTGTTATTAAAGGTATATAGTTGTTATAAGAGTGTTATTAGGCTGTTATCATAGGTATAGCCAGGGAGTGTGAGTGTGTGTGTGTGTGTATACAGGTGTGTGTGTGTGTGTGTGTGTGTGTGTGTGGGGCGGGGATAGTGTTAGGTGGGTATGAGTGTGTATAGCCGAGGGGAAGTGTTAGGTGTGTGTGTGTGTGTGTGTGTGTGTGTATAGCTGGGGGGGGATAGTGTTAGGTGTGTGTGTGTGTATATAGGTGGGGGGGGGAAGTGTTAGGTGTGTGTGTGTGTGTGTATAGGAGGGGGGGGGGGGTAGTGTTAGGTGTGTGTGTGTGTGTGTGTGTGTGTGTGTGTGTGTATATATAGGTGGGGGGGGGTAGTGTTAGGTGTGCGGGTGTGTATAGCCAAGGGGAAGTGTTAGGTGTGTGTGTGTGTGTGTGTGTGTGTGTGTGTGTGTATAGCCGGGGGCAGTGTTAGGTGTGTGTGTGTGTGTGTGTGTGTGTGTGTGTGTGTGTGTGTGTGTGTGTGTGTGTGTGTGTAGTCGGGGAGTAGAGTGGCTTGGAATCACCTTTAGCATGAGCTTCCTCGAGGCTGAGATCTTGGACTTTCTCTGGGAACAGATTAAACAGTTTGTTATATTAACCTTTTAATTCTTATAAGGTTATTTTTCTTTAGTCATATGTTTTTAATTTAGTAAAAAAAAAGTCTGAAATCTTACCTCTGGCCTGTAAAGAACAAGATAACAGATTAACATACAGTAACTCATAATTTAGTATAACAAATATCACACAATTTAAGTCTTAACTGACTTAATATCTTTCCATTAAGTCCCCAAAAACTTGTTCAGGCCAACGGTCATTGTTGGTGCTTTTAAAGATGAATTGCTGCTCATATGGAGGTCTTACTTACACGTGTTCAGGCATCTTGGCACTTTAGATTCCACCCTAGAAGAAACAAATACAACCTTTTTGTAAGTGTTGAACTATTTCTGCCTAAAAGCCTGTTAGGATGTTGATTATGGTTCCCATTTTATACTTTTGTATTGGGTGTTGGGTCTGGCTTGATGGTTTTGGGTCGAGGATGTTGGGTCTAGGGTGTTAGGTGTTGGGTCTGGGGTGTTGGGTGTTGGGTCTGGGATGTTGGGACCGTCTGGGATGTTGGGTGTTGGGTCTGGGATGATGGGGGTTGGGTCTGGAATGTTGGGTCTAGGGTGTTGGGTCTGGGGTGTTGGGTCTGGGGTGTTGGGTCTACGGTGTTGGGTCTACGGTGTTGGGTCTGGGGTGTTGGGTCTAGGGTGTTGGGTCTGGGGTGTTGGGTCTAGGGTGTTGGGTGTTGGGTCTGGGATGTTGGGTGCTGGGTCTGGGATGTTGGGTCTGGGATGTTGGGTCTAGGGTGTTGGGTCTGGGGTGTTGGGTCTGGGATGTTGGGTCTGGGGTGTTGGGTCTGGGGTGTTGGGTCTGGGATGTTGGGTCTGGGGTGTTGGGTCTGGGGTGTTGGGTCTGGGGTGTTGGGTCTGGGGTGTTGGGTCTGGGGTGTTGGGTCTGGGATGTTGGGTCTGGGGTGTTGGGTCTGGGGTGTTGGGTCTGGGGTGTTGGGTCTGGAATGTTAGGTCTGGGGTGTTGGGTCTGTTGGGTGTTGGGTCTGTTGGGTGTTGGGTCTGGGGTGTTGGGTCTGGGGTGTTGGGTCTGTTGGGTGTTGGGTCTGTTGGGTGTTGGGTCTGGGGTGTTGGGTCTGGGGTGTTGGGTCTAGGGTGTTGGGTCTGTTGGGTGTTGGGTCTGTTGGGTGTTGGGTCTGTTGGGTGTTGGGTCTGGGGTGTTGGGTCTGGGGTGTTGGGTCTGTTGGGTGTTGGGTCTGTTGGGTGTTGGGTCTGGGGTGTTGGGTCTGGGGTGTTGGGTCTGGGGTGTTGGGTGCTGGGTCTGGGATGTTCCTGTGGAAAGCGCTCAGATAAAGCAGGTGATGGCAGACAGGACATCAGCATGGCAACTATTCCAGACAGATAACAAATACAGAAATAGCCCACGAGTCACATGGTGCTTTTACAACAACAGATTTCATCTGAAGGAATGTCTTGAGATTCAGTTGAACAAAAACAGGAAGAAATACAGTTTTAATTATGAAAAATATCAGAAAACATAACCTCAAGCCCATTTACATGAATATAATAAGTTAGAATGCCATTAGGAATCATTAGATTATTTAGGAAACGGAATTTAGTCAAATCAATTTTAAAAATACTGTACATTAAGTTAAATATCCACAGGTGATTTGTATAAGATTTGTGTTATATTGTATAATTGTGTAAGTTAGATTTGAATTTATTCTTTCTACTGTACAGTACAATTGAAGTCAGTTGATTTTGCAACTACAGTATCTAACGGAAGTAGTTACACTTAATACTCGTAAAAACGGAGTTATAACTAATACATTTAAAACTCTTTTATATTCTCTCCTGCAACAGAAACACCAAAACACTTTTACAAAGTTAAAATTAAAACAATTGAGAAAAGAGAAGAGCAGCAGCCTCTTACCTCTGATGAGTCTCAGCCTCCACTCTCCTGCTGTCTGTCCCTGGGGCTTATATACACACACACACACACACACACACACACACACATATACGTACACCCGCCCCCACACACACACATTTATATGCACACACACACACCTCCCTACTGCCCAGCCTCCAGCCTCCATTCTGCCCAGCCTCCACACAGCCTAGCCTCTCCTGGTGGGTTAGGGCTAGGGCTAGGGTTAGGGTTTGAGTAGTTAGGGTTGGGATTGGGGTAGTTAGGGTTAGGGTAATTAGACAACGCAAAGCCAGACAGATGACAGGAATGCAATATCCACCATCTCGTGTGTGTGTGTGTGTGTGTGTGTGTGTGTGTGTGTGTGTGTGTGTTAGAGATTCAGCTCTATCTGGTGTCTATTCTTAGCCCTGCTAGGTTCAGACCAGATAGTGTTATCAACACACACACTCACCAGATAGAACACACACATTCACCAGATTGAACATGCTAACGTATATGTATTGATCCACAGTGTATTCCTGTTTATATATACATACATACAAACATACATACATACATGCAGTTAGGCCATATTTGGACAGTGACACAATTTCCAGCATTTTGGCTCTGTACACCACCACAATGGATCTGAAATGAAACAATCGAAATGCAATTGAAGTGCAGACGTTCATCTTTAATTCAAGGGGTTTGTAAACCTTTTTTATACACAGTCTCAATTGTAATTGAACATAACCATAAATAAAATGTTACATAAAAAATTAAGATGTTTAATATTTTGCAGGGTATGACTGCCTGAAATCTGGAACCCATGGACATCACCAAATCGTGATGTTAGAATTATGAGGTTCTATCTCCATTTTTGTCAAAATTGAGTTTTTTACAATAAACAAAAAGATAATTCAATAAATCCTATTTTAATGTATTTCGATTCCAGGCTCTGGCACAACAAAAGGTGAACATTTAGAAAGGGGCTGTAGACCACTGCACACTGGTATTTGTGAGTCCTGAATGCGGGAACCGGTATAATAGCAAACTTTTGCCTCGTAGCCTCTTAGGCTATTTCATATGTGTTAATAAAGGCACATGTGAACCATAGCTCCTCCCTCCTGCGGTGCGTCTGAGATATAAACCTTGCGCATTCGGCTTCGCTCCTGTTGTGCGTATCGGTGCCAACCATCTCTAAACTTCACCAGGCAGCTTTCATGCAGCCACGGGTTCATTAATCTACTTTTTTTGAAGGGTCTACTATTCAAAACTACTTAGTCATCAGTGTTTATACACTGACAACGATCAACTCACTTTTGAATTGTGCACACAGCTTCCATGGCATGGCCAGGTTATGAGGTTTGCGTACCTTCTCTTAGTACGTTGTATTTACTCGTGGACACGTCGGGCTTGAATCATCCGTCTGTTTTCTTAAACGATCTGTGCATAACTGAGCATTTGTTTCACGGACTATGGCTTGGTTCAGTCCAAACATTACTAATACAACTTTGGAGACCGAAATGATCGAGGGTCTGGCACGGGATGAGCACTTGGCTCGAGTTGAAATAGCTCTTTTGAGTGTTATATTCCTCAGTGCTGTGATGCTCAACGTGGGACTGTTACTGGTGCTCTGGAGGCGGAGGAAACAGCTGTCCAGGATGCGCGTCTTTGTTTTCCACCTCTGCCTGGCAGACTTGGTGGTCGCCTTTTTCCAAGTGTGTCCTCAGCTGATGTGGGATATAACGGACAGATTCATCGGTCCTGACATCATGTGCCGCCTGGTGAAATACATGCAGGTCGTTGGCATGTTTGCGTCCACGTACATGATCGTAGTGATGACCGTTGACCGCTACCAAGCCATTTGCAACCCGATGGTCACTTTCCAAAGACGCAGGGCGCGCTGGAACGTCCCCGTGTGTGTTGCGTGGTCCCTGTCCCTGGTGGGCGGTCTCCCTCAAGTGTTCGTCTTCTCCCGGGTCCAAGTCGCGCCGGGTGTCCACGACTGCTGGGCGGACTTTATCAAACCGTGGGGACTGAAAGCTTACGTGACCTGGACAACTATGGTGATCTTTGTCTTGCCCATCGTGACTGTTATCGTGTGCCAGGTGCGCATTTGTCGCGCTGTTCAAATAAACCTCCGAATGAAACAATCAAACAGGGAAACTGTTACCAAACCATTGCCCGGCGGCTCCTCCAGGGCGAGTAGCGTAGCCGTTGTGTCCAAAGCCAGGATCAAGACCGTGAAGATGACCGTGGTCATTGTTCTCGCCTACATCGTCTGTTGGTCACCTTTCTTCACTGTCCAGCTGTGGTCCGTCTGGGACCCAAAAGCACCCACTGAAAGTAAGAGTCACCATCATCATCATCATCATCATCATCATCATCATCATCATCATCATCATTGTTTATTTGTTCTGCATGCACAGTTAAAAAGAAGAAGAAAAGTGTATGATCATTCACATGCATGGTCTCTTTATCATTCCAAGAAAATAAATAAACATCCCTTGATGATCCCAATCATAGCACACTAACTTTCACACTTTCATTCTCTAAATTACAACTTCCATTGTCTCAATACTTCACATGAACAGATGGTTGATATTATAATATGACTATAACTATGTGATGTACTTTTATATTGATTTCAGCTGCGGTGTTTACCATCATGATGCTGTTGGCAAGTCTAAACAGCTGTGCAAACCCCTGCATCTACCTGCTCTTTAGTGGAAAGCTTCCTAAAAGACTAGTGGCGTTGGTGTGCATCGGCCAGGCTGACATGGAGGAATCCATACATGAGGATGCAACTGTCAGCTCCTTGTACATAAGCTTCAAGAACCTGTCTGACTCCAGATGAAACAAGCTGCCCAGTGGTTGATATCCAGGACAGTGTTTCTTTTACCTTTCGTGACGTTAGAATTATAAGGTTCTATCTCCATTTTTGTCAAAATTGAGTTTTTTTTTTACATAATCTGATCCATTAGGTGTTTATTAATGCCTGTGTGGTGTTATTTTTAAAATGTTTACATTTTTGAGTTAGTAATTCATAAAATACAAAGGTTCCATCTCACAAAACATAATGGAATGTAAAAACTTTGACGCTCAATATCTCTGAACTGCCCTAAACGGAGATAGAACCTTATTATTCTAAACGGAGATAGAACCTTATCATTCTAAGCTCACGCTTTACTAATGTTTCTGTACATGAATTATTGCAAATATATTCTGTACTGTACATCTGCTTTTGCCCCACTGTAGCTTACAGAAGAATGTGTCTTTGAAAATAATTGGGGTGCTGTGTACAAATTGCATATCCAAAGAGCACAATGCTATAATGGGCTTATGTACCATGCATGTGTATTTGACCATGAACACTTGTTACTGATGTTTTCATGACTAGTCATGTACAGTAGAGTTTCTTAGAGATTGTCTCAATAATTGATATTGAGCTTGTTGCATGATTCTTATATATACTAATTAATGCAAAATATGAATACATGCATAACCTAATATGTATCATTAGTGTTTGTGACATATGGTGAAGTCTAAATCTATGTCTTTTATCTAAAACTAAGACCCTAACCCTAACCATAACACTGTTATCAATATAATGAAAATTAAGATGTCAATGATTAGTTCTTTAGTGCTTTATTCCTTTTTTCTGACTACTTGTGTAAGTACATTTTGCATGGCACAGTAAAAACCATGTTTTCCTCTTGTGATCCAGGCTGGTGTAATGCTGACAAATAAACAAATTATTTAGCTTGTGTCTGATTACTTTTATCCCAAAAGACAACTCTTAGGTCAATGGACACTAATGAAAGAACTGGCCGATGTACATGGACTGACTTATATAGTGCCTTATTCCAAAGCGCTTTACAACGGCCTCTCATTCACCCATTCACACACCAATGGCAGCAAGCTACCATGCAAGGCGCCTGCCCGCTCATTGGGAGCAATTTGTTTTTTGTGTCTTGCCCAAGGACACCTCGACATGTGGCCAGCCGGGGTTCGAACCACTGATCTGCCAACCTTGCGATCATTAGACGCCGGCTCTACTTCCTGCGCCACAGCCGCCCCCGATATATGAACTAAAGCAATAGCGTTCATCTTTTGAATAAAAAATAAGTATTGTTTATCCCCTTTGGATTAAAACTTGACTATGATGTCTAATCAGCCGTTTGGTTCCCACAGAGGATCTGGTCTAAGATTGTGATGGCCATAGACCAGTGGTTCTCAAACCTCTCCTCGGGGACCACCAGCCGTTCCACATAATTTGATCTGTTCCACCACCAGCACACCTGATTCAACTAATCAAGTGCAAAGCAATTATGATATACTAGAGTATCCATTGTACCTGTTGTCTATGAATGCAAAGTCAGCAGATAGTAGAAATAAAGTATAAATAAAGTATAACCTTGATAGTATAAAGGTGTGTATGTAACCGAAGGCCTTGTCTACTCACCCTCTATAGCCTCCAAGACGTTTGACCACAGAATACATGACCAACAGGTTGACTGAGGATACACAAACCACAAGTACATTACTCCACTGGACCATTTAGGGACAACATAAAAAACAAAATGGCCGAGCAAGTCTTTGCACTTGTTACAGCACTCTACCTGTTTCTGTACCAGGACGTCACAGGTGGACGCCCTCTCACAGATTACTGGAGCCTGGATGAGTGGTGGTGACAACTCGATGGGGACCCCCTGGCATACCCTGTACCTCTCCAGATCCAGGAGTAGGGTCACCACGTGGGTCACACAGTTCAGTCGGGGTGGGTGGAGTTCATATAGCGGGTGAGGGAGGTGCAGAGGCTGTCCCTGCACAGTGACCTGATAGTAAAAGCCCGGGTCGATGTGCAGGATCGTGTCCGTCATGGCAGACAGCTTGGAGCACTGGCGCAGCTGTAGCCGCGGGCCCTCCACCATGATGGCGAACCAGAGGATGGGGAGAGCTGACGTCCTCAGGTTCTCTAACAGCTGCAGCAGCCCTTGGTCCTGGTCCGTCCTGGTGGCGCTCGCCGTGCTGTCGGCCAGACTGAAGATCTGAGTGATCTAAACAGAATCGCATCAAGGTAAAAAAAAATGTTGTTTGGTCTCAAGTCCATTTGAACTACGGTCGTGTGATTCGAGAGCCCATTCCTTATCGTTTCACACAAGTGTGAACTTTCAATACCCATTTTATTTGCTTCTACTACACGACAGCAGCAGAGCTCTTCAATAAGCGCAAGAAGAAGTGTTATAAAAACACACCCTACAGATTACAGCATATACAGGGATTTTCATTGAGACAGGAGTCAGGATTTTACATCATAGCAAGACTGAGGACTGGATAGGAAAATAGGCTACTATCAAGGACAGGAGAGGATATAATTTCCCCACCCAAGCCGTCCTCTCTGGATGGCTGCATGGCTATGGCATGACTGAGACAGGTAGGCCTATGCTGTGCATTGTGCAAAAGGTCCATCAAATGTGATTGTCTGAAGAATGACAGCTTAAAAAGGCACAAATTATCTTATATCTAGACTTATATCTGGATATGTATTGAAGTGAGCTATGCATTTCAGAGTGAAATAATGTGCAGTATTGTTTTCCAATACAGTGCACTCCATAAGTATTGGAAAGAGGAAGCATTTGGGTTTTCTTTTAGCTCAATACGGATTTGAAACTATTAACAATTAATATGGGGTTTATGTAGAGATTGTCAACTTTAATTTAATGGGGGGGGGGGGGGGTGTTCAGATTGGGTCCACAATTTAGAAAGTATAGTTGTTCTTTTAGGGTTAGGGTTAAAAAAAACATACTCCCCATATTTTCAGGGCTCCAAAAGTATTGGAAAATTTAACACTGGTTTTAGACAATTTTAGGCAATTAATATTATGAATAATAATGGTTCAAAGGCCCAGCTATGCAACAGGGTACGAGCTACTCATTTACCATAGGTGTGCCCTCATCCTCCACGTCCGGCTTTCTGGAGTGCACGTCTACTTCCTGGTCCACGACTAGTCTCCCTCCGTCCCCTCCATTCAGTCTGCCCTGGGCATCAGCCTTTCTAAACACAGTGTCTGTCTGTTGAGCAAAGAGAAAGGAAAATACACCATTACTCCAAACGTTCAAAAGGTAAACACAGCAAGAGTAGTACACATGCAACATGTCAAACATGTGGGGCATTTCATGAATTCAAAGATACCGTGAACATATCAATATGAATGCATGCAAGGAAATTCTAAAATTATTTAAAAAAACAACAGTGCCTTGTATTTATTGATATCAACAAAATAGGCTGATTTAATTGACCATGAACATCAGAGACATACATTACGAATGTTCATTTAAAATACTCTATACTGAGCACTGGTATAAGAACATGAACCAGATAACAGCAGTAAATGCAATAACCCACAGTCGTCGCTGATGATGTTGCATTTTCGATTAGGATACGGGATTAAAGGGACCGGCGACGGGCTAAAAGAGAAATCCAAATGTCCCGCTAAATTCGGACCAATCACAAAACTGTTTTGAAAGCGCGCCTGTTGAGAGCGATTCAGTCTCGATTGCAGTGCGAACACAAACGACGAGGTTAATTGCAACATTGTAACATATTGTAAATAACTACGCCCTAAATCGTAACGAAATGTTGGTCTGGAAGCGGCCTAAATCTAGCTTCAATCTGCTTTTTTTCTGTTCTCCGGTCATAATAACTCGCTGCCTTTCTGCGCAGCCTGAATCAAAGTGGACTGTCTGAATCAATTAGTGGCGGAGGAAATTCATTCGTGGCGGCCCGCCACGAATAAATGCATATAGAGGAAACACTGTACCATGTTGTTGTCATCATATCCGGCCGCCTTGTACTGCTGGCAGAGTTCCGCCTCGCTGTCGTAGTCGTCTGAATATCGCCTTCGCCTGTGGTGCGAATTCTCCCGCCTTTCACGCAAGGAATTCTCCTCATCTTTCACACATAGAGTTTTCTGAACAAAAGGAAAAAGGGGACAAAATGTTGTATTTTGCAGGAAGTATACACAAGTTCTTGCAACACACTTGAGAACATGGAATAGTCAAAATACCTCTGAATTTCTTCAGTCAAGTGAGATATGAAAGGGGGGAAATTAAGAGCAAAGAAGCAAGTTTCATGAGCAAACTCACCCTGGCTTGGACCTCACACTGCCTAAATCTGCACTTCTGTCTTCTCTTATTGGGACCCCCGAATTTTTTCATATCCTTGCAAAAGTCACATTGGGTACAGTCCACGGTCCTCCTGCATGGCTCACACTCCCCACACATGCGAATAGAGCGCTTGACCTGAATCAAAGGAAAAAAACAGACAGATATCTCAACGCCAATGCAGTTGTAGTCCAAAAGAGAAACAATTTTGGAGGGAGAGATCACAGAAGATACACAAGACCTCATAACTGTCAAGATTTTAGATTTTAGAATGTTAAGATTTTAGAATGTTAAGATTTTAGAATGTTAAGATGATAAAAAAAACCTTAGATCCACGGCGCCTTTCGGTCTTGTAATCGGGGGTGCTGCACTGTTTCTCTACTCTCTCAGGCTCAGCTTCCTTCTCACGGCTCTTCTTTGGACGGTACTTGATCTCCAACGAGGAGTTCTTGTCTAAACAACGGCAATAACAAAGTCTCAGGGAAGTGTTCACCTTGAAAGTCGGAAAATCACACTGCATTCACAAAAAGATCATATATCATATTCTAACTAGGGAGGAAAATAAAGCCATTAGACCCTCACCTCGGCATTTCATGCAGTACCACTCCCTGATTGCCTTGGCCATCTTATCTGTGACATTGATGCAGTGACCATGAAACCACTCGTTGCAGTTGTCACAGCCACTAAGCAAAAAAAACAGATATGTTGTGAGCCTTATGACACCTTCATCACAATGTTTGATAATCACATGTTATGACTTGGCTAGGAAACTCACATCATGAAGCAGTTGATGTCCGGTTTTCTGCAAATGCAGTACAATTGTGCGTTTTCCCCCTCCATGCTGCTGTCAAGCCCCGGTACAGGGTCGAAGTCGGACACCTCACTGTCCTGTGGAAGATCAAAATACATAGCCATAGATTGGTAGTAAGCTAGTGTAGCCGGGCAGTTTTATGACCCAGGAGTTAGGTAGCCCACCATTGACAGTGTAGCTGGGTAACTTTAGAACCCAGGAGCTTTAAGACAGCCTCTGGAGTGCCACCTCGATATCAAGCCCCGTGACGATTCAAGTAGTGTTTGCTAACAGAGCTTGTTGCTTAATGAATGAACGTGTCTGCAATGGTTAGCGTGCTGAATGTCTCAGGCATTAACCCAGTTCTACTAAGGTAGGCTAGTGGCTGAAATAATTTGCTGTTGCTTTGCTATGCAACCAATCTTTCAGAATAAACCTGGTTTAAGTTAGATGCGTGACAAAAATGTCTCACAGGTGGGAATGTGTATGTACTGTATAAACTACCTGCCCTGGCCTCTCGAGTATTTATTCATTTAGCTTCATTGTTTGCAATGTAATGTAATTCATTTATATTTTAGAAGTTGCATAATGATTGAAGAACAACTCCATCTATCAGTAGAGATAGATACCATAATAACTTTATAATTTGACAAAAAACTATGTTTCAAGCTCCTAATGGTAATTAAAGATTGGAGCAAGTTTGATGGTTGGGTAATATTACCTGTGATTCCACACGTTCATTCTGTAACAAAATAAGAAAAATACAAGTGATTGGCAATGTTGGGAATGTTCATGGACATCCACAGTTTACATAGGCTGAAGTCTAGAATATGCTGAAATATTCATCAGGGAGAAAAGGTTTTTTTTTCATTAAAAAGCTTTTTCATTACCTTCCTTCTCTTACGCATGGGTTTCTGTTGGCCATCTACGAATAGCCCTGTTTTGTACTTGAACATGTCAAGAGTTCCTCCCAGGTGTCTGGAAAGTTCAACTCGACTTCTCACACGCTCCCCCAACGGACTGCGAACGACAAAAGTTTGTAGGAAAACCTTTGGTATCCATTTGTGCTATTCAGATTGAGATTATGATCATCATATCAGTGAGAAAAATCTGCACTAACCATTGGTCTAAAAATATCAGATAAAGTCTGCCAGGTAGTTTTTACCTCATATAATAAACATCTGTCTGGCCGACACTGGAACCTGAGCGACGAACGACCACTTTGCGCATCCACCCGTCTCCAAGTACTGGCCATTCCTCCCATCCCTCCTCAGGTTTCGTTCTTTTCCTACGTGACAAACAAAAAATTGACATGAGATGAATACTGAATCATTAGGAAAAGCATAGTGGAATAACAGAAATACAGATACAGATATGACAAGACATCAAAAGGCCTATCTACAAAGAGGATTATAGGGAAATATATCCAGTAACCATTTGCTACAGAATGACCAGTATACACTATGGCTTAGAAATCACATAATTGATATTTGGTACTATGAACACGGCCAACAATAAACAATACCAACATACTGGTTATTGGCCCTCTTCTTGAAGTTCTTCTCACTGCCCGCCACGCTCCCGCTCCGTTCACTCTCCCCGGCAAGACTTTCCTCTTCCGCCTCCCTTCGGACAAAAATGCGTCTCTCCCCAACAGAGTAGTCCAAGCTCTGTGCGTCATTTTCATCATCATCATCATCATCATCATCATCATCATCATCTTCATCATCATCTTCTACAGGTTCACACCAGTCTCCAGGAGGCTCCTCAGTAGCTCCTCCCACTTCCATCTTGGTCTCCCCGTGACGATGGATATTCATTACTGATATCTGCAACATAATTTTGCCTAGTCAAAACTCAAATTCAAGATATTTTTAATTATATTTTGACTAATCAAAACTCACATTTTAGATATCTGTAATTATATTTTGACTAGTAAGATTCAAATTTATTTTGCCATTCAAGTGTATGGGGTTTGTCATTACAGATATCTACAATTCAGTTGTAGATATCAGCTATTCACATTGCCGATATCTGCAACTGAAGTATGACTAGTTGTAATTACAGTTTCAGATATCTACGGTTTCATTCTGACTAGTCATAATTCCAGTTCAAGATATCTTTAATTCCCATTAATTCAAGATATCTACATTGTCCTTAAAGATATCTTAAATTAAGTTGAAGATATCTTGAATGAAGTTGTAGATATCTCAAACTGGAATTAGGAATAATCGTAATTTAATTGTAGATATCTATTATAAAGTTATAGATATCTTGAAATTCATTTTAATGATTGATATCTCAAATTGGTGATATCTTTAACTTTCATTCTGCCTAGTCGAAATGTTATTACAGATATCTTAAATTAGAGTTTAGACTAGGCGAAATGACGTTTCAGATATGTCTGTTGTTGTCAGAAAACGCTGGAGCAGCTTCAATTACTGCGCTGTAGATTTCTAGTACAAGCATCTAGTGAACGAATCTCACGTTCACCACAAATCCCTTGATGATATTCTCTCTATTTCATGGCATGTTCGCGCTATCCTATCCACCACAGCAACCGCCATTGCTTCTGCCAACACTCATCAAATGCTTTGCTGGTCCCGCCAATATCATGAGACACCTCCATCATGAGCATCGTCATGCAATACAATTCCGACTAGTCATAATGACGTTTGAGATATCTGCAACTATTATTTTGACTAGTCAAAACTGAATTACAGATATCTCTAACTGTCGTTTTGACTAGTCAGAATGACGTTATAGATATCTTGAATACAAATTTAGACTAGTAAAAATCGAATTACGACTAGTCAAATTTAGTTAATAAATGTTAAAACGGCTTGCCATAATATATGTATATAATATAGCCACCCTGCGTTGGTGGCTATGTGGTAGATAGATTAGCTAGCTAGTAGCTAGCTGTGTGCTGTCAAGTTCCGTCGACAAGCTGACTAACTAGATTTTGTTGCGGTCGTGAAAACACAGCCTTGCCCTTGTACAATGAATAACTATAGCATATTACCCTGTTTATTACATAATAATGTATAATAACTATAGCATATTAGCCTGTAACTATAGCATATTTCGTTTTCTACTTACGTACTAGAAAAGTCCGTTGGTCCTCGCTGATTCACTCTCAATGAGTCATTCTGAGGTAAATGTTCTGAGCGCCCAGGGTCGCGAGACGAGTTCGCTTTGGCGCCGAAAGCAGAGCTATGGAGCTATTTTAGTGCCATCAAAAATTGAATTGTATTTGACAGATTGAATTGAATATGAGCACAAATTGAATTGTATTTCACAGATCTGCATTGTATTTGACAGATTGAATTGAATCTGAGCACAAACTGAATTGTATTCGACAGATTGAATTGTATTCAATTCAGTTTTCATTATTTTCATTCAGTTTACAAATTCAGTTTCTCTAAATACAATTCGTTTTTTCTCAAAATACAATTCAGTTCTCTAAATACAATTCAGTTTTACTGCAAATACAATTCAGTTATCAAAATACAATTCAGTTTTTCTCAAAATACGAGTTCAGTTTTAGAGGCACTCATCCGGGGACTCTCTATGGAGCTATTTTAGTGCCAGCAGAAATTGAATTGTATTTGACAGATTGAATTGAATATGAGCACAACTTGAATTGTATTTCACAGATCTGAATTGTATTTGACAGATTGAATTGAATCTGAGCACAAACTGAATTGTATTCGACAGATTGAATTGTATTCAATTCAGTTTTCATTATTTTCATTCAGTTTTCAAATTCAGTTTCTCTAAATACAATTCGGTTTTTCTCAAATACAATTCAGTTTTCAAAATACAATTCAGTTTTACTCAAAATACAATTCAGTTTTTCTCAAAATACAATTCAGTTTTACTCAAAATACAATTCAGTTTTTCTCAAAATACAATTCAGTTTACTCAAAATACAATTCAGTTTTTCTCAAAATACAATTCAGTTTTAGAGGCACTCATCCGGGGACTCTGGGCTAGGTAGAATAATAGAGCACCGATTCTAATCCCTCCCATCCGAATTCATCGCATCCGGGTACTTTGCTCTCCCGTCATGTCCACGCCCCTTTTTGGGTGATAGAAGTGTAGAAATTTGACTGGCGGCCAATGGAAATGTCTGGTCTTTGCTACTTTAATCCGATAAAATAAGAAAACCGTAGTGCTTTTTAGATATTAGGAGCCCAAATCCGATATCCAGTTAGGCAAACTATTATATAGTGTCGTTGCCGATCAATGATCGGCGTCGTTATATAGAGAACATTTATGAAATAGGGGTTGATTCATCAGAGCAGTCATATGTCATCTCCCTGTCATCAGGGATGTGTAGTTCTTCATTTGATTTGCCGTGTAAATCCCCAGATGAGAGTGTTACATTCGTTTTCTTAAAATAGGATAATGAATAAATCTGTTCAATGGGTATTTGCCAAAGTAGGGTTAGGGTGATTACTGTTAATCAGTATTTAGCCTGTATGGTGTATATGAAGATGTTATAGCTAGCTAGCTACGATTTATCATGAAAATAATGAACAGCAAGCTAGATCCAAAACTAGGGCCGGTGGAGGTCACACTTGAAAATGAGCCCTTGGGGCTCAATGTGTTTCTTACCTGTATAAATAAAGGTTAAATAAAAATAAAAATAAAAAAAGGGCCACTTTGGCATGTCTTGACTTTTGACAAAGCTTGTTAGCTTACGTTAGCTAGTGGCTAAACCAGCCCTATTGACTTTGTTTCAGGATCATGGTACACAACATCAGGCAAGCCAGCTAGCTAGTTGTACATCTCTGTGTAGCAAACACCTCGCTTTTCCAATCGGTAGCGCGCTGTATAGGCCTGCCCTCGATGTGATCAATTTACACCCCGTGGTCACACCTAATATGGTAAATAGGAAACGTGCTCAAGGCAATATAAAGAAAACCAAAAATTGAAGACTCTCATTGGATGAAGTTTTTAATCAAGAGTTCCTTTGTGTATCCAGGTGATTGGACTGCCGATAAGATTGTATGTGTCTACTGTATTCTATTTATCAAAAATCGAAATGAAATTCTTAAATTATCTTAAAACTTAGGCTAGTCGTTTAAAGTTGAAAGGCAAAATGGTTACCATTCAATTTCCATCATAAAATCACTCTGTGTTTAGAAGAATAGATTTACTATTTATTTACAAATACATGTTTCTTCACAATATACACAATTCTTGAGAAAACATATTGAATTACAAAAGGCAAGGCAAGGCAAGGCAAGGCAAGGCAAGGCAAGGCAAGGCAAGGCAAGGCAAGGCAAGGCAAGGCAAGGCAAGGCAAGGCAAGTTTATTTGTATAGCACATTTCATACAACAGGGGCAATTCAAAGTGCTTTACATGCATTATTTAAAAATACAGCAAGAGGAGCATAAGAAAATAAAAATTACAATGAATAAAAGCAAATATAAGAAGTAAATAGATAAAACATTTAAAAAGACAATAGTTAATGGAAAAAAGACATTGATAGAAGTGTTTGTGTTTAATCATAACTGGTGCAAAACATGAAGGTTTTTAGCTTAGATTTAAATATTTTAAGGGTTTGGGCCTGTTTGATTTCTTCAGGGAGTTTGTTCCAGGAGCATGCAGCAGCGTGACTGAAAGCTGCTGCACCGTGTTTTGTTTTTACTCTTGGAATTATTAGCTGATTTGTCTCAGCTGACCTTAGGGACCTTGCGGGAATATAGGGTGGGAGGAGATCTGATATGTATTTTGGTCCAAGACCATTTTGTGATTTGTATGTAATTAGGAGGATTTTGAATTCAATTCTCTGAGAGACTGGTAGCCAGTGCAGGGATCTCAGGATTGGTGTAATGTGTTCAAATTTCTTTGTTTTTGTTAGGACCCTAGCAGCGGCGTTTTGGATGAGCTGCAATTTACCAACAGCTCCTTTAGATAGGCCTGTTAGTAGACCATTACAATAATCAAGTCTACTCGAAACAAATGCATGGATGAGTTTTTCAAGGTCTTGCTTGGACATGAAACCTCTCATTCTTGTTATGTTTTTCAGGTGATAGTAGGCTGATTTAGTTATTGAGTTTATGTGGCTGTTGAAGTTTAGATCGGAGTCTAGAATTACACCAAGATTTCTGACCTGTTTTTTACTGTGAAGAGAGAGAGAATCAAGTTTTGCACTGACTTTCGATCTTTTGTCAGGTGCACCGAATACAATTATCTCTGTTTTGTCCTTGTTTAGTTGGAGGAAGTTTTGTGTCATCCAGGCGTTTATTTGCTCAATGCAATTACAGAGAGAATATAAGGTGGGTAATCTTTATCAATTTTCTAAACACCTGCAACATCACTATAGTAATTTAGACAGGTAGCAGATATGTCGTCTTTGCTTACAGAATGCATCTTGACATTTTCGTATATATTTTGGTATCTGTTACTTACTAAAAATGAAGAAGAGTTCTTGAGCAAATTTAAGACTTGTTTATTCAAAAAAAAAGCAGGTTACACAGCATGGCCCCTCAATGGAGCTGATGGTCCGAATCGGTCACAGGATGGATGTGAAGAAAAAAGAGGCAGAGTCCATCTGCGTAGAGGGCTTTATACCCTGTCACTATTATTTCGCTGAGCCAACTAAACAGAGTCCACGTCACTTTAATTTGGTAGTAGGTGAGGCCATTCTCCGTCCTGCAAATAGGATGTCATTGTCTTATTATAATGCACTAATACAATTCCAATGCAACCTATGTTATGGCCGTCTTGCTGACTCGGACCCCAATGCAATTATCCTCCCATGATGACATTCCATCCTCTGCACATGCATTGTCAAAAGGCCACCGTGTGTCTCTCCCTATCTCTCCTAACAGAAACAACACAAACGGACGGTTATCTAGTGAATAGGGGAACGAATCAGATAAATGACAAATATGTTTCTGCCCTCAAGCAAGCCCTGGATGAGTAAAGAGGGAGTCAAACAGAGTCTCCTACTGTGTTGCTTTCACTACGTGGCCGTTGGGTTGCCATGGCTACGTCATATGAAAATACACTACACAGCCCCCCTCGGAACACGCAGAGTGTGTTCCGAAACTAAACGACAGACAGAAAAACTACATCAACCCATCAACTACATCAACACATCAACACATCAACACATCAACACATCAACACATCAACACATCAACACATCAACACATCAACACATCAACACATCACTCAGTTCATCATGCATAATACAAAAACTGAGATACAGAAATTTCCAACGACCGATGTTTCCCTCGTCCGAAGCGGCAGGGTCAGAGGTTGCTAGCACATGGCCCCAGTTGGAGAACAGCCTTTACCGCTGTCTCAGATTGATAACACTTTCATAGTCAGGAGCTTCCATTGTCGCATAACCATTACATCACTTCACAACCGACATCAATCACATGATATAGAAAGAAACAAACAGGAACCGAAGCAAACAATCACAAAACATCACTTAATAAACAAATCATCAAAAGAGGAAACAAAATCAGAAAGCAAAGCAGAATCCAGCTTTTGCTCATCAGCTATGTCGGCCATCATTAAAGCATTAACCGGAACATCAGAAATACACTTTCCAAAACATTTGATTAAAATACCAAGTAACATAATACAGATGATAATGACAACAAGAATAATAGCGACGGACCTGATCATATTACCAATACCTGAAAAAGCAGAATCAAAGAAATCCAATGTATTCCAACCGTGTTCTTTACGTAAATCCTCTATACCCTTCTTGTTAGATTCATGGAAATCATACAGAGCGTTACCAGAATCCGAAATATAACTGCAACATTCACCGCCTATCAAAGCACAAGTACCACCCTGACTGGCCAAAATAATGTCCAAAGCCATTCTATTTTGGAGAGCTACATTCTTAGTTTCAGTCAATTCAGTAGCCAGGGCAGATACTACAGCATCCGAAGCATTAATGTGTTTTTCAAGAACGGATGATAGGGCACTTAATTCAGTCTGAGAGTTGTAGACACCATAACTTGGGAATATTAGGCCAAAAAACTTCTGAGCGGTAGATAACGCCCTACGACTACGATGGGTTGCTTGTTTGTGAAGTACAGACATCTCTTCCCGAGTAACTTTCCTAATCAAAGGTATCAGATGAGCTAAATAACAAAGACCCTCACTCAAAGCAGGAAGCTTAGAGAATGCATTATTATCACACACAAGAAACACACCCTCCGGGAGTTGAAGCTCCGTACCAGGATACGGGAAAATGACACCACCTATACAAGACGCGGCCCCTAGCTGACGAAGCGCGCTGCCCTTGAGCCGAGATTGTATGTCAATACAGGTTGTAATATTTACGAGAGGCATGACCTTAAGCTGCGTGGTGCCTTTCTGCCGTCTGGTAGTATTGGTATCATGTAATTTCATTTGAGGCACCATAGCACAATCAACAACTTTACATTTCAATCCAGAAATAACAACTGAACCTCTCCACCGTGTAGAAGTCACACTCCCAGAACATAACAGATGAGGACTCAATGCAGTACCATTCAATTGAACGAACATAGCTTGGATAATATATATCTTCTTCGGACCTGTTGGTTGTGACAAATGTGTAAGCCTATCAATAATAACCTTCCCCACACCGCTAGGCCTATGGTGTTCGTTAACTGCTGCTGTCAGACGTTCCAACACACCAATATCCACACCTGCATAGGAAGAATTTAAAGGAACCAGAATCGTGCTGGGCTGACAAGAAGAGCTCTGGTTCTTGCCCTGTAAAACAAATTGGGCTAAACCCTGCCAATTATAATGAAACCATTCTGCTTTAGTTAACGGTATGGGGAAAAACATAGGAGCAGATGTACTTACAGGGACCTGTTGACAAATCCAGCAATCAGAATAATTCATTTTTGAAGCAAAATCTTTCATGATACTAGTGGCAGAATTAGGGTGGGACCGTGTCCCCAGGTGATTAGAATCATACAACAAATAATCGTCAGTAGCGACTACAATCGCCTTCGTAGAAGCCTTTACAGCAACATTTTTAACCTTTCCTGGTAACTCAACTGGAAAAATATATTCATGCACAAATTCCCTACAGTCCACCAAAAAGTCGTGTGGAAAGTCAGGAATGTTACTACAAACTTTGTCCTTGAAATTGTTGGATTTGTCAAACACCTGTTCACCGATATTACGTCTAGCACACCAATACGAGTTCACCTCATTGTCAACATTAGTTAATGTCACAAGTGTTGACATTAACTGTTGTGTAAGTGTAATATATTTGGCATCCAGTAAGTACCACTCAGCCGCTTCAGTCGAGGCATAGATCAAACAATCATCAACAGTACAACGTGAATGTGGGCAAATAAAAGCTCTACCTAATGTGATAAATCTTTTCTGACGTCCAGGCATAACAGTGTGTGAGTGAAGTGTAGCATTGTCCAAGGAAGTCAATGGGGTAGGAACACTAAGGGGTATATTAGTCTCTGAAACGGCATGGCTTGAGTTTCCTCCTAATTGGCCTCGGTGTATCACGGGATCTGTCTGGTTGGGGTGTATCACTGACAGGTCTGTGTCTCTCAATGGTACCTTGGTCCGGGCAGCCGCCCGGGTTGCTGACATCTCCGTCTGGAGCATTGTCAGGGTCGGAAGGGGTGACAACAGGGGCAACACCAGGCTTGGTAGAACCCCCAAGAGGGGTGTCGCAGTCCCTTGGTCCTTCACGATCTCCATTGGCCCACTCATCTCTGGGCTGGACAGGGTCTGGGACGAGGCCCCCGGCATCATCTGCATCACGGCGCAGATACTCACCAACATCTTCGTCAGCCTGGATGTCCAAGCTGTGGACTTCCTCGTCCCCAGGGGTCTCCTCACCATCCTGCTGAGGCTCTCCCTCATCGTCCTCATTGGGTGCCTTGATGCAGTGATGAACGTGATACCAGGTGGGGGACCCCTTGATTTGGATGGCAGTCCCAGTGCACCGAACGACCTCGTATGGTCCTTCCCGTCGAGCCTCATGCCACTTCCGTCTGTAGACCTTCACGTATACTTTGTCACCCGGTTGCAACGCGTCCTTCCTCTCCTGTGCGTTCACCTCCTCTTCACGTTCCTGTTTGTGGAGCACATAAGAAGAGATACTCTTTTGCCGGTTAGTCATGTACTGTACATAGGCTTTCATGTCACTCTCCAAGAGAGCCAAACTTGGCCCTTTCCCACTGGTTCGTGCACAGGGAGCTGTCATTATTCTCCCCATAGCCAGTTCATGGGGAGTCAAGTGCAGCCCTCGAATCTCACTGGAACGACAGGCCATCAATGCAAGAGGGAGTCCTTCCACCCAATTAAGACCTGTATGCTGACAGACCTTAGAAAGACGGTTCTTAAGGACCCCGTTCATCCTCTCTACCATCCCCTGGCTTTGAGGTGAGTAAATACACCCAAATCTCTGCTTGATTCCCAACTTTTGTAGTATAAGCTTTACCGTCTTATCCACAAATTCCTTACCATTGTCTGACGCTATCCTATCTGGAATTCCAAACCTAGGTATGAATTCCCTGCATAGGAACTTTGCTACAGACTGAGCATCCTTTTTTCGAGTGGGGCATGCTTCTACCCATCTGCTGAACCTGTCCACTACAACTAACATGTACCTGTATCCTGCAACAGGACGAATCATGTCCACATAGTCAATCACCAAGTGTTTCATTGGCCCGTTTGGGGTAGGGATATGCCCAGTTCCCACTGGTATTCCAGGTCTGATATTGTTTTTCAAACAGACCACACATTGACCAAGGATATGGTCTATTTGTTCCAATAAATATGGAGCCCAAAAACCATATTCCTTGGTGATCTTGCGTCTTACCTCCCCCCTGGCCACATGAGCTAATCCATGGGCTTCCTGTATCAGCATGCCTAATAAATCTGGGGGTGCCACAACCAGTCCCTCATGATTTCTCCATAGACCTGTGTCATCCTGACTAGCCCCCCTTGTTAACCATAGGTTTTTGTCTAGCGCATTTGCCCCACTCTGTAACATCAACAAATCCTCAAGCGTGACCATGCCCTGTAACTGTGCTTCATGTGTGACCAGCAGAACTTTACCTGCTTTGTCTGCTCCTGTAATGGCTTTGGCTGCATCATCTGCAGCCCTGTTACCTTGTGTGACATGTGATGAGTCAGATCTGTGTGCGGCACACTTCACTATGGCTAATTCCCTTGGTTTCATCATGGCTTGTAACAGCTTCATGATTTGAGCGTGGTGCTGAATAGGCGAACCATCAGTTTTCTTAAAACCCCGTCCCTTCCATACAGCTCCATGTAGATGACACACATTATGGGCGTAGGCAGAGTCGGTGTACACTGTCACTCTTCGTCCGGTTCCCAAGTTGCATGCTTCTGTGAGGGCAATTAACTCAGCCAATTGAGCTGAACAAGGCTGAGGAACAGCCTCGGCTTGTTCCACAATGAACCCTGAATTTTGGGATCGGACTATGGCATACCCAGCACGTAAACTTTCTCCTACCCGGTAACAAGATCCATCAGTCCAATACTCAACGTCAGCTTCCTTTAAAGGCAAAGCTAGTAGATCTGCTCTAAGCTTAGAGTACCTCATAGCTTCCTTCACACAATCGTGTGGTTCCCCATCTTCTGGGGTTGGCAAGGTCTCTGCTGGGTTAAGTGTGTTACATCTTAGTAATGTTACATCTTCTCTTTCCAACATCCTGTAATAATTCCTAATCCTAGGCATCGTCAAAGTATACTTGCCTTGATTCAAAAGATTCCTTAGACTGTGGTGGCAGAGAATGGTAATTGGGTACCCCATTGTTAAGGTTGTTGCCTTCTCGTACATAAGATATGCCCCGGCCATTGCTCTGTAGCATGGCGCGAAACCCATTTCTACCTCTGAATATGCGACAGAGTAATAGGCTATGGGCTGTGGACTAGGTCCAATGCCTGTTGGTTGCGTAAGAACAGCGCAGGCATACTTCCCTTTGGCTGAAGAAGAAACATACAATCCAAATTCTTTGGAATAATCTGGAAGCGCTAAAGCTGGCGCTTCTTGTAATTTGTGTTTAATTGTCTCAAACGCCAAATCAGCTTCCCTTGTCCAAGTAATGCAACATTGGAGTTTATCACTACCTGTTTCCTTAATCATCCCCCTCAATGGAGCGACCAGTCTAGTGTAATCCTCCACCCATGCTGAACTATACCCAGTAATGCCCAAAAACATCATCATTTCCCTAACCGTTCGTGGTTTTGGAGCCTTCTGAATAGCTTCCAAGTGTTCGTTAGTGACACTGCGATGTCCCTGTGTAATAGATTGTCCTAAGTAAGTTACCTTTTCCTGGCAATACTGTAGCTTCTTTTTAGACACCTTGTGTCCCTTCTCCGCCAAAACCTTTAACAGTTTAACGGAATCCCTGTGACATGTTTCTTCATCTGGGGCATAAAGGAGTATGTCATCCATGTACTGAATGGCAGTACTACTTATCGTCTGCCCTAACCCGTCTAAGTCCTCCTTCAAGACCTGATTAAAAACATGAGGACTGTGTTTGTACCCTTGTGGCATTCTGGTATATTGATAATGTTGACCTTTGTAGGTAAACCCAAATAACCCTTGACTTTCTACACTAAGAGGTATAGAAAAGAAAGCCCCGCATAAATCAATCACTGTAAATACTTTGGCTGTAGATGGAATCTGAGTCAACAGCACATGAGGATCAGGAACTTCGGCTGGATAGCTGACAACTACCTCATTCATAGCCCGTAGGTCATGTACCAGACGATATGAACCATCAGGTTTCGTTACTGGCAGAAGAGGTGTGTTACTTAACGGATATTGAGTTATCTTCAAGACTCCTGCCTCTAACAATCCTTTGATCTGTGGCTCAATTCCATCAATTGCTTCCTGCTTCAATGGGTATTGGTTTTTCCAAGGGGGTTTTGCACCCGGTATGAGTTCAACTCTCAATGGACGAGCTGATTTCACAAATCCAATGTCTGTACTGTTCTTTGCCCACAGGTCTGCTGGCACATTCTGTATCATTTCTTCTCTGAGGTCTTTTTCAGGTTGTACAGGAAGGATTAGCTGGTTCATTAGCTTCACAGTCTGCGGATGTCCTATTCCTTGAGCAGAGATCATCAGTTTTGTGAACTGTCCATCAATGCTCCTCCAGATAGCAGGGTTTTCTTTTGTCGTTACAAATCTGGCTTTTTCTGAGTCTGCCATCATTGCCCCTAAATGCTTCTGTTTATAGTGTTCAGATATCATAAGTGTCACATGAGGGATGCTACCCTCAATCTTATGCTCCTGATCTAGATAAGTGTCACTGTTTATCTTCATAGCCACTCCCTGAGGGCCTAGGATTATACAACTTGTACTAAGCTGTACCTGTTTTGGCTGATGCTTCAGCCACTCATCTGGGTTTGCATCTGCAACTTCTCTAAAATACTGGAGTGTACAATGCAATGGATCAGTAGGCCTTCTGGCCTCGGACATGTGTGCCAGGATATAATTGTCCCACATCCTTGCTGGTTCCATTAGGTCTGGGCTAAGCCCTCCCACCCAATACACCATAGATGCGTTGTTGTCCATCATGACAGACAGCTGTCTGTTCTCTTGTGGCACTGTCACCCGACAGCCGTCAGGTGTGCATTTCACTGTACAGTTCAATTGGCATAGTGCATCTCTCCCTAGTAGCCCTATTGGCGTGTGTTCTGATACAAGTATTGACAGATCTGCTCTCTGTCCTTTGTACTCTAAGCTTACAAGCTCAGTAGTAGGGATCAGCTGTTTAATTCCCTCGAATCCGATTGTCTTCACATATTTCCCAGACATAGGAAGGTGCGTGGCATCTTCAGGCTTCAGACAGGTGTAGGCTGCTCCACTGTCCACCATCAATTCTAATGGACGTTGGTTGACCGACACCCATATGGTAGGTTCATCTTCAGGCCTGTTCGTCACCACCAGCTGGCACCCCCCTCTCGGATCTTCTGGGCACCCCTATAGCCCAGCTGGTGGGCCTCCGTAGGGGTTCACCACTCCTGGAGCCGGTGTAGCAGGGGGCCTATATCTTCCTTTTTGTTTCCCCCCTGCGCCCCCCTGGTTCTTCTTCCAGCAGGTACGGGCTAAGTGTCCATCCTGGCCGCATTGGAAACATGGTCCTAACATCTTCTTCCCGGCTGCGGTCCATCCCTCTTGTGGTGGTCCTTGGCCAGGCTGGTTGTATGGCTGGTACGGAACCACTTGCACCCCTGGTGGCCCCTGTGGGTATGGATACCCCCCTTGTGGCCCCTGTGGGTATGACTGGGGAGGGACAGTTTGCAGTTGCTGTGGTTGAGATGGGACCTGTAGGGCTATGGTCTGCACTCTCTCTCTGGTTTTCTTGCCTTCAGTCAATTGTACTTGAGTTAGTTTTCTGAGTGAGTCTTCGTCTTGTGCCTTCTGTATCTGAATCTTCTTTCTAAATAATTCTACTTGGTGTGCTACGTTGTCTATATAAACAGCCTTGTTCATGTGTCGTAGCCCCACCACTTCTGCTAACTTGTTCTTAACTGGGGTAGGGAGACCTTGTTGAATCTTTTCCCTGATTATGGCTTTTTCTAACGGGTTATCTTCGGCATCCTTCCCTGTCACACTTCTCCATTGAGAGTGCACACAGGCTACAAAACCCCTGGGATTCTCATCTTCTCCCAGTGGCATCACGATGATATTGTCTGGGTGAATGTGAGTAGGGTATGTCTCTCTGATTGCCTTCCACAGCCTGCCTCTGTTTGCTGCGAAGAGCTCTGGGTCATAAACTGATGTACCGATATATTTATGAAGTCCTGCCTTCGTCAATATTTCCTGCATGGTGTCCAATCCTGTAATAAAGGCTAAGAGTCTTTTCAGGTCTCCCATCGCGGCCTGCGTCCCTGTCAGTCTCACGTCCATCTCGTTAGTCCAAGGGTGACCCCCATCTTCTAGGACTGGGAGTTTTTCGATCACTTCAGACAGATCTGTATGACCCCAAGGACGATATTCTATCTTGTTATCTCGAAACAGCACCGGGAAGATCCCCTGAATTTCCTCTTCCTCCGATGCCTTCCCTCTTGGTCTAAGGCCATAATTGCTTACTAGTGGCTCCGTTCTTTCGTCCCACCTTGGTGTCGCTGTAGACCTTGGGAGGTTCGGCTGGGATGTATGATGTGATGACACTTGACGATATTCTCTTGAGAGGTTCGGCTGGGATGTATGAAATGATGTCACTTGAGCTATCTGTTCTTCCAGTTCCTCTATCTGTCGTATACAACTTTCCTCCTCTCTTAGGCTTCTCTGGAGTTTTCTTGCCCTCTTTCTTAACTCCTCCTTATCCTTTTTCACCCTTTCTTCCTCCTCTTCCTCCGACATCCTCTTCTTTTGCTTTAAGCTCTCTTTCTTCTTCTCTATCTTCAGAGACTCCTGCTCATCTTCAGAACCACTTTCTTCTTTTCCCTTCTTATAGCGTCTTGTCCTTCCCTGTTTTTCGGCCCTGGCTATTAGTTTTCTGATCTGAGCACTGTAACCTCCCTGTGCATTGCTGTCAGCACCGGAACATTCGCCTTCACCTCCACTGCCATCTTCACTGTCATCTGTCTTGTTCTCTGGTTCGAAATCCACGGTCACTTTTGCTCTTCCCCTCTCTAGTACATTATCACCCCCATCTTTGATAGTGAAGGCTCCGTTCGTACTTAGGACGGGGACCTGAGGGTAGATCCGCTGAGAATTGTCCTCCAGTATCTTGGCATAGGGAGGAGGACTGGAGATTGGAGCTGTGTGTGAGAATGGAATGTTCACTTTCTCTTCCATTGCTTTGGCCAATTCATCTCTTTTTTCTGGATCCATGTGAGCTGTTTTCTCATTCCAAGCTAATGCTACTTTCTGCCCCTCTACCTTGAAGAGGTCTAAAATAGCTAACTCTAACCTGCGTTTCTCTGATCTAATCTTTCCTTTTTGATGCGCCTTATGTGCATTGATAAGTATCTCCAATGTTGCAATTAATTGTAAGTCAAAGGTGCCCTCTTCTGGCCATGGTTGTTCAATGTCTGCCCAACGAATATTCCATTTCGTTGACATTTTGCTAATCTCCTTAACAAGAGGATTCATTTTTTCCACTATAGCCACAGGGGATGAATTTGCTAATATTCCCTTGTCTGTATTAACAGCCCTCACAATGTTACTGGGTTTGGCTCCCATGTCTGAAATATTTATACTGCTTAATATGCTGAAAATATGCTATAAGGTGTACTTTTCTTACAACCCACCTTCTGTTGCCGTATCTGCTAAACAGATGCTAGTCCAACTTTTAACTGCGTCAACTGTCTACACAGAACATTACAATTCAGAACAACGGATTGTTTCAGTGGTATTGTGTATTATTGACTTAAATGTAATCTATGTGTGTGTGTGTTTTAATTTAAATTTAATTAAAATTTTAATTCAATTTAATTTAAATTATTTAAATAATTATAACTAATTAATCACTAACAATCAACTATCACTATTAATTAATATTAATTAATTATTAATAATCATAACTAAATAATCATTCAATTCAAATTTAGATTCAATTTAATTTCAATTCAATTCAATCCAAATTTAGTTTAGTTTTAATCTAAATGTTTTTCCCTTATTGTGTATGAATGTGTATCACTTAATTGCTCAATCAATACTAATTATAGTTCAGGTCAACTTTAATTATTAAACTACAAAGGCTGTTCAACACAATTTATCAAATTACAAAAGCAGGTCACGCTCTAAGTCTTTCTGATCCACAAACCCTTGATTGATCAATCCTCAGATAGAAACTGTTCTGCTATTCTTTAATCAAAAACTGTGAAAAAGAACTTAACTTGAAATAAAAAGATGTAAAAACACGAATAATGACAACAACCTGTAAAGAAATCGATTTATCTTGGAAGGAATAAAATGATTAATTATTAATTACAATCTGTAAAGAAATCGACTTGTTATTTGAAAGGAATGCATAATTAATTAGACTTAGTCATTGTACAATCGTACACTTCATTGATGTATTCCTGTGAAAGAAAACGTTATCAGTGGACTATTACAATCTGTCCACTAGATGGCAGCAAGTTCCTTCCATAGACCTGATAGGCTCAGATGGAATCTGATTCTATAAGCAACCGAAAATGTCTTATTGATTGCTTCAGACCACCCTGCCGTGATCTTCAAGTCGCAATCTATTATTTTAACCACGGTCTTCTCAAACAGAGCACATTCACGACTCCGCAATATCAAGATTATCTTTCAATGCAGTTAAACGTATTATTTCACTTTAATATTCTCTAATGCCTTTTTTCCACAGCCTCTGTACTTGAACGCCTTGAGCGCCTGCGGCATAAGGCTCGACGGCACTAAAGTAATTAGCTGACAATGGTCCTCTTGTCTTCTCACAAACACGGACTATGCTCTTTCAAACTAGGAATTCAGATTCCATACAATAGAATAGAGCTATTTCCTGCTCATAAACACGGACTAAGCTCTTACTTACAAAACACATCAACCAAGAATTCTCATTCCTTTACACTCATCAGACTATTTTCTGATACAAATACCTTGTTCCCAAAACAAGCCTACATGCAGCTCATTCTCTGCTGTACTACAAACACGACACAAGATATCAATATTGCCGACCCATTAACAAAACGTCTTCCGTTAATTTTCTGTCGACAGCGCATTCGCAAAACGCGCACTGAAGCAATTCATTGTTTGCTCCACAAACACACACACGATACTTCTACAATATCGTACAATTACACATTTTATGTACAAATACAGATTTCTAAATCCGGCTCTTTAAATTCAATCCAATTGTAATTATCTTATATTTCTAACAGATACTCAACACAAATCTAAATTCTTTTGTTTAGCTTAAGACCATTGAATTACATCAAAGCTGGAAGTCTGACAGAGAGAGAGAGAGGGACAGAGAGGAGGAGGAGAGAGCAGCTGTTATTTCTGGCACAGAGAGAGAGAAAGAGACAGAGAGGAGGAGGGGGGAGCTGCTGTTATTTCTGGCACAGAGAGAGAGAAAGAGAGCAGAGAAAGGGGGAGCAGAGAAAGGGGGGGAATTGGCTACTTACCTCCAGGCGCTGAGTTGAAGGGATGCAAAAATTGACGGTCACTCTAATCACTATAAGCTATATATATTTACTCGTGGGCTAGTCTCGCCATTATTTCGTATATATTTTGGTATCTGTTACTTACTAAAAATGAAGAAGAGTTCTTGAGCAAATTTAAGACTTGTTTATTCAAAAAAAAAGCAGGTTACACAGCATGGCCCCTCAATGGAGCTGATGGTCCGAATCGGTCACAGGATGGATGTGAAGAAAAAAGAGGCAGAGTCCATCTGCGTAGAGGGCTTTATACCCTGTCACTATTATTTCGCTGAGCCAACTAAACAGAGTCCACGTCACTTTAATTTGGTAGTAGGTGAGGCCATTCTCCGTCCTGCAAATAGGATGTCATTGTCTTATTATAATGCACTAATACAATTCCAATGCAACCTATGTTATGGCCGTCTTGCTGACTCGGACCCCAATGCAATTATCCTCCCATGATGACATTCCATCCTCTGCACATGCATTGTCAAAAGGCCACCGTGTGTCTCTCCCTATCTCTCCTAACAGAAACAACACAAACGGACGGTTATCTAGTGAATAGGGGAACGAATCAGATAAATGACAAATATGTTTCTGCCCTCAAGCAAGCCCTGGATGAGTAAAGAGGGAGTCAAACAGAGTCTCCTACTGTGTTGCTTTCACTACGTGGCCGTTGGGTTGCCATGGCTACGTCATATGAAAATACACTACAACATTTATAATAAATACCACAAGTTCTATCTGCATAGGCTTCATGTCAGAGTTATATAACAAAATATTGTCTCATGTTCACATACAACAGCAATGGCAGTGAGTTTTAAAAATATTATAAAGTTTGAAGAAACCAAGCTTCATGTACTGTAAGGCCATGTCAATAAGTAGACAGACACATCATATTATTCAGGGGTACAAACTTGTCACCTTTTAGCCGTTTTTTTTTACCTCAAAATAGGTCAACAATTTTCATAAAGGCTCATGTCTCTATCACAAGCACAGCCCGAGCTACGCGCGACTCACGCGAAGGGGAGCAAAATATGGCAGAGGACCTTTTGATGGGTAAAACATTTTACCTAATAGATATCACCATGAAACTTCCCCAATTGATTACTTACTTTTTTGTATTACACGTTTTCAGAAATGTTCTGTTTAAATATGCAAATGATGCATTATCTACTTAAAATATGAGTTAATTTGCATATCTTTAAAGAACATTGGGACCACAGATTGGATAGACAGTAATTAATTACTATACATCCCTAGAGTATTATTTGATGTGATAGACCTTGTTGGACCTTGTTGTTGGTAGTTTAATACCTTATCCCCTCTTAAAGTATGGACTGCTGTCGTTTAAAATGTGTGTTAGCCTACGTTCTGTACGGGAGTGGACCCGAATGCAGGACACTGAGGCGGAGGCAGATGAAAGGTCAAACCCATGGACAGTTACATTTATTTAGCCCACAAGGCAGTGAAAGCTGTAGGTGTATGGAGTCCGGTGGTAGGTGTGGTCCAAAATTGGGAGATGTTTTCTGATTTCTGCCGCCCTCAACAAAGTTCTCCATGAGTCCAGGTTTTGGGGTGACACCAGGTTTGAGTGTGAGTCATCATCAGAGCAGTGGATGATGCTGTCCATGATCAGAGCAGTGGATGATGCTGTCCATGATCAGAGCAGTGGATGATGCTGTCCATGATCAGAGCAGTGGATGATGCTGTCCATCATCAGAGCAGTGGATGATGCTGTCCATGCCGCTTTCTTGGCAGGTTGCTTCACCTGAAGTTGGATCCATCATTAGACTTACACTTACTGCTGATGATGTGGGTCTCTGAAATAGAGGAATACATCTAGTACAAACAAGGAATCTTCTGTAAATTTAATGTAAATTAAGTTACATTAATATTACTACAATATAAAACCCTGTCTCAAGCCTGGGTACACAACAGGCTACTTTGCTAGTTTAGCTAGCTAACTAAAGTGTTATTAACTATAAATAATAATAATAATAATGCATTTTATTTGTATTGCACTTTTCATTTAAAAGAATAGAGTGCTACAGAGTAAAAAAACAAAAACATAATAAGTTAAAAACATAGTAAAAAGCCCCGCGGTGGCGTAGCGGTCTAAGCACTAGCCACTAGTGCAAGCTGCCCACCGGGGACTGGGATCGAATCCCGGTCTCGCCAGATCCTGATATGGCCGAGGCACACAGGGAGCGGCATATTGAGTGGCCGCTCCAGAGGGCGGTATAGGACTATTTCCGGACAAGGATCCGTCGCGCAACAGCGCCCCCGGGGTGTCGGAATAACGGTGCTGGGCTCGAGGAGCCAGTCAGCTAGTCTGCCTGGCGATCTCCTCTGGGGCTGCCGGCCACGGGGTCGTGCGGCGGATCCTACCCAATAGGCAGGGGATAGTTGGATGCTAGGTTGGGTTCAATTGGATACCAAATTGGGTGAAAAAGGGATAAAATCTGGAGAAAAAAATTGAAATAAAATAAAATAAAAATAAAAAGTTAAAAAACACAAAATAAATCACAAGAATGAACACAGTTCAACAGTCAACGGCCTGTCTTAAAAGAGTCCAGGCTCTGTACTGCCCTTAGCTGGCTAGGAAGGCTGTTCCCTTAGCTGGCTAGGAAGGCTGTTCCACAGGCTCTGTACTGCCCTTAGCTGGCTAGGAAGGCTGTTCCACAGGCTCTGTACTGCCCTTAGCTGGCTAGGAAGGCTGTTCTACAGGCTCTGTACTGCCCTTAGCTGGCTAGGAAGGCTGTTCCACAGGCACGGCGCAGCCGAACAGAAGGCTCGGTCCCCCATGGTGCGGAGCCTGGTATTGGTGACCTGGAGGAGCAAGCTGTTTGAAGACCTGAGGGTGCGGGTGGAGGTTTGTGGAGTGCTGAGTTCTTGTAGATAGGGAGGTGCGTGTCCGTTGATGCATTTGTGGGTGAGAAGAAGGACTTTGTAGTCAACCCTGAATGAGACAGGGAGCCAGTGTAGTGAGTGTAGAACGGGGGTTATGTGCTTGTATTTGCGGACTCTCATCAGGATCCTGGCAGCGCTATTCTGGATGTACGGCAGCTTCTGTATGCTTTTGCCAGGAATCCTGTAGAATCTTCTTGTCGGTAATTAGATGGATCAATCTATCGAGGATTTCGTGATCTTAAATGCGTTGTGTCATCACAGAATAGATCAGGTGCGCAACATACACGATTTGACAAGAAAATAGAATGTTCAACACGGGTCGGAATCTCTGTACTTGATTTATTAAGACCGTCAGCGAATGGTTCATCAGCACAGTACCACAGCATCCGGCATTCCACGACCATTCCACGACATTCAACGACATTCAACGACATCATTAATACATACAGACAGGCTTAAATACTCTCTCGATCACCCTCTGTCTGTGCCCTGGCGCCTAACCCCCAAGGTCTTTAAGATAACAACCTCTCGACTCTGCATATTGTGGCGTTATTGCTACCCCTGAAGAGCAGGCTGACCTGGAAGGAACAGAATGTGTGTGTCTGAGTGACCTGAGAATAGAGTATGTGTGTGTGTGTGTGGGTCTGTGTCATGTGTGTGTCTGACAGACAGAAGCATAAATGTTGCTAAGATCTAACAATCCCGATGAAGAGCGCATTGCAGTAGTCCAGTCTTGAGAAGAAAAAGGCATGGACAAGTTCTCTGCATCTGACAGGGTACGAGTGGGACGGAGTTTGGAAATATTTCTGAGATGATAGAAGGAGGTTTTGCACAGGTGTTTTATATGGTCACTGAAGGTCAGGTGAGGGTCAAACCTAACCCACATATTTGAGACTGAGGAGGAGGAGAAGGGGATGACTTGGCCCTCGAAGGTGAGCTGTGATATGGGCGAAGACTGAACCTGGTGTGGGGTGCCAACAAGAAGAGCTTCGGATTTGTTACTGTTTAACTGAAGGAAGTTGTTGTTCATCCATGCCTATCTCCTCAAGACAGGTGGTGAGACATGACATGGCTACAGAGAGGCTTGGGGCAGTTTTAATGTAGAGCTGTGTGTCATCAGCATAACAATGGAAAGACATCCCATATCTGGTGATGACACGACCGAGGGGGAGCATGTAGGTGATGAAGAGGATGGGGCCGAGAACCGACCCCTGTGGAACACCACAGGTGACAGGGTTAGAAGTCTGGACTTGCATCCTTCCAGTGAGACGTATTCAGTCCTGCCAGAGAGATAGGACTGAAACCACTTCAGTGCAGAGCCTGAGAGTCCAATGGTGGTGTGGAGGCGCTCTAGGAGGATAGTGTGATCCACCGTGTCAAATGCTGCTGTCAGGTCCAGGAGGATGTCATCAGCAGTTCATTCGTCACCCTTAGCATAGCCGTTTCTGTACTGTGGGCTGAGCGAAAGCCTGACTGAAATCTTGGTTGTTGTGTTTGAGGCGATCCTGGAGATGGGAAGCAACTTCCTTCACTAGCACCTTGGACAGGAAGGCAAGGTTGGAGATAGGCAAACTCCCAGGCGATCGGTTGGTAGCAGAGGGAGACAGAGAGGAAGAGCTGGGCATCAGAGAGCGAATGTTGTTGACCTTGGATCAGATTTTTTTTTATACAGGTAAGAAACACATTGAGCCCCAAGGGCTCATTTTCAAGTGTGACCTGTTCACAGGCATACAACATCCACCACAAACAAATACAATACAAAACCTGGCCTACATAGTCTAAAAACTAAACTAAAAACTACACTGTCTAAAACTAAAACTAGTCTAAAACAGTTGTTGTTAATTTATTGTTGGTTATGAATCAAAGAACAGTTATTGAGTTTAAGGCGATTTAATCCAAGTTACACAACAGATACATACATACAGCTGGAGTCTGATCTCTGCTCCCGTGCTGGCCTGGGCTGGTGAAAAAAGAGGAAGCTCTCTCCCTCCCTGGCTGTTTTGTTCCAGTCACCTAGATGCCTGCCCTCTTATGCAAATATCTACCAGTGCCTATCAGTCGCCTAGATGGTCAAGAGGGCCGTCCCCTGTGATGTCACTATGGCCTTAGGTTAGAGGGCTGGTCAGATTACAAGAGCCATTGCACAACACTCAGGGGGCTATTTGCACAACATTGCACAACATTCCCCTACAGCATTTATACAGGCCCCTATCATACTATTGTGTGTTTAAGTAGAAATACACGACACAGTCTAAGATAATCTAAAACTAAACTAAAACTACAAAAACCTAAAACTAGACAGCTAAAGATCTAGGGACAGGGAGGGGTCAGTAATGGGCAAAAGGGAGGGTCAACTTAATAGCAAGAACAAATCATGGACTCGCACTGTATGCCTCTCAGCAAGAGCTTGAAACTGGAGAGAGGGATCAGCTGAGACAGTTTCAGACACTGCTGTAATGAATTCCAAGAGGAAGGGGCTGCAAATGAGAACTATGTTGCGTCAGAACCCTTGACTCAAACCAAATGCTTACGGAATCAGTTGTTTAACAAGCTTCAACTCACTATTATTAATCAATCCACTTGAAAGGATTGTTAATAATGCCATTAATAATGTACATTTTCTGATGTTGATTATGCATTGTTTTTCATAAGTGCAAACAGAACTAACCACGGTGTAATGCGCATTAGACATTCATAATTAATGCATTCATAATTCGTAATTCTCTATGTAGACCGGGTCTCGCTCCTTGAGCATTGAAGAGCAGTGTCCTTTCGCCTCTTCATGTAAATCATTTGGAGTGGTATTTTAATATTCATGGTTGTCCCACAGTGTTACACAACAGTGTCTCCTCTCTGCCTGCCGAGTGTGAATGGAATGATAAATCTTATAGTGAGGAATCGTTGGGACTTTCTTTAACCTGGGGTTAACACTGCGTCATATCAATATCGCAATATCACACGAGAGAGAGAGTGTGTTAAATACTGAATATCAGCACGGCTGTGATTCGGTCGTAGGTACGAGGCCGCAGGCCAACAGTTCTACAGCGCGATTTATTAGTTAACAGTAATAAGCGACAACAGATTATGATTTGTTTGTTTATTTAATCATAAAAATAAACAAAAAATAGTTCCGCAACTGAACTTCAAATGGACTGTTGCCTAGTAACCTGAACACAAACATGTAGTCTAATTAACGGTCATTTAGTAGAACATCTGTGCGGCGGAGTGATACATATAGTTAAAAGTCCCAGTGCTGTTATACTGTATATCGTAACTCATGGAATGCCTCTTGTCCAATCAAATGATTTGGTCGGAACTAACTGTTGTATACGTTCCATATAAACCTACCACTGCAGTACAGTAAACCATGAGGTTTATCATCAAAGTGGCTTTGATAACCTTCCCCCTCATGTACTGTACTGCACCCTACTCTACCAACATACAGTATTATTAAAGTTTCAACACACCACACTACTCGGAGACTTCACAGATGTTTAATGTCTTCCAAGATGAGTTGGCCTAGTCATAGTCTAGGTACAATATCAATACTTAACTATACTGTAGATCATATAAGGAGAATGTCTCTTAATCTTACATTACATTTGCATGGCTTGACTCTGAATGTGTGATCTCTCACAAAACATTTAAGCAGAGGTTGAGGGAGGAATAAGAGATAGTATAATTCATGCCTTCAACCTTTACTTCAACCTCTACTTAAAATGAAACATGCCATGGGTTTATGATTTCCCTGAAAGACCCCTCATAAACAACCGCCCTCCGAGAGGCGGGATGGAAGATGGGCCTAACAGGACAGATCACACGGTAACGACTGGAATGAAAACTGACAACGAGAAGAAGATCCTGCGGAAATGTGGATGCGGATGGGAGAATATGACCACATTCAGGGGGTTGCGAATCCAACAGGAGAAAACAAGATGTGGGGAGATTTTATTTTATTTTTATTTTACCTTTATTTTACCAGGCGAGACAATTAAGAACAACATTCTTATTTACAATGCCGGCCTGCCTCATAAGAGGAAAGGGGAGGAGGGCTGAAAGATAAAACATGTTAAAAACAAAGCACTTAAAACCACAATTAAATCGACAATTGAATGAGATGCCACAAAACAACAATAAGCATTAAACACATGCATGTAACACAAACAATACAACAAAAGCACTAACGGACATCAAGAATGGAATACAACAGTAAGCACAAAAAGCAGACAGGCAACACAAGACAATACAATACAACAAAACGCACTGGGACACAGCCAAGCAAACACAACAATACAGCAATAAGCACTGATATACAGTCAGGAAAGACAATAATACAACAATAAGCGCTGGGACACGACCAATCAACACAGCGATACAACATAGACACTAAGACAGCCAGTAAACAAACCAATACAACAATACACACTGAGACACAGTCAGGCAAACATAAATACGGTACAACAATAACCAAGGCCAACAGAAACCTTGCACAGGTCAGACAAGAGGGACCGAAAGCTGGGTGGGTGGAAAACCACAGTGCTGATGGATCTAATGTTGCTGAAGGCAAGGAAGTTGTGGAGGAACTTCACAATTGCAAGACTTATGCAAGGCAACTTATTATGCTGAATCAGGTGTCTTTTTTCAAGGCAATTTCACAATATTTTTCTCTGCCACAATGTTCCGTAGGCTTATGGACTGTGATAAAGTGACTTGAATGAAATTCAAGAGTGTATCACAGAGCAGAGGAGGAGGAGAGAGCTGGTATGCTAGTGCATCTCAGCGCAAGTGGGTTCAGATTAATCTAGCCCGAAGTTGTGAAATAGAATTCCCTCTGTTGAAGAGGAGTCGTTTCCACATGGTGTAGTCTGATAATGATCATTCAAAGGAAATATATACTAATCAGTCATGATAGCATGGTCTGACTCATTCAATCATGCTAAAATAACTTGCATGCAGCATGCTTGTTGACACTGTTGGTATTGTTCTAAAACCCAAGGGTTGGGGTACTAGTATACAGTATGTTTATGATATAATTCCCACACTTGAGTTGCAGGCATCAGGACCTTTGAACTCTGTGCATGGCAGTACTTATCAATACTGATTGAATAAAGGTAAACAAACATCCTGTCATTTGTTAACCAAACTAATTAGATGAGGAACTAGAGTCTAGTTGAGGAACTAGAGTCTCCTTGATGAATTGTTATGTTGGTTTATGCTGCCGACAGCTGAACATGTTTGATAGACCCCAACCAACACTACAGTACTGTTTTACCTTCACCTAGGCTACCAGAGAAATCTTAGTTGACACCCTGCTATGGTTGAACCTGCAGAATTTCAGAAGAGATGCAGGAATAATGACAGTATTGTAAATAAATCCGAAGGTTGATGACGAAAAGGGTCATCATCAAGGGTACCTTTCAAAGAAAATTGCATTGAGGCCAATGTCTCAATAATGCATTGCTTCCAGCAACTTTGATCTTATGTAGTACAGATAGGATGCTTTCCTGTGTTAAATACATGAACCTGTCGAACAGGTGGACACAATACAGCATCATTAGTAACCTGCTGCATCTTCCTTTTATGTACAGGACAAATACAAACGTAATACCCGTTAAACCCTCCTGAGACATCTTCTGCCCCTCAGCACTGCGTCTCCTAAAGACACCCGCTTTCCCCTCTACTGTGTCCCCCAAAAACTTCTATTGCCCCCCTTGTACTGTTTCTCTGTTTCTCCAGTGTAAAAAAAAAAAAGAAGGTGATAGGAGAAGGTTTTTCCTTCTATCAATGGCCCCGGGCCTGAGCTGGATTACTCTGACTGGTGGATTGATGATTCACTTGCTTAGTATTCAAATGTATTGATTGTAAGTCGCTTTGGAAGAAGGCGTCTGCTAAATGCCAAAAATGTAAAATAAACCCAGTTTGAACCCAATTAGTCTGTGAAAGAGGGGGTGGGAGAGCTGCCTCTCCCCTCTGTCTTCGGGGCTTATCCATTGACTGTATATAGAGACGTATGTAGTCTCAGGTTGAAAATTAAAGTAGAGAGATCAATAGTCTGATGAATGTTGTTCTTGAGCTTGTGGAGAGCTCCCATCTCCGCCTGCTGTGAGAGTGCCTTCCATCCTTCCATCCACTGGAGCCTTTGTTCATCCGCTTCATATGGAGGATACCTGAACCCAGGATCGATCCACCTGCATATCTCATCATCTCTGTCAGGTGTGAGTTGGTGGTGTGCTGATGTGTGACCACTGGTGCATGTGGGTGTGGGTGTGTGTGTGTGTTTGTGGGTCAAGGATAGGACTCAACGCCCACGAGAAGTGGCACCAGCGAAACCCCCCCGCTCTAGATCCCATAGTAGGACCTGAAGGCTCTAAATCCTATAGTAGTAAGGCGGGCAGAAGGTATAATGACTTGAAAGGCTGTGGAGGATCGGAGAGTGCGAGAGGGAGTGTCAGTGTAGGTGTGAAGGAGTTCAGAGAGATATGTGGGGGTGCAAGATTGTGAAGGGCCTTGAAAGTGAGGAGCAGAATTTTGAAGTCGATACGGTATTTAATAGGAAGCCAATGGAGTTGTTGAAGAACCGGAGTGATATGATCTATGGAAGGGGTTCTGGTTATGATACGGGCGGCTGAGTTCTTCAGCTATTTTCAGATTTCAATATATCACACATCATTTGAAATCTTACAATCACTTTCATAATCTGGAAAAAAAACTGAAAAATGACCGTGCCCTACTTGAGGACCTTCTCACCAGACTCACACATGATGTGATATCATGCAAATTAATATCTAATCTTCTGAAGCAACAGTATGTGTGAGATCCAGAGGGGGTCTGCAGATAAGATACAGTCCCTCATCACTCACGCTTGATAACAGATTGTGACGTTAGAATTATAAGGTTCTATCTCCATTTTAGTCAAAATTGAGTTTTTTACATAATCTGATCCATTAGGTGTTTATTAATGCCTGTGTGGTGTTATTTTTAAAATGTTGACATTTTTGAGCTAGTAATTCATAAAATACAAAGGTTCCATCTCACAAAACATAATGGAATGTAAAAACTTTGACGCTCAATATCTCTGAACTACCCTAAACGGAGATAGAACCTTCTCATTCTAAACGGAGATAGAACCTTATCATTCTAAACTCACAAGATACATATGTTCATGTTGACAGTACATGTATATGGTCAATGCCACAACGACAGAACTGAGCTCCTCTATTTCAAACCCTATCTTCGGTATCTGCAATAGAGCGGAACAGTGTCTCTGACCTTTTATAACTTTTCCTCTCCCTTGTATCTTTCCGATGATTGCTTTTTCACCCACTCATACCCATCACCATTTACTTCCCTGCGTCTATTCCTAATTGCGGTGTCAAAGAGAGATTTTAGCTTTTCTCCTTCGGCTCCTTTGAACAGAGCTCAGAGCTCTGCTCAAGGTATTAACATCGTTCCTCAATTCACATAGGAATGACATTTTGTTTTGGTCTCAAGTCCCCATTCCTTTTTCACTTTCATCAACAGAAACTTTGAGAGCAGAGGGAAAATGACTGTATGTTGATAGTTGAGTCTGAAAAGCATAATTCTACCATTTCCCTTAACACTTTACGGACCACAGACATTCACGCAGTAGCAACTCATGAAGTTACCTTTACTTTTGTCCTGTCGCCTTTTTCCATGTTAACTGGAGTGTAATAACATCGGTGCACTAAAATAAAGTATATTAATACTACTGATGTTTACAATACTACCGTTGCACATACTGTATATTACCGTAGAATCACATTGTATGCTGTATCATTAAGATTTCTCTTCACTGGAACTAAGGGGCCTTGCCCAAACCATGAGAAACAGCACCAGACCATGTCACAATCACACACCTACTGTATATCTGATTTGACAAGAGACCAGCACACAATCATCCCATGTAAAAGTTGGTTGCACACATTGTCAACTACAGAAAGAACTCCTGCAACTATTAAAAATGTATTGATATGTGGGGAAATGTGTCATGTTATGGCACTTACTGTATTCTCTGGCACGAGACACAGTAGATGAAAGAACAATGGCTTTTTCATCTGTAATATACAATCCCTCTCAGACTCAACCTCAGATAAAAAAGCAGATATTATCTCCTTCATTCATCATCTTTTATATTCCTTCAAACTATCATGACCAAAAATAGAGAACAGCCAATGCTGTTATTGAATGGGCTTAATGCCAAAGTCAGATAAAAAGTAATCTTCATTCATTCAATGCAGATGTTTTACAAATCCCCATTGAATGTGAACATCCAGGAGTTGTTCCAGTGTGTTGCTACCAAACATGGTTTCATTGTCCGTCCTTGGCTTAGCATCCCTAGCTTCTCGTTGGAAAAAGGACGAGCTGAACAACTTTCATAATCCCTTTCATGCCCGCATTCATAGTTTTCCATACAACCTGGGTTGTTAGATTCCATACAAATTTAGTGTTCTGCTTTTTGTATGAATTCATACAAATTAAGTGTGAGGTCCCGTATTTTCAACCAATATTCTAATATGACCAACAAATGCACAAATTCTACACCTTGCATAGGCCTGCAAGGATGCTGGACTGTGGAAGGTCATTGACGGGTTCAGACATATGTTTGACTTACCGTGACAGTGGTAGTCACACCTAGACTTAAGGCCAGTGCACACGGCGTGCGATTTTGTCGCACGACAACATTCGATTCTCAATTCACACCACCGAAGTGTGTGTGTGTGACAAATCGCATCGCACGCCGTGTGCACTGGCCTTAAGTCTAGGTGTGACTACCACTGTCACGGTAAGTCAAACATATGTCTGAACCCGTCAATGACCTTCCACAGTATTCCAATTGTCTCATTCAAAACAACGGAATCGAATTCGCGGTGCGACAAAAAGCGAACATACTGTGTTCAATTCTTGGCACGTCCCTCTCGAGGGTTAATTAATACGAGTGTGTCATAATTAAACTATCGGTCATAATTGACCCATGATGATACACTTCATCCATGCCATCTAAACACGATTACTACAGTACAGTACATAGATACACTTACTAACCACATCAAAAAGGCAGCAAGAAGTAAATTCACTGAACTTCAACAATGTTTTATACACTCAATAATATGCACTGGTGTGTGTGCGTGCATGTACGTGTGCGTGTGTGTGTGTGTGTGTGCGTCTATGTGTGTGTGTGTGTCTATGTGTGTGTGTGTGTGTGTGTGCGTGCATGTGTGCATGTGTGTGTGTGTGTGTGTGCGTGTGTGTCTGTGTGTGCGTGCATGTGTGTGCGTGTGTGTGTGTGTGTCTGTGTGTGCGTGCATGTGTGTGCGTGTGTGTGTGTGTGTGTGTCTGCTCGAGTTAGATCGTGGGTGAGAGGATGACCTACCATGGCGGTCCACACTGCTGAGCAAATCAATCGACTAGCTAGGCTCTGATTGCATTCCGTCCTGCAATGTTCTCAGTAGAGAAGATGCCTCTGAAAGTCAATAAAGACACTCTGGTCCTGGGTGAGCTGCTATGGGTATTAGGGACTTGACGAAGAGTATAGTAGTGACAGAAGAAGACACACATTGGCAGAAAAAAACAAAACCCTAGCTGCTTCTTATAGTATGATAGCAGCAACTGTCACCCCGTGGAAGATAACATTGAGAGATTGGCCTAATAACACTCGGTACAATTTTATAACAAAATCCTTAATATGATAGATATTATATTTGTTTCACTTCTTCAAAAGTTTGTAGCTTAGCTTGAGTAATGATAACTGATTATGTTGATGATAGGGGATGAAAGTGTGAGCATCTTTGAAGCTTATTGTTTGGAATACAAAGGCCGGTACTAGCCTCTAACAACTGGTAACAAACATCCCTCTTCCAGTCTATTTAAACATTTTTTTTATTGGAGCCACGATGTGAATTAGTGTGAATTATTTGAACATGTCACAGATCAGAGGTGGAACCCAAATGCAGACACGGGACTGGCAGATAAGGATTAAGCTCTCCGTTTATTTACGAGATACAAGAGGGGCAGGTGAGTAATCAGGCAGGCTGGGGAGGCAAGCAGGCAGGCAGGGGACGCGAACCGAGACCACCTTGGCACTGGAAGCTGGACTAGGGCTGGCGGTTGGGCTGGAAGCTGGACTAGGGCTGGTGGTTGGACTGGAAGCTGGACTAGGGCTGGCGGTTGGGCTGGAAGCTGGACTAGGGCTGGTGGTTGGACTGGTAGCTGGACTGGGGCTGGCGGTTGGGGGTGGACACCGGGTCTAGGGCAGAATGCAAACACTGGGTCTGGCAATGAGGGGTCCAGGACATGATCTAACCCGCTGTCCAATCTATATACAGGTTGTGGCTCTCTAGCCAGGGGTGTCCTACGAGACTGGCAGGTAAGGATTAGGCTCTCAGTTTATTTACGAGATACAAGAAGGGCAGGCAGGTGAGTAGTCAGGCAGGCAGGGGAGGCAGGCAGGCAGGCAGGCAGGGTGTCAGACAGGCAGAGGAGGTTTGGCAGTTAGACGGGTAGTCAGGCAAGGCAGGGGAATTGACAGGCAGGCGGGTAGAATGAGGTCACAGAGGCGGAGTCGTTACAGAACACTTAATGGTGAAGTAATGTCTCTTCACCCCCTACCCTTTTACTCCTACTGTACTTCACCTGCTTTAGTAGGGATCATTTTGAGATGCTATAATAATTTTAATAAAGTTATAAAGTTATATTTTGCCACTGGCAGGATGATTAAACTAATCATTGAAATTCCTCACCGGTGGAGACAGACAGACAGACAGACAGACAGACAGACAGACAGATAGATAGAACTACTACAAAATAAAGTGACAATTGAAAAGTAGATTAAAATTAATTAAATAAATAAATAAAGGTAGACCTAGTATCTGAAAACCTTATATACTGTAGGATTTAATATCCTCCAGCCTGACTCTGATCACCCCGATCGAGCCGACTGGGGGAGGAGTTGTACAGTCTTAGTGCGGCATGCAGAAAAGATCTCCTACAGCGCTCCTTAGCGCATTGTGGTTGTAATAGCCTGTTGCTGAAGGAGCTTCTCTGCTCTGTTACAGTGTCATGTAGGGGATGGGAGGGATTGTCCACTGACTGGTAGAACATGTTCAACAGAGTCTTACACACGCCAAAAGACCCGAGCCTTCTCAGGAAATAAAGCTGGCTCTGTCCCCTCTTGTACAGGACATCTGAATACTTGTAGCTCTGCCTTTATTGTGCCTGCCCTTATGGTGTATTGTTCTTTTATTTTTACTTTTGTGTCATCAGTGCTCTGTTGAGAGAAAGCATTTCATTGCTCAGTGTACAACCTTTATCCTGTGCATATGACTTGGCTTGACTGACTGGACAACCAGATTAAAGGATGTTTTTAAAACATTGAAATATGTTAAATCTACATCCTGATTGAAGCTTCTGCTAAGTGTCCCAATCACCCAGTCTCTTTATGTCGTTGTTGATGATGAACTGGTTAGAAAATAGAATCTTCTTTTAGTGCATAGGACACTGCTAACTTTCTTCATCAGAGTACATAGGCCTACTATAAGGAGGTGTAATGTACATGTTGCTGAAACCCTGGTCCATGCATGTGTCACCTCCCGCCTGGATTACTACAATGGTGTCCTGTTCGGGGTTCCCAAACAAAACCCTGGACATATACATACATATCCAGTATGGCCCAAACTCTGCCAGGGTTCTCACTCACTCAAAGCCACCTCCATTGGTTTCTGGTCAAGTCCCGCATCTCCAACAAAAACCTCCTCCTCACCTACAAGTCCCTTCGTGCCTGTGCCCCTCAGTACTTATCCGACCTCCTCCGCCTACATGCCCCTCCCTGCAGCCTTCAAACTCTGGCCTGCTTGCCCCCCCCCCCGTACCAACCTGCCAACCTTCGGGGACAGAGGTTTTAGTGTGGCAGCCCCCACCCTCTCCCTGCAGCAATCCGAAACATCCCCACCCTGGACAGACCTCAAATCCCACCTGTTTGGCAAGGCCTTCGGCCCCGAGTTCTATTGTTGTTTTGTCTGCCTGTCTGTTTGTCTGACTGTTTTTGTTCTTTTCTGTTTCTCTGGAAAGCGACCTTGGGTCCCCTGAAAGGCGCTATATAAATGTAAGTTATTATTATTATTATTATTATTATTATTATTATTATTATTTGCTGAATGGCTAAATAACAATCACTTTCCTTCATGCTCCTGATAATGCTCTCATTTTATGTCTGCAGGTTCACTCTTTGTCCAGAAGATGTCACTAGTGATCTTTCGATGGAGGATAACAGCAAGAATAGGGAATTTAGCGGTGTACCAGGCTTTACTCAATGTGATTTAACTACCAGGGCCCATCAGGCAGTAACTCAGTGAAGGCTGAATGACCAGTGAAGGCTATAGGGAGAAAAGTACTTTAAGAGGGAAGGAGCAAGTCGGCAGACAAGCACTTCACTGGGCGCACGAGATCCAAGAGAGCGGGTCATCTCCAGCGGGTTTCTCACGTTTGGTAGTTTCGTAGGGGGGAGAGCTGTCATTTCTATTCACCTACTCACTCCTTCTTACTTAGGCTACTTATTTACGTCTCCACTGCACACACATCTCCATACTCTGAGCTCTTCTGATTCCCAACTACAACTGTAATCTCCTCTTCTATCCTCTTCTCTTCTCTCTCCTCCTTTATGCTCCTCCCTGCCCTGCCCTCCTCCGCTCCTCACACTAGTCCTTCACTCCTGCCCCCGTGTGCTACATGTCAACGCTGAGGTCTTCTGATCCTCGACTGCTCTTCCCTTCGCTTCCTCCTGCTCTCAGCTCCCCACTGCCCCCGCTGTCCTTCTCCTCTCCCATCTTCTCTCCATCTTCTATCCATCTTCACTGCACCTCTCTCCTCTGTGCTCATCAATGTTCCTGCCTGGCCCCGTCGTTGCTCTTCTCAGTTCTTCACAGTTCACCACCACTCTCTGCTGTGCTCTTCTTTTAGTTATTTATTATTTTATTTTGTTCTGAGTGGGGCAGTCCCACTCATATTTTTTCATTTTATTTGAAAGATACAGTGAAGATTTAGACAGGAAGGACGGGTGAGAGAGAGAGGAGGGATGACATGCAGGATATGTCCCCGGACGGATCCGATCCGGGGACCCTGCGGTTACATGGTCAGCGCTTAACCCGCTACGCGATCTAAGCGCCCCATGCTGTGCTGTTCTGTGCTGTTCTGTGCTGTTCTCTCAACCTCTACTAAGCTCTCCTCCTCGTGTGTCCTTCTTCCACAGCTAGGGAATAGCAATGAAGCCTAATATGTTGACATTCAGTGATTAGACCTAATCAGAACTTAATAGCCTTGAAGCCAAACTAGGTTCTTTAACAGCTTAGTTATGGCAATAACTCCAGGAAATAAAGCATTCAATGGGAAGAAATTAATAATCACTCAAATAGGGTATGAATGAACAGCAAAACGACCATCGTATAAAATGTATATATCATCTAAAGGCCCATCATCACAGTTCCTACTCTTTTTTTTCTCTTTTCTTTTCTTTTTTAAAAAAAATTATTTTCTTTACACATAAGTACATACAATGCAAGCATATCACATTATTCGAAGACAAATTATAGTCTAAATACCTTCTTTCAAAGGCATTTTTGAAAAGGGGTGTAATAATTGTACAGGTTCAGACTAGTAAGTTATTACCAGTAGTTATAGTAATAATCATGTAGTAGCGAAAAGATAATAAATAAATAAGGTTTGCGGGGTAAAGACAGGAAGAAAAAAAAAGAAAAGAAAAGAAAAAAAAGAAAAAGAGAAAACGAAAGAAGGAAAGAAAGAAAGAAGAAAAAAGAGAAAAGATTGCTCAGAGGGGTCTAAAAATGAAAATGAGTTGGTGAGAGCAAAAAATAAAGTAATAATTGATAGCTACAGGAAAACAGAGTGTAGAAAGAAACATTTACTCTGGAAGTTCAGACATGTTGTCTATATGTGACAAAAATGGTTGCCATCTGGCAAGAAAGTTCCCAGAGGAACCCCTAAGTGTAAATTTAATTTGTTCCAGTTTTATAAATGTCATCATGTCCTCTATCCATGAGTTGATTGTTGGGGGGCTAGTGGACTTCCAATATAAAAGGATTCTTCTCCGAGCTATGAGAGAAGAGAATGATGAATACATCTTATTTAGGTTGAAGATGGTTTTGGGGACTCCGAAAATGGATATCTGAGGGCAGGGTACAGTTCCTACTCAAGCATGTATTTGCATGCTCCTCCCTGTGTGTGTGTAGCTGGTGGTTAATATTCTGAATTACTATACCAGTCATTCTAATATTCTTCAGCCGAGGAGGAGGCGAGGAGAATGAGATTCATGATGAACTTCTGGGACAGGGACATCTGACAATGAGTGACAGCTGATGACATAGAGGAGATGAGAACAGAGGCAGCCACTCTGAGATAACACATAAAGCGTGATATTCACTAAAGGTCAACCACTCACTCTGCCATAGCAAAGCACTCCCAGCACAATGGATATAGACAGCATAGGTATAAACTCCATGTATATAAAGTACCCACAGAGACACTTACAGTGCACACACACACACACACACACACACACACACACACACACACACACACACACACACACACACACACACACACACCACACACAGGCATGCATGCACATACCTTGTTTTCCGATGGGTTTGTTGATCTGTATGCTAGGGCCTGGTGGATGGGCCAGGCCAATTTCACAAATACCCTACACTGTCTCACTATGGCCATGTCTGGCCTTTGGTAAAACATTAGAACCTTTTACAGGCTGAGAGAGCTTTCCTTTATATGTTTCCACTGTTTTATGCCTATTGGTTTACAAGGTACCCAGCATGGACGGATCATCATGAGCACAGGCCCTGGGCCCAAATTCGTCCCTAGTTCAGTTCACATCTAGGAGTCCCGATGCAACGCAACGGGTCAGTTTTAGAACGTTTAGAACGTTTAGAACGTAGCAGAAAAAAAACTCTGCAACTACTTGAGACCGAACCAAAGATCCGTGATGACACGCAACAACACACAGATGACCGTTTCCATAAGAACAACGCAAGTTGTGTTTACTCTGCAAGATGGCTGACAGTGACAGTGACATGCTGGCAGTAGCACTGATCAATAAACGGCGAAGACGCCGAGCTAGGAAACGAAAAAAGAGGATATGGACCGTTTTTGACTTGAAGTATGTAGGCTATCTAGCTAGCTAACTTGCCTCCCATTTGCAATGCAAATGTATTAGCTGCCAAGGCTAACGCGCGCACGCACACTAGACGGAAACATAAAAACACACCGCTGCACTCACATTCAGACTCCATTGCCATGACAGACCTAAAAGTTTAATAAAGCCAGCTCCCTGTATAAAAACAACAAGAGATTATTTATTGGCTACGGAGTGGTCCGTTTCATGTCACTCAAAGATGTACCTGAGTATGAAGGCTATCTATCTAGCCAACTTGACACCTCATATTCAGACTCCATTGCCATGACAGACCTAAAAGTTGAATAAAGCCAGCTCCCTATATAACAACAACAAGGGGTTATCTATTGGCAGATTCATGTCACTCACAAAGATGTACCCTTTTCTAGGTGAGAGTTTCAAGAGTCTTGCCTACCTGTCCCCAAATGTCTAGCTCATCTTTCTCAGCAAAAGCATGTAATAGCCCAACATAGTTGCCACGATTAGAAGAATTTGCACTCTCATCGTTACCACAAAATGCTAATTCCTGTTTGGCTCGGAAACAGGTCTATTAATAAGGTCCACTCCGCTTCCTGGCAACCTACTGCATGGAACCACAACAGAGACTTATGTCAGAACTAGGAAGCGTATCAAAGTCGATATATAAGGAGGGTGTGTCCATATAACAGCAAAGCCATACCATACCAAAGACCCCAATAATCTTCTACATGGGTCTGTTTTACATAACAGATATCATCAAGGACATGTTATGGCAGGGTTCCCTCTTAAAGTGTCTCTTTGATCAGATACAAGCTAATCAAGCTGGTACGACTCTGCATCTGCCCGATCCAAGGCCAAGCAACAAAGAGTCGTACGGACAGCTGAGCGGATCATCGGCTGCCCCCTGCCTCCCATCACAGACCTCCATAGCTCCAGATCACTGAAGAGAGCACGCAAGATTGTGGCTGACCCCCTCACATCCAGCTCACAGCTTGTTTGAATTACTCCCTTCTGGACAGCGGTACAGGGCCACCAGTTCGAAAACATCACGCCACTTGAACAGTTTCTTCCCCAAAGCCATAGCCCTCCTCAACAACTGCTGATCATTGCACCTTGCACTTTACATGCTCTTGCACTAAGTTGTACAGTATATTTATTCACTCATATTGGTACTGTATATTTTGTCTTGAGCATTGTTGTATTGTCGTCTTGCTGTTGTGTGTACTGTAGCTTGTTCAGCATGGAGAGTACCAAGTCATGTTCCTAGTGCACTGCACATGGAGAATAAAGTTGAATTGAATCAACGTTTTGGAGAGAGATTTTTATTTGGGATTTATTTAGGAAGTCACTGCAGAAGAAAAGCACTCCACTTCATCAGGATGAATAATGTATAGTAAAGTGGTCAGCGGAGGCTGGTGGAGGAGGGGGTCATTGGCATGCATGGACTGGAATGAGGAATGGTGTCAAACACACGTGAGAGACTCTTGCAACACATCTGTGACATCATGTGTTTGATACCATTCCTCATTCTATTCCATGCATTACAATGAGCCTGTCCTCTGATTTCTGCCTCCACCAGCCTCTCCTGAAGTAGTAGTGTAGTGCAGCCATAGTGGACAGAACACCGGCTTGGAAATACTCGATTTGGGCGCGTGCACGCAGACATAAAGAGCCCAGAAGAGCGACTGTCGAAATGAAGATACTACACTGCGCAGCAGTCCTACTTATTGATCATTATGAAGACGAAAAATAAGATGTAAAATAGCGCAATACTGCCGCAATTAACAAGGCGAGGGAAATGGTTTGGCAAGAAATTGCTGACCCATTAAATGCGTAGATCATACTAGCCCCAGTTATTGTTATATGTTCATATTTTAATAAATGAATATTTACTACTGTGGTGATATCAGCAGCAGGCTACACACAGTCATATTGTCACGATGGCATAGTGGTATTGACCGCTGCCATGGTATCCATTTCTAACCGGTGTTCTGTGAACACTGATGACACAAGGCTGATCCTCGTTCAAGGAATCACTTGAGGCTTGAATCCCAATCACAAGTTGCCTGAACGAGGCTTTTCTTTTAATCGCCGCTATACTAATCTAACGTACGTGGAATAGCCCCCTGTACAGTTTCTCTACTTTAGAAGAATAAATAATAATAATAATCCTAATTCTTCATTCTTCCAGCATTATGACTACCAATCACCCCTGGCCCTAGCATAGATTACTTTTTCCTGCTATGACTGATGGATAGATGATTCACTTACTTAGTCAAATGTATTGTTGTAAGACACTTTGGAAAAAGGCGTCTGCTAAATGCCAAAAATGTCAATGTCAATGTAATGGAATGAAGAATGGTGTTCATCGTTGTGTACATTTCATATAATAATTCAGACACAAGCAAAAAAAAGATCTTTTTAATTTGACTATCAGGAATCATTCACATAGTGAGCAGGAGAAGGCCTGCAGGGTTGTGTCTCTCCCACCTCTGACCAACAGGTGACAATGCATATCTGGCTGGCATACACCATGCCCTGGCCTAGCAGAATACAATTTTTGTGTGTCTGTCTGTCTGTCTGTCTGTCTGTCTGTCTGTCTGAAGTACATAGTTCCAGTCACCCTTTGCCTTCTTGTGTTTCCTACAGTGTTTATGTTTAGGATTTTTACAAAAAACGAGAGAGAATTCCATATGAAGGGCTCCACTGTTTCCTCCGCCATTTCACACTTCTTTAACAAGCTTAACTTTCAGTCAAGATTTATAGGACCGTAAAAATGCATTATTGATTATTGATATTGAAGATATGATGATCATTCATTGTCACTCAACCTCTGCTATAATGTTACTGACCTTTTAAGAAAAGCATGATAATTTTATGAAAAGCACGATTATTTTTGGCCCAGTACACAAACACTGATGCATTGTTAACCATCATCATTACCCCAATGTTACGCCTGAATAACCCTTTTTCGGTTTAATGCAAACATAGTTACACTAGCAATCAGGCAACCCACCATGGTCACTGCTGTGACTGATATGACAATGGCAGTAATATTCACCCCACCACCCTGGCTACCACCCTGGCTACCAGGTGAAGGAGGCACAGGCGCTTTGGGGACAAACTTGGTCACTCGAGCGATGTTAGATGTTTCGGAAGGTGCCTCACTTGCGTCGGTTGCTATGGCTGCAAAGAAGAGAGTGGTGTCGTTCTCCATAACGATGTCGGTTAGAGTGAAAGAGAAGCTTTCCAGGGAGCCCGCTGTCTGTGGTGGAACGGTGCATGTGTCGATCAGATGAGTGTGATTGAAGTTGGATCTGAGCAGCTCGATGTCTTCACTGAAGCGGATCTCATAGGCTTTAGCTAACAAAATAGAAATGTTAAAATAAATGACAGGAAGCTTACAATATTGTGACAGACAGTACGATGATGATAGATCAAGGATTGGTTCAATACTGAGTGGATGTATATTATTATGGAAGGTTCTACATGACTCTAATTCAGGGGTGTCAAACCCATACCCAAGTCTTTACCATCCTCATGAGGGGATATTTCAGGTATCGCAAAACTTCGATAAAGGATAGCTACTGCTGTACATGTCTCGTGGAATAGTGATGTTTTAAAATATAGCATTAGTTAAAGATTGCAACAACCTCCAGCTGGCTTTTCCATGATAATTGAAATGGCCATTTCTGGTTTAGGTAGTTTGTGGTTACTACTATTATTTAAGCCTGAGCTGTATCGTGGTAGTTCATGCACAGGGGTGTATGAACATTCCCAATAGAGCCAGATTAATATCAGATTAGGGCCTACAAAAAAGGTGTTTGTGGGCCGCATTTGTCCCTCATACCGCCAGTTTGTTTTCTCTGCTCTGATATTAGCAAAAGACAGGAGAAGTCTCCGCTACTTGATATGGAGGGGGGGAGAGGAGAGGGGGGGAGAGGGGAGGAGAGGAGAGGGGAGGAAAGGAGAGGAGAGGAGAGGAGAGGAGAGGAGAGGGGAGGAGAGGGGAGGAAAGGAGAGGAGAGGAGAGGAGAGGAGAGGAGAGGAGAGGGGAGGGGAGGAGAGGAGAGGGGAGGAAAGGAGAGGAGAGGAGAGGAGAGGAAAGGAGAGGAGAGGAGAGGAGAGGAGAAGAGGGGGGAGGGGAGAGGAGAGGAAAGGAGAGGAGAGGAGAGGAGAAGAGGGGGGAGGGGAGAGGAGAGGAGAGGAGAGGGGAGGAAAGGAGAGGGGGGGGGAGATGGGGGATGGGGGAGGAGAGGAGAGAATTATACCCTTGGGTTAGAGAGGGTATACAGAGGGTATACCGTTTGAAAAATGGGAGGTGAGGCTGAAGGTTGGGTGAAGGTTGGGTGAAGGTTGGGTGATGGTTGTGTGATGGTTGTGTGATGGTTGTGTGATGGTTGTGTGATGGTTGTGTGATGGTTGTGTGATGGTTGTGTGATGGTTGTGTGATGGTTGTGTGATGGTTGTGTGATGGTTGTGTGAAGGTTGTGTGATGGTTGTGTGAAGGTTGGGTGAAGGTTGTGTGATGGTTGTGTGAAGGTTGTGTGAAGGTTGTGTGATGGTTGGGTGATGGTTGTGTTGATATGGTCTTTGACTCTACCTGTGCCCTCGTCCAAGTCTTCCCCAGGTGCGGTCCAGGTGAGCAGCACTTTGTTTTCCTCAATCGCCGCGGTCAGGTCTGTGATTTTGTTTGGGGGGAAATTTGGGGGAGCGGAGCCAGGTGGAAGACTGACAACGAAGCTCTCGCCAATGGCGGTCCTGGAGAAGCCGCCCACGTCTGCCTGAGGGTCGTCCTCACTGAGTGGAGACTGTCGGGAGTTCAGCTCCACTTCCTCTGTGGGATGAGATCATAAAACAGCAACGTAAGAATGACCTAAGAATGACCTAGACAAAACAATTACAAGTCACATAGAAATTCACTCAATCGTGTTGGTACAGTTAGTGATCTAGTTATTGATCATAGAGATGGATAGTGATTAACCACATACAAATGCACTGTCTTTATTTCATCTGAGAATGCAGTAAATCATCAATTAAATGCATGACAGTCCTAGGTAGAATTGACTGTACCATCAGCCACATATCCAGGTATGGACTGTGCACCGCTGTGTCTCCTCAATGAGAATCTGGCTGTGCCCTCTTTGCCCTCTACTTTCACTTTCAAACTGTATTTGCCGTCTTCCAGTTTAGTGAAGTATTTGGAATAGACGCCATCATGTCTGAAAACATCAGCACCTGAAAGAAATGGCCATGTAGAGAATGAGTGTTCCTTGAGTGTGCCAGACATGAACGATCATAACTGGAAGAAGGTTATTGATGCATTCCATTGCTCCGCACTCGAAGTGTGGACTTCTAAACATGTATTTTAAAGGGAACAATATTATTCAGTTGTTTAGTTTTTTGGGGTTCAACCCAGGCTTACACCTATCTTATACTGTACTTCTTAATCTGTTTAGGGAATTGGACACCTCAGGAAAAGGCTGGAGAAATGAGATGCAGCAATATTTCTGAATTCTGAAACCCCGCCTCCACTTAAGATCATTGCATCACCTGCTCCATCATCCAACAGTTTCAGCTTTGTTTTCTTATTCCCAATGTCAGACTCCATTGTGGCCCTCACATCTGCCAGTATCACTGGAACTCCATCCTGGTTGACCTCCGCAAACACCACCATAGGTCTTTTGCCATCGCTGGACTGTTGGCTCATGTGAGCTTTGACCGTGACAGGGGCCACATCTTCACTGGCAGCACGACTTGTCACTGTTATCGACATAGACTGGGCGCTACCACCGTTCCTAATACTGTATTTCCACTTTCCTGTCTACAATTTAAAGATCAGATGACAATGTCAAAATTCAAGCGAACTTGCAATCATACATAAATATGGTCCGTACACAACTATTGCAATAACTAAATTACCCTTGAGAGATGGAGTCAATTGACAAAGTAACACAATCATAACAATAACATTTTGATTACATTTTGAATTCATGCCACTTACTGGTTAGGTTATTAGGTAATACTTGCATCTGGTTCTAAAAATAATTCACACAAAGACTCACCTCTGCAGTTTCTGCAATATTCAGTGTGAAAGTCTTTGTAAGAACGTCATGCTGAAATGTTGTATCATCATACATTTGTCCAGAGGGACTGTTTACAAGGATGTCTGGTGGATTGATCTCATAAAGGACTAAAAAACTTGTGTTGTTTCCAATTGTTCTGTCAACGAATACAGAGCCATGAATCCAAACAGAGGGCTCTGAGCGCCACCCAGTGCTTTCAAGCTGTCAGGAGAAATGGGAGACAATGTTGAAATGTCTCTAAATGTTGATGTATTTGGGGATTGTCCTGACCTGCTGTTCCACCTCACCTGGATTGTCTGCTGTGTCAGATCTCCATCAGATGTCGTAAGTGAAGCAAACACATCCACAAGTGCGTTAGAATCCAAACCATCTGCCACAACGAAATATTTCCCACCTGTGACATGAGTAAGGAAAACATCCTTTACACTAAGAATTTCATGTTGATGTTGTACTGTAAAAAAAAAAAATCTCTGATATTGTCTTTAACTTTAACTTCCTACAGAAACATGTTTCTTTTCAAATGCTGTTTACCTCACCTGATATATCTGACATGTCTTTCAATACTTTGTTTGGGTTTGGTCCCAAGGCAATAGTGTTTGCTATTGCGCCACTATCGCGGATCAAATGCAAACAATCCATGGGATAATTTGATTCCCCATCAGTCAGGAATATTATTTCATCTCCTGTTGCCATCTGGTCATTTCCTTTAAGAACCTAAAATTTTAACTTTCATTTCATTATATAATCATGGCCTTGACTTGTTTTTATGTACCGTATGAGTTTGATCATTATAATCCAGATGAGATTATTAACTATGTTTATGATATATAGACCTGTCATATACAGGATGTCATTTCAATACTTATGTTCTTATTAATGGTAATGTTGATTACAGGGGCCACATTTCATGTTCATGTTGTACCTCTAAACCCTTTCGAAGGCCTGCACAAATGTTTGTGCCTCCACCAGTTGTTTTTGGCAGACGTTTCACCAACTTCTCCCTGATGTTTTTACCAGTAATACGAGTTAACGGTTCTACTTCTGAAGGAACAGAGTTAAATGTTACAATCCCAACAGAAGATTGGTCTTCAACAATCTGCCTCAAGAAAAGAGTGGCTGCTTGTTGTAATATCAAGATTCTCGATTCCTGCAGAGAAAAAACAACAGCAGAAAAACTAGTTAGATAGCAAGTATTCCTGTAGCAATAGCCACAAATGTTTCACAATAATTCTTTATTTCAATATTCATTTCAACTTGCCTTTAGGAATTTTAAGAATTTTAAGACAGGTCTTATATTCATATCAACCGTGTGTATATTTGACACGGTGGACTTTTCAAGGAGCCCATAAAATACAGAGAGACTGTGTCACAATGTGAAAGTTTCACTAAATAACTACATTCCTCATTTGAACTATGATTGCCTGTTATCAATCTCACACTAATTCATTTTCTATAAATATTGTTATCAATCTGTTAATTCAATCATGTACAGTCATTGGCTGGTTGCATCTAAACATTTACTGTACTGTACCCATGCCATGCTCCCGGACACATCAAGGACGAGACAGACGACTCTTTGCTGTCTCTGTACCACTGTGAACGTGGGTGGTGGACTGGGCTCTGTCAGAGGCTGGAGCGACCACAGGATATCTCGATCCACAGAAGAGGAGTTGATCACCTCCATAGTACTTCTGTCACACATCCTGTTCTGCATGTTTGGCGCTTCAGTGTTGTGATTGTCCTCGGTGCAAAACGCTGTTATCTACAGTGTGAAGACAACAAGAGATGAGGAGAGAGAGAGAGAGAGAGAGAGAGAGAGAGAGAGAGAGAGAGGAGAGAGAGAGAGAGAGGGAGAGAGAGAGAGAGAGAGGGAGAGAGAGATGAGGAGAGAAAGATGAGGAGAGAAGAGAGAGAGAGAGAGAGAGAGAGAGAGAGAGAGAGAGAGAGAGGATGAGGAGAGAGAGATGAAGAGAGAGAGGAAAGCCTTTATTTGTGTTGGTCTTGCTCCTCTTCAGTGTTCAGTTTGTGGTTATACAGCATGAGCATCAGTATGCACATTTCTAATGAACATTATTAATATTATTATTATTATATTATTATTATCATTTATTATATATATATTTTTATCATATTATTAATATCAATATTATCATTATTCTATAAAATGAACCTCTCCAATGCTTAAAACAAAAATTAAAACAAAAACATATATTGCTGACAAACAAACCACACTAATATTAACCACTCCTTCCTCTACAAACAGAGTTAACATAAGAACTTCATGAGCCCATACATCCAAATCAACTTCAATATTGGAGAGATGTTTTACGCACTGAATCTACTCGTAGGCTTTGTCGATCCATGATGGAGGCTCTGGTGGTCTGTTTGGGATCTGGGATGTAATGGCATTTGTTGTCTATTGGTATACCATATATGTCTTCAGTGCATGGCTTGTTAGTTGTAACGTTTTTCCATGAACCTGTTATGTCTTTGGAACATCTAAGATTAAATAGAAGAACATTTTATTCTACCATAAGTGATTACAATTCAATAACACATGTATTGATTGGGACATTTCATTTGTAACAGTTACATCAAAGTTGAAAATACATTTGATATGTCTGAGAATAAGAACTGTTTTCCAGAGGTATGGCAAAGCTGTGATGAAAGGATATCAGTATATTTAACCTGATTTAAATCTATATTTCCGGTTTCGACTTTTGTCCAAATAGCAGTACAAAATGGGGTTAAGTGTCACTAATAAAACCCTATGTGCCAGTGCATTGTAAAACTGTTAAAGAGTCCACATAGCTCTTTCCAATCTTTATATCCATACAAATTAAATGATTACCTAGTTCCCTCTTTTTTGCCCCCAGATGTGTAGAATGGTTGGTCCTCGTCGAATTCTTCATAAACCCCCCATCTAAGATGAGCCCATTCATGCACAAGGACCCGCTCTAAGAATGGTGTACAAAAAAGCAGGAAATACTGTATGTTACAGTTGGCATGGACAATATCAACTAGTTCAGGATCAGCTGATAGAAGGCAGTTCCTACCTCTGGGCCCATATCGCTCAGTCAGGTCATCTAACAGGAATCCTGGGGTCAGATGAATGTACCGTCCCTGTGATCCACATTCACCATACAGGAGAGTGTATGGCTCATCTCCATATTTACGGTTTGACTTGTTGATCACTATGTTGGCCTGGAACAGAATGCAACGTTTGATTAAACTGCTCATGAGCAGTTATTTAGCATTTATTTTTTCGCAATTCCCAAATAGTCATTGTGTTTGATCACCACAACAGATAAACACAAGCTTGTAATATGACCCACAATTCATGTAAAAGAGTTGTTTCTTTATTTTACTTAAAGGGTCAATCTGGGATTCAAACAACAAGTAGGCAGTCTGCCTGACACTTTTTGGGGTAAACAGCCGAGGGATAGGTCTGAAGAAATCCTTAGATAACCATCTCAAATGTACAGACGAAGCTATGGATGCTAACCCTGAATTGATGGTTTTAACCATGTTTTGAAGCTGTACAGGGTTTGCTTACAGTAACACTGTTTACAAACAAAGGAGTAAAACAAGTTTATATGTTCTGATGGGGTAAGACAGGTGAACTAAGAAGCACGTAAAAGTTATGTATATTGCTCAAGAATCAATGGCTACAGTGGCTTGAAAGTCAACACACCCCTTTTGGGATTCTTTCCACATTTTGTTGTGTTATAGACTCAATTTAAAATGTATTAAATAAATATAAATTGGCATCAATCCACACACAATACTCCATAAGGACAAAGTGAAATCAAGTTTTTTTTTTTTTTTTTTTTTAAATGTCTTAAAATGTAAACACAGAAATACCTCATCTGCATAAGTCTTCACACCCTTTGCTATGACACTCTTAAAATGTGCTAAAAAACAAATAATAAAATCAAAAATCATTCAATAAGTTGAATTGAGTTCATCATCTTAATACAAGGATAATAGGTAATGTAGTTTTGGAATCAATATCTTTGTTTTTATAGGGTCTCTGATTTGCATAGGAATCAATTACATTAATTTAAATTGAGTCTATAATCAAAATGTGGAAAAGTGAAAGGGTGTGTTGACTTTCGATAGCCACAGTATATAATAACACAAATTGAAACATGGATGTACCAATCCAAAATTAAAAACAAATCACAGACATATCCAGGTGTATTTTGACGTATCTGTGCAGTGTACTGTATGTTCAAATCCAGATGTTCACCTTCTCGTATGTCTCAGTCGTTGCCCTGGAGTAGTTTCCTGTCCAGTTCGGTGGCACTAGAATGGTGACATTCTTGAAATACACTTTGTCGTTCATAGCTTGACTTAGATAAGAGGAGGCCTCGGTCATCACGTCCTGAAAAATAATTAGTGAGTAGATATTGCAGATATCATAAGATTGTGAACCCTTAAACCCCTATAAATTCAAGATTCAAGATTCAGATTCAAGATGCTTTATTGTCTGTCACAGAGTGACAGAAATTCTCCTTTGACAGGCAGAAGTGCAGCTCAAGAATACAGTTTCCACCTTAAAACACACATAGGTCACATACATTAATACAATAAAAACAGACAGATATAACAGTGTTTATGTAGTGCCTATTTAAAAAGTCTAGTCATTTAAAAATAATAGTAATAAAAACAGTATTATGATTTAAAAAGCTAAAATGCTCAAATGCAGTGTGCTTCCTATTTTAAAATGTTCAGGGCGGTGGTTGCAGTGGGAATGAATGATTTTTTATATGTGTTTTTCCGGGCAAGTGGAGTTCTATAACGGCGGCCTGATGGAAGTGGCTGAAATGATTGGTGGAGGGGGTGAGAGGGGTCCTGTGTGATTTGTGTGGCTTTTCTGATTAGTGACCGGTTGTAGATTTCAGACAGGGGGGTTTGAGGTGAGCCGATGATTTTACTTGCCTGATTGACTATACGGGAGAGTTTGGTTTTGTGTTTAACAGTGAGGGAGTTGTACCAGGATGTGTTATTGAAGGTGAGAATGGATTCAATAAGTGATTTGTAAAATTGTATAGGTGTTTAATTCCATACACCATGCAAGCAATAAATGGCTTGAAGTAGGAATAGACTGGCATCTAGGCTGCATCCAGCCTAAACTCCTTAATAAACATCTACACATTATTTTCCTTATTGAAGAGATTGGTGACTTTATGGGTGCACCTCAACCAGATGTGACATCATGCTAGAGGTCTCCCCTTGAAAAAGGAATGGTCAATATCAAGGGGACCCTTGTATTATTGACTGTAGACAAGGAACCATATATTATAATCGAATGCTTTGCATAGATGTACATGCACATTTTACATTTAAGTCATTTAGCAGACGCTAGTGAATCAACTATACGTCAGTCATCGAGTAAGTAAAACCTTCCAAATGCCATCAGCAGTAACAGTGGTAGAGAAAAGAAGAAAAAAAGTTAGGGTAATAATAATTATTATTTTTAAACATATTTAATATGCTCCTCAGTGTACTGTAGAACCTCTTAAATTGAGTTATTATAGCTTGTATTGATTTATTTATGTTTCATCCTTTACTTGACATTGAGATTCACCTCTCTTTTTCAAGTGAGCCTTTCTTGGCGATGGCAAGATACATGAAGTATACATGAACACTTTTGAAGTTATTTACAAGGAACATACTGTGTACCACTTCAAACTGATGGTCCACAAAAACACATGATGATCACATGATTAGACAACTCGTGAGCTTAGAATTATATGGTTCTATCTCCGTTTAGGGCAGTTCAGAGATATTGAGCGCCAACGTTTTTACATTCCATTATGTTTTGTGAGATGGAACCTTTGTATTTTATGAATTACTAAGTCAAAAATGTCAACATAAAAATAAAAATAAATAACACACAGGCATTAATAAACACCCAATGGATCAGATTATGTAAAAAACAATTATTCTTTTTACCAAAAATGGATATAGAACCTTACAAGTCTAACGTCACGAAATGTTTGAGTCATCTGTTAGAAGCGTGCTAATGTTTGGTGGCTGTTTTCTTCCTTACCTGGATTTTCTGGATGAGCCGAGGGTTGTCACGCTCTTTTGGGTTGATGGCAATCAGAATGTCTGTGTATCCGTTCCCCACCAGCTTGATCCCAGAGGTGGCCCCTGACAGGTAGACCAGCAGCAACACAGACACTGCTCTCCCGGCCATGGCTGTGATGTAAGTAAGCAGAGCGGCAGTCAGTCTGTTTGTACATCCATATCTGAATGCTGGTTCATTGTATCAGCAAGACAATAATATAAGATACAAGATTGCCTTGTAAATTTATGATCTTCCAGTATTTGTGCATAAAAAAAACCTCATTAAAAACGATATATGGCTCTATTATTGTCTCAAAAGCATTGAGTTTACAGGGGACCAATCCCTGTTTACTTCAGATTATGACAGAGAGAGTGACCTTTGGGGCAGTGATCAGTAAAACATCAATCTACAGTATACTGTATCCAGGGCAGACGTTCCTTTCCATTGCAGGTCTAACCACTCTTTATAGAAAGTAAAACTTCTCTCATGAATTCGGTGTTAAATGTTGTTTACTTGGCGACATGTCACTCACTCGAGCTTTATCTTCTTGTCCTTGCTCTGATGTTTTCCCCGAATCCCAAATTAGTTAAAGCATTAGTTGATTCATCTGTCTAATCTACAATATACAGTAATATACAGTATTGTATTAACGCATCAAAGATGGGTAATAATATGGCCAACACTGCACCAACTAATGACCCTTGATGGGGTTGTGGTTGTTGAGGATGATCCATCATTCATTTGACTATGACTGTACAGTATGTATTCTGGACATAAAGGGCAGATTGTTCCTTTACAACATCAGAAGGATACGACCATTCCTCACCAGAGAAGCGGCGCAACTACTGACCCAATCACTGGTCATCTCCTGCCTTGACTACTGCAATGCACTCCTGGCTGGGCTCCCCGCCTCCGCCATCAGACCTCTGCAGCTCATCCAGAATGCTGCTGCCCGTCTGGTGTTCTACCTCCCCAAATGTTCTCATGCCACCCCCCTCCTTCGTACCCTTCACTGGCTCCCGATAGCAGCTCGCATCAGATTCAAGACCCTGGCGCTTGCCTACCAGGCAGCTAAAGGGACAACCCCTGCATACCTACAGGCAATGGTCACTCCCCAAACTTCAGCCCGTGCACTCCGCTCCTCCACCTCTGCTGGCCGACGGGTCCCTCCACCTCTACGCCAACACGGCAGTCACGCTGCCTGGTCACGTCTCTTCACTACACTGGCTTCCCGCTGGTGGAATGAGCTGCCCACGGCTGTCAGAACTGCAGAATCACTACTCATCTTCCACCGGAGACTGAAAACCCATCTCTTCAGGCTACACCTTAACTGATCCTCCTGAGACATAATTGTTATTAAATTAATTTTGTCATTTAGTAGACACTTTTAATCCAAAGCGACTTACAATTACGAATTACAGAGACATTCCCCCTGGAGTAACTGAGGGCTAAGTGCCTTACTCAAGGGCACACTAGTAGTGGTGTGGTTTCAGGTGGGATTTGAACTCACAACCTTCCGATCACAAGTCCAACTCACTATCCACTAGACCTACCCCCCAGCACTGTGTCTCCTGAGACACCTGCTTTTCCCCTATACTGTGTCCCCTATGACTTGTACTACCCCCCTTGTACTGTCTCTCCAGTGTAAAAAAACTAACTAAAAACGTTTTCTTCTATCAGGACGATTGCCAATGGCCCCTGGCCTGAGCTAGATTACTCTTCCTGCTAGACCCGGTGAACTGATGATTCACTTGCTTAGCCAAATGTATCGATTGGAAGTCGCTTTGGAATAAGGCCTCTACTAAATGCCAAAAGTGTAAAATGTAAAAAATCTGCAGATTCTTTGGGAATGTAAAATCACCATTACAAAAAGTGCATTTGTGTGCACTTATTGATCCATGGTGTTGCCAATGGAGGGCCCTACGGCACGGCTAGTTTGTTTTGGTATTTGACCTCTCGATGTAGCAGTTAATCATTAAAATGTTTTATGATTGTTCCTGATTCTGGTCACTGCATAAAATGCCTTGTGACACATTCAATCATAAACGTTATCAGAAAGACTTCATGACATGTTTCCAGTAAAAGGACCTCCCCTTTTATTATGTGTCCATGTGCAAGGAATTACCCTTTCTCCCCATCATTATGATATCATCTCTGTCATCATGTGGCCTGGAGTTACCTGATTATCTTAGGTACCATGGGGATCTGTTAACCCCTCACAACAAAGAAACTAACATAGACGGCTCTATTGTTGTGTCAAAAGCATTGAGTTCACAGGGGACCATTCCCTGCTCAGTTCAGAATATGACAGAGTGGCCAAGTCCTTTGGAGAGTGAAAGGAGTGAACTCAGCAGGAACATATTCTCCTTCCCAGCTGGTTGTTACAATGTGATGGTTTGATGTTACAAAATCACTTGGTGGCAGTGATCAGAAAAAACATCAATCTACAGTATACTGTATCCAGGGCAGGCTGGTGGTGGTTGTGGAAATCGGAGGACTGAATGAATGAATGAATGAATGAATGAATGGTCTTTATTGTCATTAATACAGTACAGGTACCATACAACGAAATTTAGGAGGGGGGGCTCCCCTGGTGCTAGGGAAAAACATACTAAAAACAAGAAGGGAAAAGAGCTGGTTTACATAAATAAAGGCTATATACACTATCCACTATACTATACTACTATACTATACAAATAAAACACTGTGCTGTACTCTATGCTATGCTATAAATATCCTAACATTTCCTATCTCTCTCTGAACCTTCTGTACACGAGGGTTGTCATATTGCACATAGCATTATTGCACATTCATTTAAAGTGTCGCAGTTTGCAGGTTTGAAATGTTCACAGTTGTATTTCAGTATTGCACTTGATTACAATCTAGTAGCTGCCATCAAATTGTCTAGATTGTCCAGGGCCTAGAACCTAGGTCTTTGCTGTGTTCAGGGCCTGAATGGCCCTAGGGTAGAAGCTGAGCTTCAGTCTATTTGTCCTTGCGGACATGGTCCTGAACCGCCTGCCTGAGGGCAGCCGAACAAAGTGTTCGTTCCCAGGGTGGGATGGGTCTCTGGAGATCTTGGAGGCCATTCCTGAGGCAGCGTGTGTTGTACAGCTCTTCCAGAGAGGGGAGGGGGGCGCCGATGATCTTCTGGGCCGATCTCACGACTCTCTGTAGCGCTTTCCTCTCTGCGGCTGTGCAGCTGGAGAACCACACGCAGATGCAGTAGGTGAGGATGCTCTCCACTGTGCAGCGGTAGAAGGTCACAAGCAGCTCCTGTCTGAGGTGGTATTTCCTGAGGACTCTCAGGAAGTAGAGCCGCTGTTGTGCCTTCTTGATGATGGCTGCTGTGTTGGTCTTCCAGGACAGGTCATCCTGTATGTGCACCCCCAGGAATCGGAGAGTTGAGACTCTCTCCACGCTCCCTCCATCGACGAGCAGGGGCTGGACCTCAGATTTTTTCCTCCTGAAGTCCACGATGATTTCCTGGGTCTTTGACTGGTTAAGCAGCAGGTTGTTAACCTTGCACAGCTTGCCCAGCTGCTCCACCCCTTCCCTGTACGCCGCCTCGTCCCCCCCCGAGATGCAGCCCACCACGGTGGTGTCGTCTGCAAACTTTATGATGGAGTTGCTGGGGTGGACGGGGGTGAAGTCGTAGGTGTAGAGGTTGTAGAGGATGGGGCTTAGCACGCAGCCCTGGGGGGACCCAGTGCTGAGTCTGTGGGCTGTGGAGGTGTGGGAGCCCACCCGCACCCTCTGGGGGCGGTCAGACAGGAAGTCCTTGATCCATGCACAGATGGAGTGTGATAGTCCCAGGTCTAGTAGTTTGGTCACTAGCCTGTCTGGAAGGATAGTGTTGAAGGCAGAGCTGAAGTTCACAAAGAGCAGTCTCGCGTAGCTGTTCCCCCTCTCCAGGTGGGATAGAGTGGAGTGGAGAGTCGTCGCGATGGCGTCCTCTGTGGACCTGTGGGCTCTGTAGGCGAACTGGTATGGATCCAGGTTGGGCGGGAGGCGTGTGACTATGTGGGCCCGGACCAGTTTCTCGAAGCACTTAATGATGATTGGTGTGAGTGCCACCGGGCGGTAGTCGTTTAGGCAGCTCACCGTGCTTTTCTTCGGGACTGGGATGATTGTTGAGGTTTTCAGGCAGGGTGGGATGGTGGCCTGGGACAGGGACTGGTTGAAGATGTTGGTGAAAACCCCGGCCAGCTGGTCGGCGCAGTCCCTCAGCACCCGTCCCAGGACGCCATCCGGCCCTGAGGCTTTTCTGGGGTCCACCACTTTCAGCACGCGTCTCACTTCATGCTCTGTGAGGGTGAGGCTGCTGAGAGCTGGAGAGAGTGGTGTTTGTGTTGTGGTTACCTCCGTTCGCCCCTCGTCGAACCGGGCGTAGAAGGAGTTCAGCTCTTCCGCCAGCAGGGGGTCGTCCTCAGCGGCTGTGAGCCTGTTGGCTCTGAAGTTTGTCATGTGCTGAACCCCCTGCCACACCCGCCTGGAGTCGTTGCTCAGGAAGCATTCCTCAATCTTCTCTCTGTGGTCTGCCTTGGCCTCCCGGATGCCACACTTTAGGTTAGCCCTGGTGGTGCTGTACAGCAGTGTGTCCTTCGCTGAGAAGGCGTTGTTCCTCTCCTTGAGCAGTTGTCGGACCTTCTCAGTCATCCATGGCTTCGTGTTGGGGTAGACCCGGACACGTTTGTCCACGGTGGCTGAGTTGGTGCAGTTCACTTTGTGGTTCAGAACCGACGACGTGAACTGGTCCAGGTCCTCATGCTCATATTCCTGCCATGAGGTATCATTCAGGCAGATCTGCAGTGGAGCGGACCCTGCTGGCCAGGTTCTGACAGTCTTAGTGGTGATGGGGGCACTTTTCCTCATGGGAGTGTAGGCTGGGACAGGCTAACTGTAAAGCATAGAACACAATGCTGAATGGAACACAAGTGTTTGCATTCCTTTCCATTCCAGGTCTAACCACTCTCCATAGAAAGTAAATTTAAAATGCTCTCTTGAATTCTGTATTAAATATTGTTTACTTGGCTACATGTCACTCGCTCGAGCTTTTAGTCTACTGGAAGCCCCATTGGGCCCCATAGTAAACCCAGAAATGGTGATTCATATGAACCTCTATGACTGTATAGTCATAGTCTATAGGCCTAGTGGATGAAATTCAACTTGGTTGCTAAAAGTTGCATGTTAGTAATTAGTATATTATGCAAATTAATCACTAAACTGGAAATGGCAATCATTTTGCTTCTAGTTAGCTTAAAAGGTGATCTAAGTCTATGTTTTAATGTCCAGAAATTAATCTCTTGACAAAATCATGCAACCTTTCCTCATTCTCTTTCCTCCTCATCATCATCGACGTTTAAAATCCAACCATGTACATTAATTAATGCTAATAAATGATACATCATCAAATATAGGAAACAGCAATACGTTCATTTAAAGTTAACAACAACCACAACCTCTCTCTCAATGGCCTCCACTCTCCTCATCTTCTCTCTCCTCACTCCCTTCAGCCTCCTCATCTTCTTGGTCTTCATGTATTGTGAAAGGGTTGCAGCAGTGGACCTCACCGCCTTCACACTTGCTATAGTCAGTGGTCAATTGAGAGTAGCAGGTGACACCAGTGGGGGATGGGGGGGAGGGGGGACTGCAAATTGTTGTTCATAAAATACAGGGATAAATAGTATAATGAAAAATAACATGGATCAAAATCACCTTTTTAAATTGACTAAAAGCAAGAATATACTGTAGCTATATTTCCTGATTTTGACCTAATTTACACATAAATTATGCTAACTATGCTAATGAGGAAAGGTTGCATGACTGCAGCATGGTACTAGATGACTTTCTGGACATCACAAACATGGACTTAGACTCTTAGATCACCTTTTTTTGTTAACTACCTTTTTAATCAACTAGAAGCAAAATTGTTGCCATTTCCAGTTTTTAGTGATTAATGTGGACGATTTACCTTCTTGTCCTTGGTCTGATTTTAAAAAAAGAATCCCAAATTAGCATTAGTTGATTCATCTGTTCTATTAATCTACAATATACAGCCCTAGTATTAACACATCAGATGAGTAATACTATGGCCAACACTGCACCAACTAATGACCCTTGATGGGGCTGTGGTTGTTGAGGATGATCCATCATTCATTTGACTATGACTGTACAGTATGATCAGCCTGACATCAGCAGTTGTTTTGGGAATGTAAAATCACCCTTACACCCTTGCATTTGTGTGCACTTATTGATCCATGGTGTTGCCAACGGAGGGCCCTACAGCACGGGTAGTTTGTTTTGGTATTTGACCTCTTGATATCAGTATCAGTTTCGTATCAGTTAATCTAAATGTTTTATGCCTTGATAAATGCCTTGTGACACACTCAATCATAAACGTTGTCACAAAATGTTCATGAAATGTCTCTGTCATCATGTGGCCTGGAGTTACCTGATTATCTTAGATACCATGGGCATGGACGGATCTACCATAGAGGCATTCTAGGCACATGCCTATGGCCTCCTCGCCACTAGAAGAATGAACACAGGTTCAACAGTCAAAGGCCTTTTTGAATAAAAAGGTTTTTGGGCCTGGCTTAAAAGAATCCATGCTCTGTACTGCTCTTAGCTGGCTAGGAAGGCTGTTCCACAGGCTCTGTACTGCCCTTAGCTGGCTAGTAAGGCTGTTCCACAGGCGCGGCGCAGCCGGGCAGAAGGCTCGGTCCCCCATGGTGCGGAGCCTGGTATTGGGGACCTGGAGGAGCAAGCTGTTTGAAGATCTTAGGGTGCGGGGGAGGTTTGTGGAGTGATGAGTTCTAATAGGGAGGTGACAACAATGAGTACAACAGTCTCACATGTTTTTATTTGTGGCAACACCTCACTAGGGAGTGGAGAGAAGGAATACACTACAGCTAGTGTATTCCTTCTATGTTCAACCCACAGTGGAGTTCATTTCATCCACCAATGTCTCCATCTAGTGGCCTAAACGAAGAATTAAAAGCAGCAAAGCTGAGCGTTTCATACAGTATGAATACATATTACAGGTGAAAGTCAAAATATTCCCTGTGAAACTTTTTTTTCCAGACTTTTATTCTGAAACTTTTTTTTCC
>NC_137685.1:6734576-6737076 GCF_963989245.1 Nansenia antarctica | reverse complement strand
AGAATTGTGTGTGGATTGATGCCAAGTTGTATTTATTTAATCAATTTTAAATTGAGTCTATAACACAACAAAATGTGGAAAAACTGAAGGAGTGTGTTGACTTTCGATAGCCACTGTAGCTATTGATTCTTGAGCAATATACGTAACTTATACGTGCTTCTTAGTTCACCTGTCTTACCCCATCAGAACATATAAACCTGTTTTACTCCTTTGTTTGTAAACAGTGTTACTGTAAGCAAACCCTGTACAGCTTACATCTCATGGGGGGATAGCATCATAGCTTCGTCTGTACATTTGAGATGGTTACATTTCTTCAGACATATCCCTCGGCTGTTTACCCCAAAAAGTGTCAGGCAGACTGCCTACTTGTTGTTTGAATCCCAGATTGCCCCTTTAAGTAAAATAAAGAAACAAGGCTAATACATGAATTGTGGGTCATATTACAAGCTTGTGTTTGTCTGTTGTGGTGGAAAATATCAAACACAATGACACAATTTGGGAATTGTGAAAATAAATGCTAAATAACTGCTCATGAGCAGTTTAATGAAACTTTGCATTCTGTTCCAGGCCAACATAGTGATCAACAAGTCAAACCGTAAATATGGAGATGAGCCTTACACTCTTCTGTATGGTGAATGTGGATCACAGGGACGGTACATTCATCTGACCCCAGGATTCCTGTTAGATGACCTTACTGAGCAATATGGGCCCAGAGGTAGGAACTGCCTTCTATCAGCATATCCTGAACTAGTTGATATCGTCCATGCCAACTGTAACATACAGTATTTCCTGCTTTTTTGTACACCATTCTTAGAGCGGGTCCTTGTGCATGAATGGGCTCATCTTAGATGGGGGGTTTATGAAGAATTCGACGAGGACCAACCATTCTACATATCTGGGGGCAAAAAAGAGGGAACTCGGTAATCATTTAATTTGTATGGATATAAAGATTGGAAAGAGCTATGTGGACTCTTTAACAGTTTTACAATGCACTGGCACATAGAAACTATGTTTTTGTTTTATTAGTGACACTTTTTTTGTCACAATTTTGTACTGCTATTTGGACAAAAATCGAAACCGGAAATATAGATTCAAACATTTAAAAGTGATGACGAGATCTATTTAAATATACTGATATCCTTTCATCACAGCTTTGCCATACCTCTGGCAAACAGTTCTTATTCTCAGACATATCAAATGTATTTTTAACGTAACTGTTACAAATTAAATGTCCCAATCAATACACGTGTTATTGAATTGCTTCTATTAAGTTAATCACTTATGGTAGAATAAAATGTTCTTCTATTTAATCTTAGATGTTCCAAAGACATAACAGGTTCATGGAAAAACGTTACAACTAACAAGCCATGCACTGAAGACATATATGGTATACCGATAGACAACAAATGCCATTACATCCCAGATCTCATACAGACCACCAGAGCCTCCATCATGGATCGACAAAGCCTACGAGTAGATTCAGTGCGTAAAACATCTCCCCAATATTGAAGTTGATTTGGATGTATGGGCTGTTAACTGTTAACTCTGCTTGTAGAGGAAGGAGTGGTAATATTAGTGTGTTTTGTTTGTCAGCAATATATGTTTTTGTTTTATAAAATGTTTGTTTAAACATTGGAGAGGTTCATTTTATAGAATAATGATAATAATAATAATAATAATGTTCATTAGAAATGTGCATACTGATTGCTGTATAACCACAAACTGAACACTGAAGAGGAGCAAGACCAACAAAAATAGGCTTTCCTCTCTCTTCATCTCTCTCTCCTCATCCCTCTCTCTCTCTGTCTCTCTCTCTCTCTCTCTCTGTCTCTCTCTCCCTCTCTCTCTCTCTCTGTCTCTCTCCCTCTCTCTCTCTCTCCCTCCCTCTCTCTCTCTCTCCTCATCTCTCTCTCTCTCTCCTCATCTCTCTCTCTCTCTCTCCTCATCTCTCTCTCTCTCTCTGTCTCTCTCTCCCTCTCTCTCTCTCTGTCTCTCTCTCCCTCTCTCTCTCTCCTCTCTCTCTCTCTCTCTCTCTCTCTCTCTCCTCATCTCTCTCTCCCTCTCTCTCTCTCCTCATCTCTCTCTCCCTCTCTCTCTCTCCCTCTCTCTCTCTCTCTCTCTCTCTCTCTCTCTCTCTCTCTCTCTCTCTCTCTCTCTCTCTCTCTCTCTCTCTCTCTCCTCATCTCTTGTTGTCTTCACACTGTAGATAACAGCGTTTTGCACCGAGGACAATCACAACACTGAAGCTCCAAACATGCAGAACAGGATGTGTGACAGAAGTACTATGGAGGTGATCAACTCCTCTTCTGTGGATCGAGATATCCTGTGGTCGCTCCAGCCTCTGACACAGCCCAGTCCACCACCCACGTTCACGTTGGTACAGAGACGGCAAAGAGTCGTCTGTCTCGTCCTTGATGTGTCCGGGAGCATGGGGGTACAGTACAGTAAATGTTTAGATGCAACCAGTCAATGACTGTATATGATTGACAGTATGACAGTA
>NC_137685.1:6509576-6729576 GCF_963989245.1 Nansenia antarctica | reverse complement strand
GACTGGAACTATGTACTTCAGACAGACAGACAGACACACAAACATTGTATTCTGCTAGGCCAGGGCATGGTGTATGCCAGCCAGATATGCATGGTCACCTGCTGGTTAGAGGTTGGAGAGACACAACCCTGCAGGCCTTCTCCTGCTCACTATGTGAATGATTCCTGATACAGTCAAATTAAAAAGATCTCATCTGAAACTTTTTTTGCTTGTGTCTGAATTATTATATGAAATGTACACAACGATGAACACCATTCTTCATTCCATTCCATTCCATTTACATTTATATTTTTGGCATTTAGCAGACGCCTTTATCCAAAGTGTCTTACAACAATACATTTGTCTAAGTAACTGAATCATCTGTCCATCAGTCATAGCAGGAAAAAGTAATCTATGCTAGGGCCAGGGGTGATTGGCAGTCATAATGCTGGAAGAATGAAGAATTAGGATTATTATTATTATTTATACTTCTAAAGTAGAGAAACTGTACAGGGGGCTATTCCACGTACGTTGGATTAGTATATCGGCGATTAAAAGAAAAGCCTCGTTCAGGCAACTCGTGATTGGGATTCAAGCCTCGAGTGATTCCTTGAACGAGGATCAGCCTTGTGTCATCAGTGTTCACAGAACAACGGTTTAGAAATACTCGATTGGATACCATGGCAGCGGTCAATACCACTATGCCATCGTGACAATATGACTGTGTGTAGCCTGCTGCTGATATCACCACAGTCGTAAATATTCATTTATTAAAATATGAACATATAACAATAACTGGGGCTAGTATGATCTACGCATTTAATGGGTCAGCAATTTCTTGCCAAACCATTTCCCTCGCCTTGTTATTCTTGCGTTGCGTTGCAAATGGGAGGCAAGTTAGCTAGCTAGATAGCCTACATACTTAAGTCAAAAACGGTCCATATCCTCTTTTTTCGTTTCCTATCTCGGCGTCTTCGCCGTTTATTGATCAGTGCTACTGCCAGCATGTCACTGTCACTGTCAGCCATCTTGCGGAGTAAACACAATTTGCGTTGTTCTTATGGAAACGGTCATCTGTGTGTTGTTGCGTGTCATCACGGATCTTTGGTTCGGTCTCAAGTAGTTGCAGAGTTTTTTTTCTGCGACGTCCTAAACGTTCTAAACATTCTAAACGTTCTAAACATTCTAAACGTTCTAAACGTTCTAAAACTGACCCGTTGCGTTGCATCGCGACTCCTAGATGTGAACTGGACTAGGGCAGAATTTGTGTCCAGGGCCTGTGTTCATGATGATCCGTCCATGCTGGGTACCTTGTAAACCAATAGGCATAAAACAGTGGAAACATATAAATGAAAGCTCTCTCAACCTGTAAAAGGTTCTAATGTTTTACCAAAGGCCAGACATACAGTGTAGGGTATTTGTGAAGTTGGCCTGGCCCATCCACCAGGCCCCAGCCTACAGATCAACAAACCCACCGGAAAACAAGGTATGTGCATGCATGCCTGTGTGTGGTGTGTGTGTGTGTGTGTGTGTGTGTGTGTGTGTGTGTGTGTGTGTGTGTGTGTGTGTGTGTGTGTGTGTGCGCACTCTAAGTGTCTCTGTGGGTACTTTATATACATGGAGTTTATACCTATGCTGTCTATATCCATTGTGCTGGGAGTGCTTTGCTATGGCAGAGTGAGTGGTTGACCTTTAGTGAATGTCACGCTTTATGTGTTATCTCAGAGTGGCGCTGCCTCTGTTCTCATCTCCTCTATGTCATCAGCTGTCACTCACTGTCAGATGTCCCTGTCCCAGAAGTTCATCATGAATCTCATTCTCCTCGCCTCCTCCTCAGCTGAAGAATATCAGAATGGCTGGTATAGAAATTCAGAATATTAACCGCCAGCTACACACACACAGGGAGGAGCATGCAAATACATGCTCGAGTAGGAACTGCTATGATGGGCCTTTAGATGATGTATACATTTTATATGATGGTCGTTTCGCTGTTCATTCATACCCTATTTGAGTGATTACGGTATTAATTTCTTCCCATTGAATGCTTTATTTCCTGGAGTTATTGCCATAACTAAGCTGTTAAAGAACCTAGTTTGGCTTCAAGGCTATTAAGTTCTGATTAGGTCTAATCACTGAATGTCAACATATTAGGCTTCATTGCTATTCCCTAGCAGTGGAGGAAGGAGACACGAGGAGGAGAGCTTAGTAGAGGTAGAGAGAACAGCACAGAACAGCACAGCACGGGGCGCTTAGGTGGCGTAGCGGGTTAAGCGCTGACCATGTAACCGCAGGGTCCCCGGATCGAATCCGCCCGGGGACATATCCTGCATGTCATCCCTCCTCTCTCTCTCACTCGTCCTTCCTGTCTAAATCTTCACTGTATCTGTCAAATAAAATGAAAAAATATGAGTGGGAGAATGCCCCACTCAGAAAAAAATAAAATAATAACTAACTAAAAGAAGAGTCACAGCAGAGAGTGGTGGTGAACTGTGAATAACTGAGAAGAGCAACGGACGGGCCAGGCAGGAACATTGATGAGCACAGAGGAGAGAAGTGCAGTGAAGATGGATAGAAGATGGGAGAGGGGAGCGGGGAGCTGAGAGCAGGAGGGAGCGAAGGGAAGAGCAGTCGAGGATCAGAAGACCTCAGCGTTGACATGTAGCACACGGGGGCAGGAGTGAAAGACTTGAGTCTAACCCTAGTGTGAGGAGCGGAGGAGGGCAGGGCAGGGAGGAGCATAAAGGAGGAGAGAGAGAGAAGAGGATAGAAGAGGAGATTACAGTTGTAGTTGGGAATCAGAAGAGAGCTCAGAGTATGGAGATGTGTGTGCAGTGGAGACGTAAATAAGTAGCCTAAGTAAGAAGGAGTGAGTAGGTGAATAGAAATGACAGCTCTCCCCCTACGAAACTACCAAACGTGAGAAACCCGCTGGAGATTACCCGCTCTCTTGAATCTCGTGCGGCCCAGTGAAGTGCCTGTCTGCCGACTTGCTCCTTCCCTCTTAAAGTACTTTTCTCCCTCGCCTTCACTGGTCATTCAGCCTTCACTGAGTTACTGCCTGATGGGCCCTGGTAGTTAAATCACATTGAGTAAAGCCTGGTACACAATACACATATAAGGATTTTCTAAATCTTAACAGATTTTTTTAATCTGAGAGAGACCCCACACATGAAGATAAAAATGTATGGATTGAACAGCTTTGATCGTATTGTGTGTGGTGTGCGCCGATATTCCCAATACAGCACCCCACATCCATATAGATCTGTCGTTGCGACAGTCTAGAGTCTCGTTCCCCAAGCCAGAAGTCTCGCGTGATCAAACGTGATCTAACATAGTACCCTGACTGACCTGTACGATGGCAACCATGTGCGACAGGGCAAATAAAGTGCAGAAGAACGAAAAGAAGAAGTAATCTCGCTTCTTGATTGGCTACATTCCATCCACGTCACAATCGGACTCGCGAGCAGGGTTGCCAGATGGGATTAACAATTTCCACCCTAACCATAGTCTAAAACCGCTAATTCCACCCCCAAAAAACAAACCCATCTGGCAACCCTGCTCGGGAGTTGTCGGGAGTCGGGAGTTGCCCACACACATTAGGATTTTTGGTCGTAAATATTGAAGCCCCCCAGCTGCTTGCTTACTTACTTACTTACTTACTTACTTACTTACTTACTTACTTACTTACTATTATGTATTATTGTAAACTGTGTGTATGCGGGGCTCCTTGTAAAAGAGACCATGGTCTTAACCCTTGTGTGGTGTTCACTTTTTGGACCCTTTCGTACTCTTCGGGTCAAGTTGACCCGGGACATCATTGGGGTTTTGAAAGCACTTTTCCTGACACGGTGCTCCTAGTCCCAATGGTGACCCGTACAAGGGAGTATGCTCAGGGTGCAAGATAGCCCCAAAATAGCCCATAATATTAAAGAGCGCCTCCTGTGGGCACAAACAGGTACTGTACCCATTAATGCACAATAGGTACTGTGTTCACATTCAAAAGTGTATATTTTGTTCTGGTGGACCTAGGGGGCTGCCCTTTGGAGGGGCTGGAGCAGAGGGTGCCTAATTATAACCCTCAAAGTGTCAGACCCCTGGGAATAGGTGGGGCCGAACGGCAGCATGATGAGTAGAGGCGTTTTTACGCACATGATGCTCCTAACTTCCACTAAACAAAATCCACTATAATAAAGACTTGGTTGTCATAAATCATACTTATCTAGGAAAAATGTAAATGAAACAATGTTTTTATTGATGTTTATTATTTTGAACTTATATTCTCAATTGATTTTCAAAGCATTATAATCAAAGCTGTAAAAAATACAGGTGATGAACAAGAATAATGCTACAAATGCTGAAACACAAAACATGTGGAAGGTACACTGTTTTAGTCACTGAAATAACACTGGTTACAATTGTGTGTGCATGGGCATGTCTGTCTACACAACACATGAAGTACAGCATTTGACAGTATGTGTACCACAAATGTACTTTTTGCAGTTGCTGCATGTGGTCCCTGTCTTTGTGTCCTTTGAGGGTCCACACACCTCGAAGCGCTTCCTCTTTTTGCCATCGGCTGCAGTCTAGAATAATGAAAAGACTTAGTTCAGGATTTTTTTTTCCACCACGTCTCCTAAGACTCTAAATCACTCACACACACACACACACACACACACACGCACACACATATTTACATTTACATTGAAAATGTTGGCATTTAGCAGACGCCTTATTTCAAAGCGACTTACATTTACCAAAGCGATCAATACATTTGACTAAGCAAGTGAATCAACACAGACACACACACACACACACACAAACAACCGCAACAGGACACTTACCTCAGGCACTGGAGATTGTGGTTGTGTGGGTTGTGCAGGTGGAGCATCTGTAATCCTCCTCACTATGGCTAGAGAAGTTGGGGTCCTGGGCATATGTTGTCTCCTTTGGATATGCGGTGTCACCAGTGCCATACCTAGCTCCTCAAGGAAAAGACGTCGTCTTTGGAGCTTCCTTTGGTTCCAGTCTGGGTTGACTGCCATCCAGATTGAAAATGCATTGTAGGCTGAAACATCCAGGATGTTGAAGAAGATCACGAGAGGCCACCGTAGAGTTCTTCTTTGGCAGCTGTAGCAGGCCAGCAGCTTGTCCAGGTTGTCTACTCCACCTTTGGTGGCGTTGTAGTCAAGTATGACCTCTTGCTTACGGTCCTCCCGGCCACTGATTCTTCCATCCCTATGTAGAGTGCTCATGAGCATCACATTCTTGCCCTTTTTTGGTATGTAAGACACCAGGGTAGTGTTGGCTGTAAACACAAAGTTGGAGGAATGGACTGGCCTGTTCTTCACATTTAGAAACTGGGGTGGGAGCTCCGTCTTGTTTTTTCGGACTGTTCCAACCATTGTCACCTTTCGTTTGAGAAGTTCCTGTCCCAGGCTGTAGGATGTAAAGAAATTATCACAGGTGATGTTATGGCCACTGAGGCCCTGTGACATATCCAACACCACCCGTGTCCCCTGGTTTCTCTCAGGGGCTCCTCCTTCTGGCTTCCCTGTATAAATTTGCATGTTCCATGCATACGATGAAACGGCATCACAGGCAACCCAGATTTTTATTCCGTACCTTGCTGGTTTGGAGGGCATATACTGCCTGAAGGGGCAACGACCTCTAAACCCCACAAGCCGTTCATCCACAGTTAGATTGGGCCCAGGGTTGTAAAGAAGTGGAAGCCGGTCCACCCACTTGTCCCACACCGTGCGGATTGCAGCCAACTTGTCCCTACGCCGTCTAACAGGTCTTGATTCCCGGTCATCAAACCTGATGACCCTCGAGTAGATATGGAAGCTCTTCAGAGACATTGTGGCTCTAAAAATTGCTCTCCCTGTCTCCACATCCCACAGACTTTCAGTCGACTCCCCTCTTGACCTATAGACACCTGCTAGGATGAGGATCCCAAAATAGGCCTGTAAGTGTGTGTTGTCCATTTCTTTCCACTCCTCCCCGAAAACACGTCTCCCCTCAAGGTTGGTCATATCAAGAATTATTTTCTGAATTGAATCAGTAATCAGCAGCTCAAAGGATGACTTGATATCGTCAACATGAGTCACTGCCAATCGTGTGGGCCCTGGTACCATCCTTATAATGTTAGCAGCTGAGCGGGGGGGCTCTCTCATTGGGGATGAAGACCATTCAATTTGGCCATTCTTGGACAAATATGTGTGGGCTCCTGCAGTGGCTGGCTGTGGGACTCCTGCAGTGGCTGGCTGTGGGGCTCCTGCAGTGGCTGGCTATGGGGCTCCTGCAGTGGCTGGCTGCGGGGCTCTTCCAGTGGCTGGCTGTGGGGCTCTTCCAGTGGCTGGCTGTGGGGCTCTTCCAGTGGCTGGCTGTGGGGCTCTTCCAGTGGCTGGCTGTGGGGCTCTTCCAGTGGCTGGCTGTGGGGCTCTTCCAGTGGCTGGCTGCGGGGCTCTACCAGTGGCTGGCTGCGGGGCTCTTCCAGTGGCTGGCTGTGGGGCTCCTGCAGTGGCTGGCTGTGGGACTCCTGCAGTGGCTGGCTGTGGGGCTCTTCCAGTGGCTGGCTGTGGGGCTCTTCCAGTGGCTGGCTGTGGGGATCCTTCTGCTGCATGCTCAGAGTGAAACTCATCTCCAAATTCACTTTCAGAATCAGAATACTCTGAATTAATTTCTACATTATCCTCATCTGAAACATCCTCCCCCCCTTCAACTTCACTATGTTGCTCACTCTCTTCAAATAGTATCTCCACGGCCCTCTGAACACTGAATATTTTCTTCATGTTGCTGGTGGAGGATTGTAGTTGAAATGACCTATACACTGGGATGGATAGCTATTTCTCTCTTTTATCCCTCCCATGATGTGCAGGTGCAGTACAATGTTATTATACATTTTTACAACATTGCAATTCAAAGGGTAAAAAGTGCGAGAGCAGACAGCTTCTCGGCGCGGGAAAGCCAGAGCAGACGGCTTCTTGTGCAGGTGTGAGGAGTCCAGTACAATATTATTCTTTATTATTATTATACAATGTTGCATTTCAAAGGGTAAAGAGTGCGAGAGCAGACGGCTTCTCGGCACGGGAAAGACAGAGCAGAGGTGTGTGAGTGAGTGAGTGAGTGTCAGTGTGAGTGTGTGTATGTTTCTGTGTCTCTGTGTATCCGGGTCAAAATGACCCGAACACCTTATGAAGGACATAAATGTGTTGGGGTATTGTAGGATGTGTAAAAAAAAAAAAAGATTTTTGTTTTTGGTTTTTCATATAAAATGAGGCAAGGCCATGGAGTTTCAGATTGATAAAATGTATTCTTGTACCATTTCTCTTTAAGTAAAAATTGAAAACGGGTCAGGTTGACCCGAACACCACACAAGGGTTAATGGGACTCCCTGCTAAAATAACCGCTAAATAAGAATCCCCCTGACAGAGTACAAGACTGATGGGCAACTCCCCTCTCCATCCATCATCTCCTCTTAAACTAATTTCCCAAAGAGAACAACTCCCTGTCATCAATTACAGTGTTAGCAACAGGAAAAAGCTGTTCGGATAAAATGGGGCAGAAGTTTGCTGTTCTTATTCCCACACTTCAAGTAGCCTCCCCACTGTGATGCTGAACAAACCACTCCTTGTACAGCACTGGCGGACTCAGGGGGGGGGGGGGGGGACTACCTAAACCTTAAGCTCACAACCACTTTACTACTTGAAATTAGTAGTTAGTAGTTATTAGTAGTATCTATTTTATTACTAGTTGTACTCTGCTAATTGTATCCTGTCTTATTTGGCACTTGTGTCCTGGACTATTGTCACTTTTTTAAAATCTTGAATTATGCCTATCGCCTTATTGTCTTGTGCTGCAATGTCAGGAACCGAAGCCTAAGAATTTTACTCTCTTCAGCCCAATGCACACGGCGTGCGATTTTGTCGCACGACAACATTCAATTCTCAACCCACACCAATGAATGTGAATGGAGAATCGAATGTTGTCGTGCGACAATATCGCATCGCACGCCGTGTGCATTGTCTCATTCAAAACAATGGAATCGAATTCGGCGGTGCGACAAAATCGGGGCCGTGTGCATTGGCCTTTACACTCGTGTCATGTGACACAATGAAGCTTGAATATTCACCAGCACAGTGTTTCTCACACCTTATTCCTGCCCTGTCATGATGCCCATGACACCCATGGGGAGGCATGACAACCAAACACCTGTACAAGCTGGACCAGAAGGCTTTAAAGGTGGGGAAAACAAAACACTTTCCAGATTTTTGGAGGGGCCATCAGGGGACACAAGATGAATTACAACAGTGAGTAAAACAGTAAATGATTCATGTGTGTGTTTCCTGCCCAAAGCCCTCCCCAACCCTGCATACTAAGGCGGGCAGGGGCAGGGGAGGCAGGCTCAGTTCCTCAGGCTATTACAACACATCACAGCTCAGTCAGGCAGTTGGTCATTGGAACTCTATGGGTGAATAGTAAATTGGATGAAGTTGAGATTGAGATTAACAAACACAATTTCATCCCACAAACTCTGGGTACCCGATTATGCAGTCCTTTTGTATAACTCAAAGCCACATGCTAGTCCCACAGTAAGCTATTAGCGATTACATTATGAATGAATGAATGAATGGTCTTTATTGTCATTGATATAGTACAGGTACCAAACAACGAAATTTAGGAGGGGGGGCTCCCCTGGTGCTAGGAAAAAAAACTAAAAACAAGAAGGGAAAAGAGCTGGTTTACATAAATAAAGGCTATGTACACTATCCACTATACTATACTATACAAATAAAATACTGTGCTGTACTCTATGCTATGCTATACCTATTCTAACATTTCCTATTCTCTGAACCTTATGTACCCTAGGGTTGTCATATTGCACATAGTGTTATTGCACATTCATTTAAAGTGTCGCAGTTTGCAGGTTTGAAATGTACACATTTGTGTTTCAGTATTACACTTGATTTCAATCTAGTAGCTGCCATCAATTTGTCTAGATTGTCCAGGGCCTAGAACCTAGGTCTTTGCTGTGTTCAGGGCCTGAATGGCCCTGGGGTAGAAGCTGAGCTTCAGTCTGTTTGTCCTTGCGAACATGGTCCTGAACCGCCTGTTCGAGGGCAGCCGAGCAAAGTGTTCGTACCCAGGGTGGGATGGGTCTCTGGAGATCTTGGAGGCCTTCCTGAGGCAGCGTGTGTTGTTATGTTGATGTTGTCTAGTTCAGAGCAGGTCAAAGGTTACACGCGGTTCACCTTACAACTGTTTATGGCCACAAATCTGATTTTCCATTTTGCAGTGTCCAATTCAATTATTTTCAGCAATAAATTCGATTCCAGTATCTACCTACAATGGTTTTCCCTTCTCTCTGACATTGACTCAGATATATTGTGGAAGTGATTGCATTTTCGATGTGGGTAAATTGGTTTGGCTTTGCAGTGGGCCCCGAGGCAGGGTTTGAGGAGACGCGCTGAGGGAGGAGATTAGGGACAACGGCTGCACGTCGGAGACGATGGCCGAAGAGGAGGAAGTCTCGGGGGTAGAGCACAACATGTTATGTTTGTCTCCTCAAGTCCAGCGTTAATTGGATTACTGGTTTCCTTGCACTGCAGGGAGTCATTTGAGAAGGGTCCAAACACAGGACAGGCTGGGTTGGTGTCGGGCTCAATGGTACAGTAGCACCACTTGCTTGTTTTATTTGTTCATTTGGGGGAGCTTGGCCACTTCTCTGTTAAAAGGCAGACAAGGATGTAAGGTAATTGAGTGATGTGTTACTGGCAGATTTGAATAGCCCCAAACAATGTTACAGAATGGCAAGAACCGTCATCATACAGTGTACAGTTATGCTCTTGGAATATGAAAAAAACGATGGACAATAAAACAATATGTGCTGTAATTAATTGCTTCCTGTGAGTCATTTTGCATGTTGCTAGCCTTGCCTATACACGTTACCTCCCCATGACCCCCTCTCTCCCAAGCTCCAGTGAACATAATGGACCTCTTTCAATATACACCCTCATCTTATTCTCACATTACCTTCCCGCTGTACATCTGCACCCACTGTGGGTCAGACACCAGTCTGGGTTGTTTTATTGCAGGCAGTTTTTTTTTAGCAGGCAGTGTTTTCTGAACTTACAATGTAAGGGAGGGAGGGAGGAAGGGAGGGAGAGGGAGAGAGGGAAAGGGAGGGAGGGAGAGAGGGAGAGAGAGAGAGAGGGAGGGAGGGAGGGAGGCAGAGAGGGAGAGAGAGAGATGGAGGGTGAGAGAGGGAGCGAGGAAGGGAGAGAGAGAGAGAGAGAGAGAGAGAGAGAGAGAGAGAGAGAGAGAGAGAGAGAGAGAGAGAGAGAGAGAGAGAGAGAGAAGAAGGTTGGGAGATAGGGAGAGAGAGAGAGAGAGAAGAAGGTTGGGAGATAGGGAGAGAGAGAGAGAGAGAGAAGAAGGGAGGGAGATAGGGAGAGAGAGACAGAGATGGAGAGAGAGAGAGACAGACAGACACACACACACACACACAGTACAGACAAAGACAGAGAGAGGCAGACAGAATGAGGGTGAGTTGTCAAGGCTTATTCCCAATGTATTAAATGTATTTAAGTGCATTCTATATTATACACTAGACATTCAAAAGCAATCGCTCAGGCGTCTGTCATTGCAGTCTTTACAGTGTAGTCGTCCAGCCCCTTCGTCTGTTATGAGCCTCTCTGTCACTCACCAGATGCTCTGTTAAAGATGCGTCATAAACATTTATGGCCTTAGCTACGGCATCGACGTTATCTACAGTAAGATACTGTATAACTGTCGCTTGTCAGAAGATATGGGGGAAGCACAGTGATACTGAGAGATGGAGACTACTTGCCTTTAACACTTAATCCGTGAGGGGTCATTTGACCACCTGTGAGTGAAATAAATGTTTATATCTTTGCACTCGATCACATTTCAGGACCCTCCTTTCATGACTTGTCCTAGATATGTGTGTTCTACCACCCAGTATCCTTACATGTTCAATATCACTTCAGGATAAGATAGTATAAAGCTATTTTGCCGTTTTTCTGTGTAGGAAGCAGGCTAATTTACAAGCGGCCAACTAGTGGTCATTGTGTGTAAATAACAGCATTAGCATTGTAAAGATGACTCAAACACTAAAGGTAGAACAGAACAGTATATGAAAATCAGGTTCTAATCTTGGTCTTAAAGGTTATCTTGAAGGTCATTGTCTTTTCTTCGTTCATCACTACGTTCATCAAAACACCTGTCTACCAGGGAAGGGAAGAAGGGAAACGGTCCGTTTTTGTCCAGTCATCGAAATTCACTGCAGCACGAAATGTAGCAGTAATGCAGATATATCCACTCAGTAATATAATAATGTCCAATGTATGGATGAGAATATGAAATAACATATCTTGCATCCAACCGGTTAATGAGATAACACATTAAAACACAATTACAACTTTGAGGAAATGCTGTGACATCTTCGTTGACATTATTCAGCCCCAAACTTCCTGCATCCAAACAGTGTTAAAGCTAACTTGTCATGTCTGATGAACTGTCTCTTTTCATCTGGTTTGATGCATGCCATCCCCCTCTCAGACACGCAGCGATGAATACAGCCAGAGAATCAGACTTGACACATCATTTGACACCCACACCCACACACACACACACACACACACGCGCGCACACACACACACACACACACACACACACACACACACACACACACACACACACACACCTACATTTAGCACAAGGGCACAGATCTCATTACAGCTTAGGGAGGCCCCACAAACAGAGTTTTCTCATGGAGTATTTTCTGGAGGGAACATCATTAATAAAACACCAGCTCAGTGGCCTTGCGGTTAGGGTGTCCTCCCTGAGATTGGGAGGTCGTGAGTTCGATCCCCGGCCGAGTCATACCAAAGACTATAAAAATGGTACCCGATGCCTCCCTGCTTGGCACTCAGCATTAAGGGTTGGATTGGGGATAAGGCCCTGCGACATACCAGCGTCATGTCCAGGGGGTGTACTTGGTACCGGTACATCAAGCCGCCTCACGCTATGGAAACAGGAGATAGGCTCCTGCTGCCTAAGGGCCGTTAGGCTCGAGAACCACGGTTCTCAAGGCTTACTTACTTACTTACATCTTAATAATATTACAGGGGTCTTCCTACTTACACAGTGGTGTTTTGAGCCTACAAAAAAATGCCCTGATGTTTTTTTGGGGTAAACCCTGACCTGGCTGAGGTCACACACACACACACACACACACACACACACACACACACACACACACACACACACACACACACAGTTCAGGACACAGGTTAATTATGGAAGGAATCAATATACTTTAACTTAACTCTAATATAACCTACCGTATTTTCCGGACTATAAGTCGCGTTTTTTTTCATACTTTGGCTGGTCCTGCGACTTATAGTCAGGTGCGACTTATATATCAATAATTCATAATCTCTGACTGACATGAACTGACATACGGTAATCTCTGACTGACATGAACCAAGGAGTAACTTCCGCTAGCGCCTCATACACGATAGAATAGCCATTATACTTGACAATGTGGACATTAAACACGACAATGTGGACATTAAACATGATGTTATGGACCTTATACACAATGTTATGGACGTTATAAACGATATTAAAGTCATTTATTCCTTCCAGAGACTGTTCTATGTTGCTAAATTACCCCCGCGAGGCTATTTTGCTACTTCCGCTAGCGCCACATACGCGATAGAATAGCCATTATACTCGACAATGTGGACATTAAACACGACAATGTGGACATTAAACATGATATTATGGACCTTATACACGATATTATGAACGTTATACACGATATTAAAGTCATTTATTACCTTTCGGAGGCTGTTCAATGTTGCATTGTTTGTAGGCCGCCCTTCATCCTAACTACTTCCGTTTTTCACCAAGCTATCTTTGTCATGGCCTTATACACGATAAATAGTCGTTACACTCGACAATGTGGACATTAAGCACTATATTATGAACGTTATACACGCTATTATGAACGTTATACACGATATTAAAGTCATGTATTACTAGGGTTGCCACCTTTCAGTCAGAGAAATAAGGGACACCCCTCGCAGTAGGGGCCCCGCTCCTCTGGACCACGACCACCACGGGCCCAAGGGCGGGGTGGGGGCGCCAGTGCTAGTAAATCATAAGTTAAACATCGTTTCAATAAAGCCTTAAGGGCTGCCAAGTTTCACCAAAAGTTTGGAGTGAGATTTTTTGGCGGTGGAGCGACCCAAAACTGTGCACGTGTGCCCCTCTGTGCCCCTCAAAACCCCAAAACTGTGCCCCTCTCTCCCACACAATTATTTGTGCTAGTTTCCTGCAATTTTACATGTTGTTCATAATAAACCAGCACAAGAAATACAAATAATTGTAACATTTGATAAAACAAGACAAATTCAGACAATACATCATATTTATGTAAGTCTTAATAAACAAATACAGTAGCCTACAGAGTCTAAAAGAAAATTGGGCCCCATCAACAGGGCCCCATGGTCAGCATTTTTTTGGAGGGACCCCCAATTGTTGTATTTGAATTGTACATTGTATTTAATAATAATAATAATAATAACAATGTTATATTATGTTACATTAGAGAAACAAAAAACAGTTACCAAAACTGTAAAGTTGCAACGTAGGCCTATCATCTCACCCAAATTAAGTGAATATTAAGTGAATTTTAGAAACGGTATGCCATAGTGTCTTTGAGATAAAGGATACAATCCGTTTTCACACTCGTGTTGAATAACAGAAGATTAATGGAGCAGGGAAAACATGAGTGTGAGGATGGAGGATGATGAGCAAAGTCCCATCATGGATATTTCACTGCCAATCTCTCCTCCATCACCCCGAAAAAGAGAACAGACGATGAAACAACTTGCGATTTGAAAGTACCAGGCTACCAGATACGTACATGCACATATTTTGCAACCAGGGTTGCCAGACGGAATTGACCATTTCCAGCCCAACCAGTCTAAAAGCTGCCGAATACACCCGTCCAGTGTGACCATAAGTAGTCCAATCTGGCAACACTGCTTGCTACGTTCTAAGACTTACGTGCAGCTCGAGTGAACACAGGTTCTTCCAGCAGCGCGCGCCTCCCGCTTCGATTGCAGACTCAAGTTAACGCGTGTGCAGAAAGATGCCACGAAACTCGTGTCCGGTAGCTTTATTTAAAGGAATTTCTCAAATAAAAGACTTGGCAGCTCTGTATGATATATTGGAGGAATCACGCAATGCGGGTGGATTGAAAATACGGAACAAACAGCGTTCCGTATTGGTTCAAAACGGGACGCATCTTTTAACTGTCAGATACGGAACGATTCCGTATTTTAAGGGACGGGTGGCAACCCTATGTATTACCTTTCAGAGGCTGTTCCATCCTGTTTGCTTGCTCCCGCGACGCCATTTTGCTAACCTTCGTTAGCAACGCGCTAGCTAGCCCTGGCTTTACACTCGATAATTTAAGTATTTCTAACCTTTCAGAAGAAGTTTTAACGTGAATTATGTCCTTCCTGGGCTTACAAATCCTCTCATGTCTCTTCACAGTGCCAGACTAGAGTCAAGCTCAACAGGGTCTTCTTTCCCCGCTGATTCCGCCAAGCCCGTTCCCTTGAACCATGCGACTTATAGTCCAGTGCGACTTATATGTGGTTTTTCCTCTTCATTACCCATTTTTGGCCTGCTGCGACTTATACTCGGGTGCGACTTATAGTCCGGAAAATACGGTAATTTGTGGCCATCATGAGCAATGGGTGTTAATGTGGGCTACTGGAGTAGTTAGTTAATGTGAGCTGGCACACATTGGAAAAGCTAACTAAATGTTTATGTTAGTAAAACATTAACTTCATTTCCCAAATTCCCACTTAGTTTATTGATTATGATTGATTATTGATTGATTATGTGACAGCAGCTGGTGCAGCTTATTTTATTGTAGGTCCCTGGCTTTTATTGTTTTATTGTTTTATTGTTTTTAGTCCTTTTATCTTCTCTTATTTTTATTTTTTTTACTTTATCATATCTTGTATTGTATTGTATTGTAAAGATATAGGAAAAAGCATAGCATAGTGTACAGCACAGTGTTTATTGTATAGTAGATAGTGTACATAGCCTTTATTTATTTATGTCAACCAGCTCTTTTCTCTTTTTTGTTTTACCCTTGGCTCTCTTGTTTTTAGTCTTTTTTCCAAGCACCAGGGGAGCCCCCCCTCCTAAATTTCGTTGTATGGTACCTGTACTGTATAAATGACAGTAAAGACCATTCATTCATTCATTCATTCATTCATTGTGTTGCATCTTATTTAATTTCCTGCATTTTACCTGTACTACACCTGTGAAGCACTTTGGTTCAGCTGCTACTGTATGTAAACATGCTATACAAATAAAGCTGACTTGACTTGACTTGGTGAAAGCAGGAACAAGTCACTAAAATATTGCAATGCAATGGATTCGGTGAGTAACCCCCACTACAACTAGTTAGTGTAGAGTAGTGGGGATTACGCACCGAATCCATTGAATTCCAATATTTTGGCTTGCCTAACGAGTGTGTCATTGATTTTCGACAAAGTTGAAATTTATTTACGTTTTTCCGAATAAAAGTCGGAACATTTTGATTGGTTGCCGACTTGTTCCTGCTTTCACCAGCTTCTGCCTTCTTCTACCTGAGGTTACAAGTCTAGGTGTTATTTTCGACTCAGGCCTAAGCTTCAAGTCCCATATTAACAAGGTGACGAAAACATCATTCTTTCATCTTAGAAACATTGCTAAAGTAAGACCACTTATAAACCAAAAAGATGCTGAAAAACTGATTCATGCCTTTGTCTCAAGCCGGCTCGATTACTGTAACACACTTTTTACTGCCATGGCCTTCCTAAAAAAACGACTGCAAGACTTCAGCTCATTCAAAACTCTGCAGCTCGACTTCTAACTAGAACCAAGAGGAGAGAACACATTACTCCGGTCCTAGCTACTCTGCACTGGCTGCCAGTAACATGTAGGGTTGATTTTAAGGTCCTCCTCCTTATATACAAAGCCCTTAATGGGCGAGGCCCAAAGTACATTGCTAATTCCCTTGCCAATTATGCACCCTCAAGAACACTAAGATCATCTATCGCAGGTTTATTAGAGGTTCCCAGCAACAGTCAGAAGAAGATCGGGAGCGCAGCCTTTGCCAACTATGCCCCAAAGCTTTGGAACACATTACCTTTAGAGATCAGGGAAGCCAGCTCACTAAATATTTTTTAAAAGAAAGCTAAAAACGCACTTCTTCAATATAGCCTTCAACTAGCTTATCTGCACCTGCCCACTGCTCATTTGCCAGCTATTGCACTTTAAATATTTTACTGTCCTGGATACTAGATTTCAGGGGTAACCAGGCCCGCCGAGATCCAAGTTAGGCTTAAGGAAGGGACAGTAGGTCCTGGATACTAGATTTCAGGGGTAACCAGGCCCGCCGAGATCCAAGTTAGGCAGGAAGGGACAGTAGGTCCTGGATACTAGATTTCAGGGGTAACCAGGCCCGCCGAGATCCAAGTTAGGCTTAAGTAAGGGACAGTAGGTCCTGGATACTAGATTTCAGGGGTAACCAGGCCCGCCGAGATCCAAGTTAGGCTTAAGTAAGGGACAGTAGGTCCTGGATACTAGATTTCAGGGGTAACCAGGCCCGCCAAGATCCAAGTTAGGCTTAAGTAAGGGACAGTAGGTCCTGGATACTAGATTTCAGGGGTAACCAGGCCCGCCGAGATCCAAGTTAGGCTTAAGGAAGGGACAGTAGGTCCTGGATACTAGATTTCAGGGGTAACCAGGCCCGCCGAGATCCAAGTTAGGCTTAAGGAAGGGACAGTAGGTCCTGGATACTAGATTTCAGGGGTAACCAGGCCCGCCGAGACACAAGTTAGGCTTAAGGAAGGGACAGTAGGTCCTGGATACTAGACTTCAGGGGTAACCAGGCCCGCCGAGATCCAAGTTAGGCTTAAGGAAGGGACAGTAGGTCCTGGATATTAAGGGGTAACCAGGCCCCGGTTGAAATACCCTGCAACCAAGTGAGAGGGCAGTACATTGCGGGTGGGGTAGCGTGTACCACAGGTGCAGGTCCCATACTAGCGTGACTACACTCACTGAGGGGGCTAAAATAATATATAGTAGTGTATGAATGTATGACATGTATCACATAGTGTGTAAGAAATGTAAATCTTTACCTTTTATTTTGACTGTTTTCCCCTGCCTTTATATTCATTCTATGCTTGTATATGTTTTTATATTCACTTTATGTTCTTATTCCTGTTGCAAAGCACTTTGAGCTGCATTTCTTGTATGAAAGGTGCTATATAAATAAAGCTTTACTTACTTACTTACTTACTTACTTACTTACTTACCAAGATCACCAAGCAAGATACGCAGGGGGGACATAAACAAAACCTTAAAAAAGTGTTTATTTAGAAATGATTTATTATGGGGGAGGACAACTTCATGTTTTTTTTAAGTTGGAGGGGACCTCCCCTCCGACTCCCCCGGGCTCTGCTCCCATGGCAACACGTGTCGTAACATTCATGCGAAATATCCAGGAAGTCCATCCCACTTGTATAAACAGAGAAGGCTGTAACAAATGCCAGACTGTCTGTGCTGATGATTCTTGGAGTGAGGTTTTCAGAGCTGGGATTGAACACACACATACAGCTGGGAGTAGCCTGTCTACAACAAAGTCGATTATTGGGAAACATTTAATCTCGAGGGAGAGTATAGTTACACAAACAGGATCATTTTGATCTGGATTATATCTGTGCCTCAACCCGTGGAGAAAATGGGATCTTGTTTCAACTTCTTTCGCCAGAAACAACCGGTGTCCACTGGTAAGTCACCTTTAACAACAACAAGCTCTGGCTGATAAAATATTAAATATTAAATTAAAATTAAAAATGAAAAATTATTATAATTTTTATATACCAACCATCAAAGACAAAACAACAAAAGACAAAAAAAGAGAAACATACAATAACAAAATTCACAAACAAACATAAACACACACAACTTGCATCAATTTTGGATTGAATAAAAAAAAACAATACAAAAACAAAACTTTCCTCCACTTTGTATAAAGTATTCTATCCTACATGTTCTTCGTGTGTGGTTCCCACAGCTTGTCGGCTGGGTCCATAATTTAGTTCAACATAAGTGCAATATTGAAATACAACTGTGAACATTCTAAACCTGCTAACTGCGACACTTTAATGAATGTGCAACAAATACTATGTGCAATATGACAACCCTTGTGTACATAAGGTTCAGATATAGGAAACTGTTAGGATATTTATAGCATAGCATAGAGAACAGCACAGTGTTTTATTGTATAGTATAGTAGTATAGTATAGTAGATAGTGTACATAGCCTTTATTTATGTAAACCAGCTCTTTTCCCTTTTTTATTTTACCCTTGGCCCTCTTGTTTTTAGTCTTTTTTCCAAGCACCAGGGGAGCCCCCCTCCTAAATTTCGTTCTATGGTACCTGTACTGTATTAATGACAATAAAGACCATTCATTCATTCATAGTTCCATTTTGTTCATTCATTCTCCTGTGTCTTCAGCCACGGCAGACTTGGACTCTATTGCCAGCTCCAACACATCATTTGCCGTGGAACTTTACCGCACTCTCAGTGCGACCAAGGCAGACACCGGGAACCTGTTCTTCTCCCCCCTGAGCATCAGCTCGGCATTGGCAATGGTCTACCTTGGTGCCAAAGGAGACACTGCTGATCAGATGGCAAAGGTACACACACACGCACACACACACACACACACACACACACACACACACACACACACACAAATGACTGACTGTTTTTGATACAAATTATGAACGAGAGATACTCTCCTCTCCTTCTCCTTCTCTTCTCAGACCCTCTGTTTTGACGCAGACACTGATGTCCACTCAGGCTTTCAGTCACTGGGCTCTAATATCAACGATCCCTCAGCTGAGTACAAACTGAAACTCGCCAACCGCCTGTATGGAGACAATACCTACAACTTCTTACATGTGAGTTAGACCAGTCCCCCCCTATGTACTGTATAGTAACTCTGATGAAGGCTGTTTTATAATGGGTATATAATATATAATAAATAATATTAAAGTTTTTTTTTTAACACAGACGTTCATTGAAGCCACCCAGAAGTTCTACCATGCAGACCCGAAGGCTGTGGATTTCAAAAGTCCAGAGGAGACCAGGAAGCAGATCAACAGCTGGGTGGAGAAACAGACAGACAGTAAGATCTCATACCCTGATACTGTACACTGCTAACATTAACCAACTGTAATTTTGTGTGTGCACATCCTAACCATTTTGCAGTACAGGTTTTATCATTATAAAAGGTTAAGGTCTACATTTATTTGACTGTAGATCTCATGTAGTCGATAGACTGATATTATGAAATGATGTGTCATACATTGAAATCTGAAAACAGTTAAAGAGGATATGCTTATTTGAATGTCGGTACACCTCAAACGAAGAATGGAAGAAACTTGCTCAAAAAACACGCAAAACAACTGCTAGAATCAGAATCAGAATTGCTTTTGTTACATCAATGTATGGGTACACAGAGTAAAGTTCTTGGGTTCAGGTTCATTTGACATAGGCATTGCAGTAGAATCATAAACAATAATAAAGTAGGCCAGATATAAGAACAACAAATCAGCAATCAACAATAACAGTGATAAAAATAAGCCGTAAATAAGCAGCTATAGTAGCTGTAAAGAACCCCAAGAAAAGTTATTATTTTATGTTGATTAACCTGCCATACATTTGTAAACTGCTTTGTTATGTGATTCATATGTTGTTTGAATAGGATATCGGTGACTTTTATTTTGAAGAGCTTTAGGCAAAATGTGTATGTATTTTGGTTTAATTAGGCCTCCGTAGTTAGAAAGCTCACACAAGTTCGCCATTTGGTGCTGAACACAAAAAGAGATTGACGGTAAAGGAAGACAGTTTTAATGGACCCGTATGAGGCCATAAGTTCTTATGGTGCAATTTATTTGATTGTTTGATTATCACATGTGGACTTTCAAGGTTCAATAAAGGAAAGAAGAAGGAAATAAACACTTTAAGTTACAGCAGTAAGTCTTAAGCCTTTTCATATACGGGGATCCGTTACACTAGCAATAGCAGCAGAATGCAAAAAAATCAACAACAATAGAATAAGTAGTATCAGCAAATCAGCATATCAGCGACATTATTAATGTATCAATGTTAAGCGTTAAGTTCAAGTATTAGTCAGGTGTGCGAGAACGCTGTGCACGTTGCAGTGAGATGTAATACACTATCGTATAGTCGTGAAATATGGTGCAGATATGGGGGCAGTACAGAGTTCAAGTAGGTAGTGTTCAGGTAATCAGGTATCCATCATATATATTATTAATGCAGTGGGGATGGTATGGGAGAGACAGTCCTTTGCTTTATGCTAGTGCATTTCCCAAGGAGCCCGATTGCTTGGGGAAAACAGCTGTTAGACATCCTCTGGGTTTTGGCCCTGAGGCTACGGTACCGTTTCCCTGACGGGACAGATTCTGAACAGATTCTGATTTCTCTGGCTGGGGTCTTTGATGATCCTGAGGGCCTTACTAACACACCGCATCGCTGTAGATGGTCCTGGATGGAGGAGGGTAGGACACAACTGCTGATGAAGTGGCTTCTTCATTTGTGTTGATTGATCTACAGATAAGATTAAAGAGCTTCTGAAACCTGGCGTTCTAAGCGAAATGACCAAGCTGGTTCTGGTGAACGCTGTCTACTTCAAAGCACGCTGGTTACATGAGTTCACCGGGGATGAAACAAGAGAGTACCCCTTTAAAGTCAGCCAGGTGAGAAAGGCATACAGGCTTTTTATCTTGCATCTGTTTATCCACTTACATTATTTAAGCAATATCACACGAGCACGGCTGTGATTCGGTCGTAGGTACGAGGCCGCAGGCCGAGTACCGAGGACAATCACAGCCGTGCTGATATTCAGTATAACAGCACGACTTTGAGTGTGATATTGCTTTTATACAACAGTTCTACAGCGTCATTTATTAGTTAACAGTAATAAGTGACAACAGATTATGATTTGTTTGTTTATTTAATCATTTATTTTGGCTCTGTCAACAAAAAAGAGTTCCGCAACTGGACTGTTGCCTAGTAACCTGAACACAAACATCTGCAGGCTAGCTACTTTGATATTAACGGTTATTTCGGAGTGATACCTATAGTTAAAAGTCCCAGTGCTGTTATACTGTATATCAGCACTCATGGAATGCCTCTTGTCCAATCAAATTACTTGGTCGGAACTAACTGTTGTATAATTGTACTTATTGCAAGTCGTTACGAACATTGATCTAGCCTTTTGCATAAACGCTGTAGGAAAATACATCCTCAGGGACTACAGTAAGATGGATTGTGATGTGATTATCGAGGACCCTTTCTCTTATTAACTGTGTGGTTTCAGAAAGAGACCAGAACTGTTCAGATGATGTCGAACTACAACAAGTTCCCCTACAAACACGTCCACCAGTATCACCTTAAGGTTCTTGAGCTTCCTTATCTGAGGGAGGAGCTGAGCATGTTCTTCCTGCTGCCTGACGAGACCGCAGATGGTTCTGACCCACTGCTGAAGGTACAGTACTGGACACAACCACCCATAGTCACACCTGGTCCTAACCCACTACTGAAGGTACAGTACTGTACACAACCACCCATGGTCACACCTGGTCCTGACCCACTGCTGAAGGTACAGTACTGTACACAACCACCCATGGTCACACCTGGTCCTAACCCACTACTGAAGCTAAGACATCTCCTGGGTAGTAATACTGACCCACTACTGACACTACACACAAACTCTGATGGTCACACCTGGTACTGATTCACAAAAGGTACACAACCTCCCATAGTCACACCTGGTATATATATATCTATATATCTATATACAGTATCTATGTATCTCTCTATCTATATTTCCCTCATTTATCTATAGATAAATAGATAGATGAGAGGTATTATGGTAGCGGGGGGAAGTTAAAGATGTTGTGTTGGATGGATGGATGGATGGATGGATGAATGGATGAATGGATGGATGGATGGATGGATGGATGGATGGATGGATGGATGAATGGATGGATGGATGGATGGCTGGCTGGATGGATGAATGGATGGATGGATGGATGGATGGATGGATGAATGGATGAATGGATGGATGGATGGATGAATGGATGAATGGATGGATGAATGGATGAATGGATGAATGGATGAATGGATGGATGGATGGATGGATGGATGGATAGATGGATGGATGGATGGTTGGTTGGTTGGTTGGTTGGTTTGATGGATGAATGCATAGATGAAAGAAGAATACTCACACCAAAAATAGTCACACCTGGTAGCCTACTGACCCACCACTGGCGGTATATAGACAGCCTCCTATAGTCACACCTGGTACTTTGCTAATCGGCTGTATCCCTACTGTCTGTCAAAGTTGGAGAGAAAGCTGACACCCAAGAGGATTGACACCTGGACAAAACGGGAGAACATGGATGTGAAACACAATGTCGATGTCAAAATACCCAAGTTTAAACTGCAGGAGGACTACGAGTTGAATGCACCCCTGGCCTCTCTGGGAATGACAGACGTGTTTAACCAGGAAAGAGCTGACCTGTCTGGGATGACCGGAGGATCAGAGGAAGGGCTTTACCTCTCCACTGTGGCCCATATGGCCTTCGTGGGCGTGAACGAGATAGGCACAGAGGCAGCCGCCTCCACAGCGGAGAGTATGAAAACGTACGGTTTGTTCGGTACAGAGCATGACTTTATAGCAGACCACCCTTTTCTGTTCTTTATCAGACACAACAAGACCAAATCCATTCTCTTCCTGGGCAGGTTTGCCTCTCCTAGAGTAGAGTAACAGGGAGGGACAGCAGCTCGCATCAGATTCAAGACCCTGGTGCTTGCATACCAGGCAGCTAAAGGGACAGCCCCTGCCTACCTGAAGGAAATGGTAACCCCCCAAACCCCTGCCCGCTCACTCCGCTCCTCCACCTCGGCTGGCCGACTGGCCCCACCTCCTCTACACAGCAGTCGGGCTGCCCGATCACGTCTCTTCACAACACTGGCTCCCCGCTGGTGGAACGAGCTCCCCACGGCTGTCAGAACGGCAGAGTCACTACCCATCTTCCGTCGTAGACTGAAGACCCATCTCTTCAGGTTACATCTTAACTGCTCCTCCTGAGACATCTTCTGACCCTCACCACTACGTCTCCTAAAGACACCCGCTTTCCCCTCTACTGTGTCCCTAAGAACTTCTATTGCCCCCCTTGTACTGTTTCTCAGTTTCTCCAGTAATAAAAAAAAAGAATTTAAAAAAAAAAGTTTTAGTAGAAGGCGATAATAGGGAGAAGGTTTTTCCTCCTATCAGTGGCCCCGGGCCCGAGCTAGAGTACTCTTCCTGCAACGAATAGTGGACTGCTGATTCACATGCTTAGTATTCAAATGTATTGATTGTAAGTCGCTTTGGAATAAGGCGTCTGCTAAATGCCAAAAATGTAAATGTAAATGAGCGACAGAGGCAGGTTGGGGTTACTGTCTTATAAAGAGAAAATAATGGTAAAGCCAAAGCACTGCATTTTTGTTTTTCAATGAATGGAATGAATGCACCAATGTAATGCATGTGTGCTGTAGCATCTCGCCACTGACCACTTCCTGTTTTTAAAGTGTTTACCTACTCTCCTCTGTTTCAGTGTGTGATCTTAAGTGTATTCGAAATCTTTGTAATGTGTAAATATTGTGAAAATGAAACTATTTTGATTCGACAATATCGAATATTGAATGTCAATCTCCACATTCAAAACTCACCTCAAAACTCACTTGTTTACGCAGGCGTATGCCCGTTGATTTACTGTTCCCGTGCTGCTCTGCTGCTCTGCTGCTAGCTATGTTTATACTGTATATGTATTTGTTGTACGGCGACCTTGAGTGCCATGAAAGGCGCCTTATAAAATAAATGTATTATTATTATTATTATTATGTTCTTGAGAGACTGAAACACAGTAGGGAGTTTGTGTAATAATATTGCCAAATAATGTAACCTCGCTATGTCTTACAGTACATAACTATGTTCACAGTGATACCAGAGACCTTTATTATGCAGCTATTTAGTAATACCCAAGCTGAAACTGCAGGAGGACCTTCAAGTTTAGTTCACTCCTGGCCTCCATAAAGTTTTCAATCAATCAAGTTTAGTTCACTCCTGGCCTCCATGGGCATGGCAGAGGTGCAGTCACTCACTGCTTTCTTTTTTTTCTTTTCTTCTTCAACATTTTTGTAATGTATATGCAGTACATTCAAGTGAAAATCAGTTTTGATTCGACATACACAATGTTTCTGTTTCAATCAGTAGACTGGAGCACTGGAGTAGTGAATTGGTGTAATTAATGGACTCACAGAACCTCGTTTAACCTCATTATGCAACCATCTTAAGTTAACTGCATTCACAGCAGTATCACATCAGACCTGTATTATGCAGCGATTTATTAACTAATTGTGAGTATCCCGGTGTGGAACCTCTGCTGCAGGGCAATGCCTGAGAACGCTGAAACCCCTGGATCACACACACCGCTGAGTCACACACACCGCTGGGTCACACACACCCACAGGTGAGCACTGTGTTATTCTAACTATTCCACATTTTGTTCCTCTCGAGGGAAACGCGAGATGATTGTTTATACGGTTCATTGTGACCACGAATTGTTGAACTGATGTGCACTAAATCATTGGAGGCTTCCAAGAAATTGGATCCTAGTCTTTGCAGCCTGCCAGCTTGTTTATGCAAGGAGAAGTTTACAATTCTTTCCACTGTATGTGATCTTCCACACTGTCTAGACTCTAGACTAGAGTGATAAAAAAAAACGGTGCTCGATGGTTCTCCTTATATGGGATCCTCTAGTGCAGAGGGCTCAGTGTGTGTGTGTTCCAGCTCTCTGCACGCCAGGCTGTCGGAATGGACGGAGGACGTGCGTGGATGTCAACAAATGCACGTGCACTGGAAAGTGGCAAAGATTCCGCTGTCAGATAGGTACCCGGAGAATCAGACATTAGTGTTCTAGTACTGTATCTCAGCGCTAGGATCTCTAACACATCACTATAACACACAGTGTGTGTGCGTGCGTGCGTGCGTGTGTGTGTGTGTGTGTGTGTGTGTGTGTGTGTGTGTGTGTGTGTATTCCTCCATTAGAGCCTGTGTAGTGCCAAAAACTGCGTGTGTATGTGTGTATGTTTGTATTCGGCCTGTCAGACGTCACAGGGACGTAAGTCGGGGGGGACTCGTCCCACCCCCCCGTCCAGCCCACCCGGGATCTGCGCCCGTGATTTAGCATTCAGCATTCCAGAAGAGACCTTGTCACCCCCCTGTCTCACCTGACTCTATTGTTGGTTCTCAGGAGACAGCTTATCCAATTACACTCACAGAAGCAGACTGCATTGGAGTGAATCCTGAAATCCCCATCTCGCGTTATTCAGCCTAGTGTCATTCATTGTGCGGCCCCTCGTGACATGTGTAAAATTGACAGTGTGATTTCAGACTATTCCCAATAGAGATTAGGCCTTTAGTACACCACACGAGACTCTGCTGTGCTAGTATCTGAGGTTGCTGTCTGCAATTCTCTCAAAGTGCATATTGCTCAAATAGCATTATTTCCTGTTAGACTCGTTGGGGGTAGATGCGTGTATTGCAGTGTATTGCAGTAGTTAGTTATTATTTATCACATAGGCTTTTTTTTTTTACAGAGGAATGTACGAATACAATCTCTTTACTGTTATTTGTTGAATTGTGATTTTTTTCTGTTCCACTGCTAATTCATTCACAGAACAATCCTAGTCTATCTCTTTACACTCACAGACACGTCATCACATATCTCACATTATAATTGTATTGATTATGTTTTGTAAAATATTCCACTACTTGTCCCTGTCGAGAGTTCACTGTCATCTCCTTTCTCCTCCCGCTGTCTTCTCTCTCTCTCTCTCTCTCTCTCTCTCTCTCTCTCTCTCTCTCTCTCTCTCTCTCTCGCTCTCTCTCTCTCTCTCTCACTCCCTCTCTCTCTTGTCCTTCACTGATGCTTGGAGAGCTTGTTGTCAACATGATGAATGACTGGTGTGTGTGCATTGTGACTGCCCCCCCCCATCCTCTGAGGGACAACACACTACACACTCCCTCGCAATGGCTACAGCATTCGCCCTCCATCATACATCATACATCACTATGACACGTTCTATGTTTGGGAAAGTTTAATAAGGACACAGTCAAATAAGAGGCTCACGTTTTGTGATGTGAGATTCATACTGTTAATGTGGAATAATTCAACAGTACAGCTCCTCTCTGGTCCTCTCAATTTGCTGTTGCAAGGGGGGCTATAATTTCTGTCTTCTCTTGCGATAAATAGAGCATGTGCTTAGCTGTGAAGTTGACATGCAGCAGGCACAGCTTACTTGAAAAGGCAAATTTTCCAGCTTTGCACAAAAATTTGAGTTGCCACACGGAATACTCATTTTCAGTTCGCCTCAGATCTGACGCGGATTCCCCCTTTGATGTGACTGCTGGCTTACGCTGATTTGCAATGGAGCATGTAAGTTTCCTCTCATTAAAAATTCTTTAAACCGTCTGCCTCAAATCACATTTGCCGAGCATAGCAGAATCCCTGGTGGTGCAGGCCACACAGTAACTGAACTGTACAAAAGCACCTACTGTATCGAGGAAAATATTTGGTAACGCTTTATAATAACGATGAATTCGTGATTTCTAAAGGTGTTATTATGACTCAAGAGATTATTTATGACACATTTGTTAATGATGTGCTCCCCATTTATCTATATATTGTAGTGTATTGTATATTGAGTGTATTTATGCGGTATATATCCTGAATTTAGTTAGTGTTCATAAGTGCATGTATTAATGTTAGTACATGGACTTATTAATTACCATTTATGCTAACCGTAAGCTATTTTGCAGTACCTGATCTAAAGCGAGCACTATCTACACTTAATAAACATGTATAAATCGTGACGTTAGAATGATAAGGTTCTATCTCCATTTTTGTCAAAATTTTGTTTTTTACATAATCTGATCCATTAGGTGTTTATTAATGCCTGTGTGGTGTTATTTTTAAAATGTTTACATTTTTGAGTTAGTAATTCATAAAATACAAAGGTTCCATCTCACAAAACATAATGGAATGTAAAAACTTTGACGCTCAATATCTCTGAACTACCCTAAACGGAGATAGAACCTTATAATTCTTAGCTCACGAAATGGCGTTGCTGTGACTCTCCAGAAACTGGCCACCATCGTACTGTTGAACTGTGCACTAAATCATTGGAGGCTTCCAAGAAATTGGATCCTAGTCTTTGCAGCCTGCCAGCTTGTTTATGCAAGGAGAAGTTTACAATTCTTTCCACTGTATGTGATCTTCCACACTGTCTAGACTCTAGAGCAGAGGTTCCCAAACTTTTTTTAACCAAGGCACCCCTGAAGCTTTCCCCCTTCTTCAAGGCACCCCAACTCTATGAAGATTTTAAAAATGCCTCGGAGCTTAAACAAAAAACAATACACGATGAATTGGTTTGAAAATGTGTGTTTATATATAATACATAAGTATTGCCCCAATGAATTTTAACAAGATAATAAAAGTCATAAATGAACTGTAATGGATGGGCAAGAATGCATAGGTCAGTCAAACTATCGCTAAATTAAATAACATTGTGGCCCTCAAGGATTGTACAATATGGGAGGAGACTCAGAGGGAATTCTTCACACAAATAAAATATCAAAGGCCTGTATAATCAATCAATGGAACAATGCTTTTTTGGGGGGCTTAAAATAATGCCTTAAAATGTAATTCTCATTTCAATGCTCATTCTGAGATTATTATTTCACATCTGAACCAAACGGGTAACTCACAACTATAATAATTTAACAATAATAATCATGACAGAATTGTAAAAATTTAGAGAAACAAAGCAAAGAAATATGTTGTGGGACACATGCGCCTGCTTTTGGGAGCAGAGTCTCTTTATGCGGGGAGAGATAGTGGACAGCGCGACACGCAGGTGCTGTTCCACTGACAGACGCGTGCGTGTCTTGTTCTTGACGAGAAGAAAAAGCCAGCTCGCACAAGTAGGAGGTTGGGAAGGGTAAAAGCACATTGATGGCGCTCTCTGAGAGAGATGGATATTCATGTCCCACAAGCAGCCAAAACCTATCCAAACCTAGCTCACCATGTTTGAGCTTCAGTGTGCGGTCCATAATGAGCTCTGCCAGTTCATCTGGAGCTTTGCTGCTCAAACTAGCGGCTGATGCTGATGAGAGGGGGTTGAACGGATCCCGGAGCCAGTCGAAGTCTTCGTTCATTGGAGGGAAATAGGACTCAAATCTCTCCTCCAGCATACGGAGGTGCGCAGCGATCAGATTCAAGAAAGACGCTGCCTTGTGTGCTGCGTCATTGGCCGTCAACGTAAACATTTCAATGTTTTTCTTGGCCACCCCGTCTTGCCACCGTCTCAATTTGGATCGGAATCCGTTCAGTTTGTCTGTCGCTGTCAGGATATTCTCAGCCTTCCCTTGCATATTTATGTTGAGGTCATTAAGGTGGCTAAAAATATCTGCCAGATAAGCAAGCTTGATCCACCACGATTCATCTTCTAATTGTTCTTTGTATGGCAAGTCGTGCTCACTGACAAAAGTGATCAGTTTCATCTCGGAGCTCATAGACACAGGATTAACACCTTGCCCCGCGACAGCCAGCGGACCTCTGTGTGTAATAAGAGCCCCTCATGCTCGGACCCCATCTCATTGCACAATGTGCTGAACAGCCGTGACTTCAGCGGGCGTGATTTGACATAATTAACCATTTTCACCGCTTGGTCCAAGACTTCAGTGAGGAGTAGTTAGTTAGTAACTAGTAGGCCTAGTTAGTAAATTAATATCTTTCAAATCTGAGAAATATATATTTTATTTGCTTATGAACTCCATTGCACATAACTAGGGTTCCACTCTATAACTAGGGTTCCACTCCATAACTAGGGTTCCACTCCATAACTAGGGTTCCACTCTATAACTAGGGTTCCACTCCACAACTAGGGTTCCACTCCATAACTAGGGTACCCTGATTGTCTTCCTACTCGGCCTGCGGCCTCGTACCTACGACCCAATCACAGCCGTGCTGATATTCAGTATAACAGCATTCCCTCTCGTGTGATATTGCTTAAGTGAAGAATTCATTAAGCCCAGGCTGGTGTAATAGCCCAGTCTCCTTGCTGCTCACCTCCACAAGGTCAAATGGGGGGGGGGGTCTGATTGGATCAAGATCTCAGCATTGCTAGTTATGCTTTCAGGCAATGTCAGGACAAGACATACTCATAATGCATTTAGATGACAATGTAGAGAGCAGGACTAGCAATGCTTCTACCAGGTCATAACAAAAGAAAAAAAAGTGAAGTAACACATCATATGCATTAGATCCTAACTGAGTATTTTTATTCTATTTCTGTTATTTTTTGTTGTTTGTGGATGGTGTTGTGATGCTCACTAAAAACATAGATGGTGAGCATTGCTGATTCTTATTTTGTTTTTATTTGTTTTTATTTGTTGTTATGTATGTTGATGTTTTCTTCTTTGTTCTTTTTTTTTAATGATTTCTTGTTTTGTGTGGACCCCAGGAAGAGTAGCTGCCTTATTGTCTGCAAATTGTCTGGATACTGCTAATTGTATCCTGTCTTATTTGTCACTTATGTCCTGCACTATTGTCACTTTCTTATCCTGAATTATGCCTATTGCCTTATTGTCTTGTGCTGCAATGTCAGGAACTGAAATGTTACCTGGGGCGGCTGTGGCGCAGGAGGTAGAGCTGCCATCTAATGATCGCAAGGTTGGCAGATCGGCGGTTCGAGCCCCGGCTGGCCACATGTCAAAGTGTCCTTGGGCAAGACACTGAACCCCAAATTGCTCCCGATGAGCGGGCTGGCGCCTTGCATGGTAACTTGCCGCCATGGGTGTGTGAATGAGAGGCCAATGTAAAGTGCTTTGGAATAAGGCACTATATAACTCAGTCCATTTTACACTTGTGTAATGTGGCATAACAAGTGTAACAACAAGTGTAACAACTAACTTGAAACGTGATGCTTAGCATCAGCTAATGGGGATCCTAACCAATCAAATGAAATCCTGGCAAGAGGCAAAAGCCTTCACACACACACACACACACACACACACCACACACACAGGTGCCTCGGGTTCCACTCCATAACTAGGGTTCCACTCTATAACTAGGGTTCCACTCCATAACTAGGGTTCCACTCCATAACTAGGGTTCCACTCCATAACTAGGGGTCCATTCCATAACTAGGGTTCCACTCCATAACTAGGGTTCCACTCCATACCTAGGGTTCCACTCCATAACTAGGGTTCCACTCCAGAACTAGGGTTCCACTCCAGAACTAGGGTTCCACTCCAGAACTAGCGTACCACTCCATAACTAGGGTTCCACTCTATAACTAGGGTTCCACTCCGTAACTAGGGTTCCACTCCATAACTAGGGTTCCACTCTATAACTAGGGTACCACTCCATAACTAGGGTTCCACTCTATAACTAGGGTTCCACTCCATAACTAGGGTTCCACTCCATAACTAGGGTTCCACTCTATAACTAGGGTTCCACTCCACAACTAGGGTTCCACTCCATAACTAGGGTACACACACACACACACACACACACACACACACACACAGGTGCCTCGGGTTCCACTCCATAACTAGGGTTCCACTCCATAACTAGGGTTCCACTCCATACCTAGGGTTCCACTCCATAACTAGGGTTCCACTCCATAACTAGGGTTCCACTCCATAACTAGGGTTCCACTCCAGAACTAGGGTTCCACTCCAGAACTAGGGTTCCACTCCATAACTAGGGTTCCACTCCAGAACTAGGGTTCCACTCTATAACTAGGGTTCCACTCCATAACTAGGGTTCCACTCCATAACTAGGGTTCCACTCCAGAACTAGGGTTCCACTCCATAACTAGGGTTCCACTCCAGAACTAGGGTTCCACTCCACAACTAGGGTTCCACTCCATAACTAGGGTACACAAACACACACACACAGGTGCCTCGGGTTCCACTCCATAACTAGGGTTCCACTCCATAACTAGGGTTCCACTCCATACCTAGGGTTCCACTCCATAACTAGGGTTCCACTCCATAACTAGGGTTCCACTCCAGAACTAGGGTTCCACTCCAGAACTAGGGTTCCACTCCAGAACTAGGGTTCCACTCTATAACTAGGGTTCCACTCCATAACTAGGGTTCCACTCCATAACTAGGGTTCCACTCCATAACTAGGGTTCCACTCCAGAACTAGGGTTCCACTCCATAACTAGGGTTCCACTCTATAACTAGGGTTCCACTCCATAACTAGGGTTCCACTCCAGAACTAGGGTACCACTCCAGAACTAGGGTACCACTCTATAACTAGGGTTCCACTCCGTAACTAGGGTTCCACTCCATAACTAGGGTTCCACTCCATAACTAGGGTTCCACTCTATAACTAGGGTTCCACTCCATAACTAGGGTTCCACTCCATAATTAGGGTTCCACTCCATAACTAGGGTTCCACTCCATACCTAGGGTTCCACTCCATAACTAGGGTTCCACTCCATACCTAGGGTTCCACTCCATAACTAGGGTTCCACTCCATACCTAGGGTTCCACTCTATAACAAGGGTTCCACTCCATAACTAGGGTTCCACTCCATACCTAGGGTTCCACTCCATAACTAGGGTTCCACTCCAGAACTAGGGTTCCACTCCAGAACTAGGGTTCCACTCCAGAACTAGGGTTCCACTCCATAACTAGGGTTCCACTCCATAACTAGGGTTCCACTCTATAACTAGGGTTCCACTCCATAACTAGGGTTCCACTCCATAACTAGGGTTCCACTCTATAACTAGGGTTCCACTCCATAACTAGGGTTCCACTCCATAATTAGGGTTCCACTCCATAACTAGGGTTCCACTCCATACCTAGGGTTCCACTCCATAACTAGGGTTCCACTCCATAACTAGGGTTCCACTCCATACCTAGGGTTCCACTCTATAACAAGGGTTCCACTCCAGAACTAGGGTTCCACTCCAGAACTAGGGTTCCACTCCATAACTAGGGTTCCACTCTATAACTAGGGTTCCACTCCATAACTAGGGTTCCACTCCATAACTAGGGTTCCACTCTATAACTAGGGTTCCACTCCATAACTAGGGTTCCACTCCATAATTAGGGTTCCACTCCATAACTAGGGTTCCACTCCATACCTAGGGTTCCACTCCATAACTAGGGTTCCACTCCATAACTAGGGTTCCACTCCATACCTAGGGTTCCACTCTATAACAAGGGTTCCACTCCAGAACTAGGGTTCCACTCCAGAACTAGGGTACCACTCCATAACTAGGGTTCCACTCTATAACTAGGGTTCCACTCCATACCTAGGGTTCCACTCCATAACTAGGGTTCCACTCCAGAACTAGGGTTCCACTCCAGAACTAGGGTTCCACTCCATAACTAGGGTTCCACTCCATAACTAGGGTTCCACTCCATACCTAGGGTTCCACTCTATAACAAGGGTTCCACTCCAGAACTAGGGTTCCACTCCAGAACTAGGGTACCACTCCATAACTAGGGTTCCACTCTATAACTAGGGTTCCACTCCATAACTAGGGTTCCACTCCAGAACTAGGGTTCCACTCCATAACTAGGGTTCCACTCCAGAACTAGGGTTCCACTCCATAACTAGGGTTCCACTCCAGAACTAGGGTTCCACTCCAGAACTAGGGTTCCACTCCATAACTAGGGTTCCACTCCATAACTAGGGTTCCACTCCATAACTAGGGTTCCACTCCATAACTAGGGTTCCACTCCATACCTAGGGTTCCACTCTATAACAAGGGTTCCACTCCATACCTAGGGTTCCACTCCATACCTAGGGTTCCACTCCATAACTAGGGTTCCACTCCAGAACTAGGGTTCCACTCCATAACTAGGGTTCCACTCCAGAACTAGGGTACCACTCCATAACTAGGGTTCCACTCCATACCTAGGGTTCCACTCCATAACTAGGGTTCCACTCCATACCTAGGGTTCCACTCTATAACAAGGGTTCCACTCCATAACTAGGGTTCCACTCCAGAACTAGGGTACCACTCCATAACTAGGGTTCCACTCCATAACTAGGGTTCCACTCCAGAACTAGGGTTCCACTCCAGAACTAGGGTTCCACTCCATACCTAGGGTTCCACTCCATAACTAGGGTTCCACTCCATAACTAGGGTTCCACTCCATACCTAGGGTTCCACTCTATAACAAGGGTTCCACTCCATAACTAGGGTTCCACTCTATAACTAGGGTTCCACTCCATAACTAGGGTTCCACTCCATAACTAGGGTTCCACTCTATAACTAGGGTTCCACTTCATAACTAGGGTTCCACTCCATAACTAGGGTTCCACTCCATAACTAGGGGTCCATTCCATAACTAGGGTTCCACTCCATAATTAGGGTTCCACTCCATACCTAGGGTTCCACTCCATAACTAGGGTTCCACTCCAGAACTAGGGTTCCACTCCAGAACTAGGGTTCCACTCCAGAACTAGGGTACCACTCCATAACTAGGGTTCCACTCTATAACTAGGGTTCCACTCCGTAACTAGGGTTCCACTCCATAACTAGGGTTCCACTCTATAACTAGGGTACCACTCCATAACTAGGGTTCCACTCTATAACTAGGGTTCCACTCCATAACTAGGGTTCCACTCCATAACTAGGGTTCCACTCTATAACTAGGGTTCCACTCCACAACTAGGGTTCCACTCCATAACTAGGGTACACACACACACACACACACACACACAGGTGCCTCGGGTTCCACTCCATAACTAGGGTTCCACTCCATAACTAGGGTTCCACTCCATACCTAGGGTTCCACTCCATAACTAGGGTTCCACTCCATAACTAGGGTTCCACTCCATAACTAGGGTTCCACTCCAGAACTAGGGTTCCACTCCAGAACTAGGGTTCCACTCCATAACTAGGGTTCCACTCCAGAACTAGGGTTCCACTCCAGAACTAGGGTTCCACTCTATAACTAGGGTTCCACTCCATAACTAGGGTTCCACTCCAGAACTAGGGTTCCACTCCAGAACTAGGGTTCCACTCCAGAACTAGGGTTCCACTCCACAACTAGGGTTCCACTCCATAACTAGGGTACACACACACACACACAGGTGCCTCGGGTTCCACTCCATAACTAGGGTTCCACTCCATAACTAGGGTTCCACTCCATACCTAGGGTTCCACTCCATAACTAGGGTTCCACTCCAGAACTAGGGTTCCACTCCAGAACTAGGGTTCCACTCCAGAACTAGGGTTCCACTCTATAACTAGGGTTCCACTCCATAACTAGGGTTCCACTCCATAACTAGGGTTCCACTCCATAACTAGGGTTCCACTCCAGAACTAGGGTTCCACTCCAGAACTAGGGTTCCACTCCATAACTAGGGTTCCACTCTATAACTAGGGTTCCACTCCATAACTAGGGTTCCACTCCAGAACTAGGGTACCACTCCAGAACTAGGGTACCACTCTATAACTAGGGTTCCACTCCGTAACTAGGGTTCCACTCCATAACTAGGGTACCACTCTATAACTAGGGTTCCACTCCGTAACTAGGGTTCCACTCCATAACTAGGGTTCCACTCTATAACTAGGGTACCACTCCATAACTAGGGTTCCACTCCATAACTAGGGTTCCACTCCATAACTAGGGTTCCACTCCATACCTAGGGTTCCACTCCATAACTAGGGTTCCACTCCATACCTAGGGTTCCACTCTATAACAAGGGTTCCACTCCATAACTAGGGTTCCACTCCATACCTAGGGTTCCACTCCATAACTAGGGTTCCACTCCAGAACTAGGGTACCACTCCAGAACTAGGGTACCACTCTATAACTAGGGTTCCACTCCGTAACTAGGGTTCCACTCCATAACTAGGGTACCACTCTATAACTAGGGTTCCACTCCGTAACTAGGGTTCCACTCCATAACTAGGGTTCCACTCTATAACTAGGGTACCACTCCATAACTAGGGTTCCACTCCATAACTAGGGTTCCACTCCATAACTAGGGTTCCACTCCATACCTAGGGTTCCACTCCATAACTAGGGTTCCACTCCATACCTAGGGTTCCACTCTATAACAAGGGTTCCACTCCATAACTAGGGTTCCACTCCATACCTAGGGTTCCACTCCATAACTAGGGTTCCACTCCAGAACTAGGGTTCCACTCCAGAACTAGGGTTCCACTCCAGAACTAGGGTTCCACTCCATAACTAGGGTTCCACTCCATAACTAGGGTTCCACTCTATAACTAGGGTTCCACTCCATAACTAGGGTTCCACTCCATAACTAGGGTTCCACTCTATAACTAGGGTTCCACTCCATAACTAGGGTTCCACTCCATAATTAGGGTTCCACTCCATAACTAGGGTTCCACTCCATACCTAGGGTTCCACTCCATAACTAGGGTTCCACTCCATAACTAGGGTTCCACTCCATAACTAGGGTTCCACTCCAGAACTAGGGTTCCACTCCAGAACTAGGGTTCCACTCCATAACTAGGGTTCCACTCCATAACTAGGGTTCCACTCCATACCTAGGGTTCCACTCTATAACAAGGGTTCCACTCCAGAACTAGGGTTCCACTCCAGAACTAGGGTACCACTCCATAACTAGGGTTCCACTCTATAACTAGGGTTCCACTCCATAACTAGGGTTCCACTCCAGAACTAGGGTTCCACTCCATAACTAGGGTTCCACTCCAGAACTAGGGTTCCACTCCATAACTAGGGTTCCACTCCAGAACTAGGGTTCCACTCCATAACTAGGGTTCCACTCCATAACTAGGGTTCCACTCCATAACTAGGGTTCCACTCCATAACTAGGGTTCCACTCCATAACTAGGGTTCCACTCCATACCTAGGGTTCCACTCTATAACAAGGGTTCCACTCCATACCTAGGGTTCCACTCCATACCTAGGGTTCCACTCCATAACTAGGGTTCCACTCCAGAACTAGGGTTCCACTCCAGAACTAGGGTTCCACTCCAGAACTAGGGTTCCACTCCATAACTAGGGTTCCACTCCAGAACTAGGGTTCCACTCCAGAACTAGGGTTCCACTCCATAACTAGGGTTCCACTCCAGAACTAGGGTTCCACTCCAGAACTAGGGTTCCACTCCATAACTAGGGTTCCACTCCATAACTAGGGTTCCACTCCAGAACTAGGGTTCCACTCCATAACTAGGGTTCCACTCCATAACTAGGGTTCCACTCCATAACTAGGGTTCCACTCCATACCTAGGGTTCCACTCCATAACAAGGGTTCCACTCCATACCTAGGGTTCCACTCCATACCTAGGGTTCCACTCCATAACTAGGGTTCCACTCCAGAACTAGGGTTCCACTCCATAACTAGGGTTCCACTCCAGAACTAGGGTTCCACTCCATAACTAGGGTTCCACTCCATAACTAGGGTTCCACTCCAGAACTAGGGTTCCACTCCATAACTAGGGTTCCACTCCATAACTAGGGTTCCACTCCAGAACTAGGGTTCCACTCCAGAACTAGGGTTCCACTCCATAACTAGGGTTCCACTCCATAACTAGGGTTCCACTCTATAACTAGGGTTCCACTCCATAACTAGGGTTCCACTCCATAACTAGGGTTCCACTCCATAACTAGGGTTCCACTCCATAACTAGGGTTCCACTCCATACCTAGGGTTCCACTCTATAACAAGGGTTCCACTCCAGAACTAGGGTTCCACTCCAGAACTAGGGTACCACTCCATAACTAGGGTTCCACTCCATACCTAGGGTTCCACTCCATAACTAGGGTTCCACTCCATACCTAGGGTTCCACTCTATAACAAGGGTTCCACTCCATAACTAGGGTTCCACTCCAGAACTAGGGTACCACTCCATAACTAGGGTTCCACTCCATAACTAGGGTTCCACTCCAGAACTAGGGTTCCACTCCAGAACTAGGGTTCCACTCCATACCTAGGGTTCCACTCCATAACTAGGGTTCCACTCCATAACTAGGGTTCCACTCCATACCTAGGGTTCCACTCTATAACAAGGGTTCCACTCCATAACTAGGGTTCCACTCTATAACTAGGGTTCCACTCCATAACTAGGGTTCCACTCCATAACTAGGGTTCCACTCTATAACTAGGGTTCCACTCTATAACTAGGGTTCCACTCCATAACTAGGGTTCCACTCTATAACTAGGGTTCCACTCCATAACTAGGGTTCCACTCTATAACAAGGGTTCCACTCCATAACTAGGGTTCCACTCCATAACTAGGGTTCCACTCTATAACTAGGGTTCCACTCCATAACTAGGGTTCCACTCCATAACTAGGGTTCCACTCTATAACTAGGGTTCCACTCCATAACTAGGGTTCCACTCCATAATTAGGGTTCCACTCCATAACTAGGGTTCCACTCCATACCTAGGGTTCCACTCCATAACTAGGGTTCCACTCCATAACTAGGGTTCCACTCCATACCTAGGGTTCCACTCTATAACAAGGGTTCCACTCCAGAACTAGGGTTCCACTCCAGAACTAGGGTACCACTCCATAACTAGGGTTCCACTCTATAACAAGGGTTCCACTCCATAACTAGGGTTCCACTCCATAACTAGGGTTCCACTCCATACCTAGGGTTCCACTCTATAACAAGGGTTCCACTCCATACCTAGGGTTCCACTCCATACCTAGGGTTCCACTCTATAACTAGGGTTCCACTCTATAACTAGGGTTCCACTCCATACCTAGGGTTCCACTCCATAACTAGGGTTCCACTCCATACCTAGGGTTCCACTCCATAACTAGGGTTCCACTCTATAACTAGGGTTCCACTCCATAACTAGGGTTCCACTCCATAACTAGGGTTCCACTCTATAACTAGGGTTCCACTCCATAACTAGGGTTCCACTCCATAACTAGGGTTCCACTCCATAACTAGGGTTCCACTCCATACCTAGGGTTCCACTCCATAACTAGGGTTCCACTCCATACCTAGGGTTCCACTCTATAACAAGGGTTCCACTCCATAACTAGGGTTCCACTCCAGAACTAGGGTACCACTCCATAACTAGGGTTCCACTCCATAACTAGGGTTCCACTCCAGAACTAGGGTTCCACTCCAGAACTAGGGTTCCACTCCATACCTAGGGTTCCACTCCATAACTACGGTTCCACTCCATAACTAGGGTTCCACTCCATACCTAGGGTTCCACTCTATAACAAGGGTTCCACTCCATAACTAGGGTTCCACTCTATAACTAGGGTTCCACTCCATAACTAGGGTTCCACTCCATAACTAGGGTTCCACTCTATAACTAGGGTTCCACTCTATAACTAGGGTTCCACTCCATAACTAGGGTTCCACTCTATAACTAGGGTTCCACTCCATAACTAGGGTTCCACTCTATAACAAGGGTTCCACTCCATAACTAGGGTTCCACTCCATAACTAGGGTTCCACTCTATAACTAGGGTTCCACTCCATAACTAGGGTTCCACTCCATAACTAGGGTTCCACTCTATAACTAGGGTTCCACTCCATAACTAGGGTTCCACTCCATAATTAGGGTTCCACTCCATAACTAGGGTTCCACTCCATACCTAGGGTTCCACTCCATAACTAGGGTTCCACTCCATAACTAGGGTTCCACTCCATACCTAGGGTTCCACTCTATAACAAGGGTTCCACTCCAGAACTAGGGTTCCACTCCAGAACTAGGGTACCACTCCATAACTAGGGTTCCACTCTATAACAAGGGTTCCACTCCATAACTAGGGTTCCACTCCATAACTAGGGTTCCACTCCATACCTAGGGTTCCACTCTATAACAAGGGTTCCACTCCATACCTAGGGTTCCACTCCATACCTAGGGTTCCACTCTATAACTAGGGTTCCACTCTATAACTAGGGTTCCACTCCATACCTAGGGTTCCACTCCATAACTAGGGTTCCACTCCATACCTAGGGTTCCACTCCATAACTAGGGTTCCACTCTATAACTAGGGTTCCACTCCATAACTAGGGTTCCACTCCATAACTAGGGTTCCACTCTATAACTAGGGTTCCACTCCATAACTAGGGTTCCACTCCATAATTAGGGTTCCACTCCATAACTAGGGTTCCACTCCATAACTAGGGTTCCACTCCATACCTAGGGTTCCACTCCATAACTAGGGTTCCACTCCATACCTAGGGTTCCACTCTATAACAAGGGTTCCACTCCAGAACTAGGGTTCCACTGCAGAACTAGGGTACCACTCCATAACTAGGGTTCCACTCTATAACAAGGGTTCCACTCCATAACTAGGGTTCCACTCCATAACTAGGGTTCCACTCCATACCTAGGGTTCCACTCTATAACAAGGGTTCCACTCCATACCTAGGGTTCCACTCCATACCTAGGGTTCCACTCTATAACTAGGGTTCCACTCTATAACTAGGGTTCCACTCCATACCTAGGGTTCCACTCCATAACTAGGGTTCCACTCCATACCTAGGGTTCCACTCCATAACTAGGGTTCCACTCTATAACTAGGGTTCCACTCCATAACTAGGGTTCCACTCCATAACTAGGGTTCCACTCTATAACTAGGGTTCCACTCCATAACTAGGGTTCCACTCCATAATTAGGGTTCCACTCCATAACTAGGGTTCCACTCCATAACTAGGGTTCCACTCCATACCTAGGGTTCCACTCCATAACTAGGGTTCCACTCCATACCTAGGGTTCCACTCTATAACAAGGGTTCCACTCCATAACTAGGGTTCCACTCCAGAACTAGGGTACCACTCCATAACTAGGGTTCCACTCCATAACTAGGGTTCCACTCCAGAACTAGGGTTCCACTCCAGAACTAGGGTTCCACTCCATACCTAGGGTTCCACTCCATAACTAGGGTTCCACTCTATAACTAGGGTTCCACTCCATAACTAGGGTTCCACTCCATAACTAGGGTTCCACTCTATAAATAGGGTTCCACTCCATAACTAGGGTTCCACTCCATAATTAGGGTTCCACTCCATACCTAGGGTTCCACTCCATAACTAGGGTTCCACTCCATAATTAGGGTTCCACTCCATAACTAGGGTTCCACTCCAGAACTAGGGTTCCACTCCAGAACTAGGGTTCCACTCCATAACTAGGGTTCCACTCCATAATTAGGGTTCCACTCCATAACTAGGGTTCCACTCCATAACTAGGGTTCCACTCCATAACTAGGGTTCCACTCTATAACTAGGGTTCCACTCCACAACTAGGGTTCCACTCCATAACTAGGGTACACACACACACACAAACACACACACACACACAGGTGCCTCGGGTTCCACTCCATAACTAGGGTTCCACTCCATAACTAGGGTTCCACTCCATAACTAGGGTTCCACTCCATAACTAGGGTTCCACTCTATAACTAGGGTTCCATTACATAACTAGGGTTCCACTCCATAACTAGGGTTCCACTCCATACCTAGGGTTCCACTCCATAACTAGGGTTCCACTCCATAACTAGGGTTCCACTCCAGAACTAGGGTTCCACTCCAGAACTAGGGTTCCACTCCATAACTAGGGTTCCACTCCAGAACTAGGGTACCACTCCATAACTAGGGTTCCACTCTATAACTAGGGTTCCACTCCATAACTAGGGTTCCACTCCATAACTAGGGTTCCACTCTATAACTAGGGTTCCACTCCATAACTAGGGTTCCACTCCATAATTAGGGTTCCACTCCATAACTAGGGTTCCACTCCATACCTAGGGTTCCACTCCATAACTAGGGTTCCACTCCATAACTAGGGTTCCACTCCATACCTAGGGTTCCACTCTATAACAAGGGTTCCACTCCAGAACTAGGGTTCCACTCCAGAACTAGGGTACCACTCCATAACTAGGGTTCCACTCTATAACTAGGGTTCCACTCCATACCTAGGGTTCCACTCCATAACTAGGGTTCCACTCCATACCTAGGGTTCCACTCCAGAACTAGGGTTCCACTCCAGAACTAGGGTACCACTCCAGAACTAGGGTTCCACTCCAGAACTAGGGTACCACTCCATAACTAGGGTTCCACTCTATAACTAGGGTTCCACTCCGTAACTAGGGTTCCACTCCATAACTAGGGTTCCACTCCATAACTAGGGTTCCACTCTATAACTAGGGTTCCACTCCACAACTAGGGTTCCACTCCATAACTAGGGTACACACACACACACACACAAAGTCCGGCCCCCACAGTGTATGCTTTGAAAAATTCTGGCACTTGGACAAATATAGTTGGTGACCCCTGCTCTAGAGTGATAAAAAAAAAACGGTGCTCGAGGGTTCTCCTGCTACGGGATCCTCTAGTGCAGAGGGCTCAGTAAAGATGGCTTTCCTGTCGGAGGTGTTCTCCTCACTGACCCTTGACATGCAACACATGTCAAGGGTCAAAGTTAACAAGTTAAACCAAATGTAAGGTAGTAAAAAAAGAATCCAACAGCATGAGGGACAGAGGGTTGTATAAGTACAGTTCTCCTCTCCTCTCCATCCCAGTCTCCCACCCTCACCCTCAGGCCTTTTCCCCACAGACCCACGGCGGGAAATAAGAGGGCGATATCTGAAGGCGGTTGATGTAGCTGCTTTCTTCCGTGTAGCACAGTCTCGACAACAAAGTCACAACAATGTTTTCTGGCTTGCCGAGTCAATAATGCATAGTGTTCTGTTAATAATTGATGATGCGCTTTATATAATTGCCGTTGCTCTCCTTTTTTTGAATAACGGAGAGGAGGAGGATTTTGTCTGTTTCTCTGGCACCCCAGGATTTCTCTGCAGCTGTTGGAGATGTTTTTCTACCGCTGCTGGCGGTGATTACAAGCTTGTGAGAGATGTCGGGATTCGGCAGCACAGCGTGTTTTCTTTGTGTCTATCTATGTTTCTTTCTGTATCCACGGGGTGACTACTGTATGACTAGGCTGTTTTTGGAAAACCATTGAATTCAAAGTTACATCACTCTCTCTGCGGAAACTGCAGTCATGCTGAGTAGGAGTTTGAAGAATGGAAGGTGTGGAATGCTGACTACAAAATAGACAAAATTGCTACATAAAAAAACGTCAACTACTTTAAAAAAAACAGCACATCTCAGTCTGTTTCAAGCTACTGTCCTAAGGCAGAATTCACACGTTTTGGTGACACCCCAGCAGTAAACACAGTAAGCTGCAAATGACATCATCATTCTTTGGATTAGGAACAGTCTGCTGACATTGCTTTGAGACCAGATAGTTATACACTCACCGGCCACTTTATAAGGCACACCTTGCTAGTACTGGGTTGGACCCCCTCTTTTGCCTTCAGAACTGCCTTAATTCTTCGTGGCATAGATTCAACAAGGTGCTAGAAACTTTCCTCAGAGATTTTGGTCCATATTGACATTATAATATCATGCAGTTGCTGAAGATTTGTGTCAAGAAAATATCCCCCAAACCATTACACAACCACCACCATTTTCGCCCAGAGAACTGCCACTCACTGGATATTTTCTCTTTTTCTGACCATTCTCTGTTACCCCTAGAGATGGTCGTGCGGGAAAATCCCAGTAGATCAGCACTGTCTGAAACAGCCTGTCTAGCACAAACACCCATGTCACGTTCAAAGTCACTTAAATCACCTTTCTTTCCCATTCTGGTGCTCGATTTGAACTTCAGCAGATCATCTTCTTGACCATGTCTAAATGCCTAAATACATTGAGTTGCTGCCACATGATTGGCTGATTAGATATTTGTGTTAACGTGCAGTCGAAATGGTGTACCTAATAAAGTGGCCGGTGTATACAGTATTAATATGCCACAAATGTAAGCAAACCAAACGCCTTCTTATTGTACTTCTCTAACCACGAGACAACAATCATCAGACTTGTCATCTTTTCACAGAATGAGAATTGATCCACCGCAGCCACCGTATCTTTAGCCAATTCAAATGAATCATGGCTGATTAGCATTCCTTATCCCCGTGTCTTCCTTTGGACTCTCTCTGTGAGGGAGGTGGAGGCGAGGGCACCCACTGTTCGCTGTAAACAAATGACATGGCCCCCTGTCACACTTTGAATTATTAACTAGGTGATATGTCAGAGCTCCAGACACTCTGGAGGGATGACTCAGATCTGAGGAAGAGCCTTTATGACGTCACAAACACAGAGCTGAGATAGAGGCACGCAGGCCAAACAACCCCAATAAATGCAGTACATAGACAGTAGAGAACACAGAATGGCTCTTTTTACTGCAGTGTTATGGGTGTTTAAGTCATTGACAGTAAAGTAGCAAGACTTGGCAACCATTTACTGTGTGTGATAATGGTGGTGCTGATGGTGGATAGATGGTGGGGCGGCTGTGGCGCAGGAGGTAGAGCCGGTGTCTAATGACCGCAAGGTCGGTAGATCGGCGGTTCGAACCCCGGCTGGCCACATGTCGAAGTGTCCTTGGGCAAGACACTGAACCCCAAATTGCTCCCAGTGAGGGGGCCGCCGCCTTGCATGGTAGCTTGCCGCCATTGGTGTGTGAATGGGTGTGTGTGAATTGGTGAATGAGAGGTCAATGTAAAGCACTTTGGAATAAGGCGCTATATAAGTCAGACCATTTACCATTTATAAGCATATTTCACACGTGCGGGTGTTATTTCGGTAGGACTAGGGAGGGTTAAAATGGCTGTGGATGGTTTTGAGATTCAATGGCTGTTGCCAAATATTTAGCAATTTCCTTTTGGCTTTACTTAACCTCCACATACACACACACACACACACACACACACACACACACACACACACACACACCTGTGCCTAATACTGAAGGCCCTTCAACTTATGGGCACTCATCACCATCACCACGTCAGAGCTGCTGTCCATCACCATGGGACTCCAGACGCAAACATATTGTGTATATGTATTAGCAGAGGGAGAGGCATAGAGACAGAGAATGAGAGATTGTATTTTGTATTTCCAGCATTATTATAAACACTTGTTGTTTTCTCGACAAGTCTCCTGTCTCTTTTTGGGGGCCTGGGGACATTTGGCTGGATGGTAATTTCTACTGTATCAATAGACACACCAGTCTCCCAACTTAGCTACGCACCCGTCTGGCAGACGTTCTCCCCCCTCCACAGGACACCCAGTCTGTAGTCCTCAGACAAAGCACGTCTTCTGTTTGCAGTTTCCATGTGTTTCCACAACACAGGCAGGCCCACAGCAGGGGGGTTTGGTGTGTACAGTAAATGGAATGTTTCAATATCGTGAGCTTAGAATTATTAAGGTTCTATCTCCGTTTAGGGTAGTTCAGAGATATTGAGCGTCAACGTTTTTACATTCCATTATGTTTTGTGAGATGGAACCTTTGTATTTTATGAATTACTAACTCAAAAATGTAAAAATCTAAAAAATAACACCACACAGGCATTAATAAACACCTAATGGATCAGATTATGTCAAAAACAAAATCTTGACAAAAATGGAGATAGAACCTTATAATTCTAACATCACGATATCAAAGGCATGTGATATTTGCGTACACGTGGGTTGAATTGATCAAATGTGTGTAGGCTTATGTGATATCATATTCCATACAGTACTGTTTGTTTACTTTTATGCTATCATCCAATTATCTCGATCTCAGAACTGTGAAAACAGGTGGACAAGGCAACCTGTGGCATTTGGGCAGGGTTGATGGATTGAGGAGAATTGAAGGTTACCAGAGAGCTGGAGACAATGTGTAGAGAGGAGGTCATTCACAGAGTTGAGCTTACATCACCTTATTTTGAAATAGTTCGTGACGTTAGAAATATATGGTTCTATCTCCATTTTTGTCAAAATTGAGTTTTTTACATAATCCGACCCATTAGGTGTTTATTAATGCCTGTGTGGTGTTATTTTTTAAATGTTGACATTTTTGAGTTAGTAATTCATAAAATACAATGGTTCCATCTCACAAAACATAATGGAATGTAAAAACGTTGATGCTCAATATCTCTGAACTGCCCTAAACGGAGATAGAACCTTCTCATTCTAAACGGAGACAGAACCTTCTCATTCTAAACGGAGATAGAACCTTCTCATTCTAAAGGGAGATAGAACCTTCTCATTCTAAACGGAGATAGAACCTTCTCATTCTAAACGGAGATAGAACCTTCTCATTCTAAACGGAGATAGAACCTTATCATTGTAAGCTCACAAGTTTAGGAAATAGGACTGAGATAAAACAGATCATTGTGGATTATTATCTGCAGGTGTTGATTGTTCAGGGGATGCAGTTCAACCTGGTGAAGTGATTCTACTGAGCCGAATGTACAGTCGTTCTAGCACATTGACTTCATCTCACAGGCAGACTCAATGTACTATGTAAGGGAGTATTGAGGGAAGAGAGGATTTCTTTTTTTTCAGGGATTCTGAAGTGTCTTTGTGCTTTTTGTCCTTGAGCACTTCTTCAAGTGTTCTGTGACTAATGATGATAACTCTTTGTTACAGAGAGTGCCGAAATCCACTGTACATCTGACTGTATAGTGCTGTATTTCTAAAGAAATGAAGACTCCTTCTCAGTAGCCTATACAGTACTTGAATAAAAAGAATATACTTTTTTGCATTTTTTCTGAAACTGTATGGAATAATCACAGCAACATTGACTTCATATTTTCCATTTCAGATATATACGAAGAACCTGCTTTTTCATTTGTGCCGCTTGGATTGACTGCATGGCTCTCATAAATAATTTTCAACATATCGTGACGTTAGAATTGTAAGGTTCTATCTCCATTTTTGGTCAAAATTGAGTTTTTTTACATAATCTGATCCATTAGGTGTTTATTAATGCCTGTGTGGTGTTATTTTTTTTAAATGTTGACATTTTTTAGTTAGTTAATTCATAAAATACAAAGGTTCCATCTCACAAAACATAATGGAATGTAAAAACTTTGACGCTCAATATCTCTGAACTACCCTAAACGGAGATAGAACCTTATGATTCTAAGCTCACGACATGGAGGGAAATGGGGTCAAGCTGCTTGTAGTTCAAACCCTTTATGACAACTCTGTCAGGACTGGTTTCGGTTTCAAAGAGAACCTCTTCCACGTAGAAAAACAGTCATGTCATGTATATTACATACACACACAAACACACACACACGCACGCACGCACGCACGCACGCACGCACGCACGCACGCACGCACGCACACACACACACACACACACACACACACACACACACACACACACACACGTACACAAACAAACAAACACATGTCTGCTGCCCTACATGCTCTGCCATACATTCACTAGATGGTATGCTATGGTAGTGATGGTACTAACTAAGGAATCAACTCTGGCAGGATGACCTTTGAACCCAGGTGAGTTCCTCCGACTTCTTCAGTCTGTTTTTAGACCAGTCTACCAGAAGCTTTGTATTACACTCCTCATAATACTACCCTTACTGGGAAATAAACCCTTTTTCTTTCATATTTTCCTTTCACTTCATATTCGTTATATATTCATATATTTGTTTTATTGCGAGCCAGGGTGGCCATTGAGTTGTTCAAATGTCATTTATAGGGCACCCTGGGGACAGACAAAATGACCTGTAGAAATCTATGGCCCTGACATTATGATACAGAACCACCGAAAGCTACTGGCTCTGATATATGACACTAGTATGAACCACAAGACGGCCTGCAGCCACCATCATTATGAGGTAATTAGCCATCACTAATGTGAATCTGCTTCCATTTATACTCTCTTTTATATTCAGATTTACTGGCCTTGCCACGTTACGTCTCCATGGTGACAATGTGGTTGATACAGAGCGTCTCTGGCTCTCCTGCAGTAAACAACGCTATAAAAGACGCTTTATGGCAGCTTAGTACCACTCAGGCTCCTCTCATAGGAAGGCGTTCATATGTAGCTTATTTTATTCAGCTGTCCTCACTGGCCCCTCTGTTGGTCCTCACTGTGGTTTGTCTCTGGTCCAACTCCATACTCATACTCATACCCAAGTCTTCTTCTTCGGCGTATGGGTTGTTGTTTCCTCTCCACTACACCAGGCTCGGGTCCAGAGGGGCTACCCTTTTACCACCCCGAGACCTGGTTGAGGGGCTCACCCCCGGGCTATATTTCTGGACACCCCTCCAGAAGCCACGTCATCGTCTCGTCATCTAATACCGACAGACCCATGCATCCCGTTGGGTGGGTGGTACACCGGGCAATCCAGGATAACATGGTCTGCGGTTTGGTCCCAAGTCATTGTAGTATTTATGGCACAGTGCTTCTCTCACATCAACACATGTTGAGTTCTGCCTGAACTCTGACCTTTTAAACACAGAGTTTAGTCTCTTATAGGGGCTAGAGGATCAGTAGTTGGCTCATGACTGTGGTCTACATGATGATGTTCTCTCCACGTCCCTGACCGTCCTGACCCCTGACCCCTGACCCTACAGCTCATCTGCTGTTGGGACATCAATGGGCTGTTGTTAAAGCGTTATTCACTCTGCCTCTGTGTGTGTGTGTGTGTGTGTGTGTGTGTGTATGTGTGTGTGTGAGCATGCATGTATGTGTTACGGTACATGTGGGAACACGGTACATGTGGGAAAACTAGGGTTAGGGTTAGGTGCTAGGGTGCTACGGTTAAGGTTAGGGTTAGGGTTAGGGGTAGGGTTATGGATAGGGATAGGATTAGGGTTAGGGTTAGACATGCCAGCATGTACCAAATCGACGTAGCACCTAACCCTAACCCTAGTTTTCCCACATGTACCGTATTCCCACATGTACTGTAACATATGCATGTATGCATGTGTGTGTGTGTGTGTGTGTGTGTGTGCGTGTGTGTGTCTCTCTCTCTCTCCCTCACTCTCTCTGTGTCTCTCTCCCTGCTCTCTGACAGTGTGCAGTGGGGTCTGGTTAGGGGAGTAAATGTGCAGATGAGGAGCAGAGAGAGGGAGAGAGAGAGGGATGACACAGAGAGAGGGATGACACCGCCCCCATCACTCACACACAGCCCTGCTCCGGTCGTGACATTAAGCCCAGGGATGATGGGGGGATACAGGGTTACAGGGAGAGAAGGAAGGGTGATGGAGCCACTCTGTCACAGGGCATGGCACTGTCACTGCTCGTCCAAACCACTTTTTTTTTTATTTGACTTTGAAGTCTGCAAAAAGCATATCTCAAACTGTCTCTTGTCAATTCCCATCATAAGGTCCCATGCTGAGTGAGAGAAAGGGGGTGGTCGTTCCAGTTCAAATTGAGTTTTAGCTTAGAAATAGTACTCAGTAAATAGTAAATAGTACTGTTGACACGGTTTGATGAAAAGGTCCTCATGACCTCAAAAATTGGCATCAATCCACACACAATACCCCATAATGACAAAGTGAAAACAAGTTTTTTTGAAATTTCTGCAAATTTCAAAACAAATTGAAACACAGAAATACTTCTTGTGCTTAAGTCTTCACACAGTCTGGACGGATTGATGGCAGCTGCTGGATTGAAAAATCAAGTGTAGTGCTGAGGCACAAATGTGTACATTTCAAGCCTGCAAACTGCGACACTTTAAATGAATGTGCAATAACACTATGTGCAATATGACAACCCTAGTCGTTTTATCTGTACAGTATAGTATAGTGGATAGTGTACATAGCCTTTATTTATGTAAACCAGCTCCTTTCCCTTCTTGTTTTTTTAGTTTTTTTTCCTTTTCCTAGGACAAGGGGAGCCACCCCTCCCAAATTTCGTTGTTTGGTACCTGTACTATAGCAATGACAATAAAGACCATTCATTCATTCATTCATTCATTCATTCATTCATTAATTAATTAATTAATTCACACCCTTTGCTATGACACTCTTAACATTTGCTAAAAAGAATGACAAAAATGTAATCAACAAATCACTCAGTAACTTGAATTGAGTTCATCTTAAATTGATTACTATTGGTAGATAGAGAGCTTGTAAATAGTCGGAAATCACCGGAGATAGGGATTAGAACGGCGTTGCTGAAAGCGGTAGTGAGTAGCAACGGTAACATTGAAATTACTGTCTTAAAACAATAAGTACATCGAAAACAAGTACACAGAGCTAAAACTATAATACATATGGACATGTATGTTGACACATGTAAGACTAAATCTTCCAAAAATGTGTTTTTTAATGGTGATTAAGTAGCGCAACCCTGGCAAAACCCTGTTTTCGCACGTTCTATGACCAGTGGGTGGACACCCTATATTCTCGTGTGCTTGTATAATGGGTTGTAATAAACTTGCTTCAGATGTATGACACATCATTTGAAGGCTTACAATCTACCCTTTCATAATCTGGAACAAACTGAAAAATGATGTTGCCAGACTTGCGGACCTTTTCATCAGACCCTCTCACATATATAAGCCTTCTCAAGTATGAAACCAACACGATATGCTGATTTTAAAGGATATTCTGATGGCTCTCATTTCAAACTTGTTTCCGAGGGCTCATATTTAAATGTTTGAAACACTGTTAGTTGTCATTTCCTGAATGTCATTGACAGAGATGAATGTTGTTTTGGGGTTACTGCCTCTTTAATTCTCTCCCGCTCATGCAGACTAGCCCTGTGTGCTAATGAGAAAGCGGTTATTGCAGTAATCATTCAGTGCTGATAAAAGTGGAAGGCCTTGCTTGTGAAGATCTCCTACTGGGACGGTATCAGCCACTGCTGATATAGTCAACCTGTGTATTAAGCTGTGTAGTTCCTGCTGCAACTGTAATCAGTGAACCCAAATCTAATTGGCTGTTAATGTGAAATGCCTATTTTATTCAATCGAAGCAATAAGTCATCTGGTGAGCACAGCGTTCTAGGCCCATCTGGGGAGGACAGATAATCCGTTTTGAAACACCACATCTCTGCATCTCCGCCAATAGTTCTCAAACATCGCTCTAAGATAGTCAAAAACTGTGTGAACATGCACACCATTAAAAAGGATGCTCTTAATGAGGGTATAATGTCATAATTTCCTGTAGAAGTAGGACAACTCAATACTCAAACTGTTATTTGTGAAGGAGGTTGTCTATTTGGATGTATGGAGGGTTTGAGGAGGGTAGAAGGATACTAGACCTCTGGTCGCCTGATCAATGAATATGTGTCATGACAATAGAGGACGATGTTTTTGTTTTATGTAATTAGGGTTTAATCAAAGTTAGAACTTGACTGGGAGTAAGACAGATACATTTGAAAGCACCCATGGTATATACAACACAACATACAGTAATAGACAATCCTTTCTATAAGGTACAATTTGTAGTAGGTGGTAAAAAGATTCAGGCACCCAAAGCACTGAAGAATATTGGTTCTGCTCAGGCCCTCCTACTGTCAGTACAAGTGACCAGAAAAGTGACCAGCTTGTGAAGAGTACATGTGTGGTTCATGTGAGCAGAGCAGCAGTGTATAAGATCCTTGCTAGTTACTGGCCAGCAGCGAGGCAGAGAGAGAGGCAGCAGTATTCGGTTGTTAAGTCGGGACGTGTTTCCGGGTCCAATGTTGGCTGAGGCGCTCTCTTCGAAATGCAGCAGTAATAATTATAATTCATTATATTTATATAGCGCTTTTCAGAGGCTCAAATATGCTGACAATATGGGAAAAACGTGAAAGTGCTGTGTTCCTTGTTGTATGAATAGATCCAAGTCTAAAAAACAATTGAACTGTCATTCTACCGCTTTAGTACACTGGTACTCTGGTGCGGGGAAGTTTTGGTTTGGACCCGGAAATTGCTCAACGTCACGCGTGACCTCAGACTTAACAACCGAATAAGGGGTTGCGAGGTAGACTCTGAGAAGTGTTCCAGTGAGCTCCTTAAAAGCCCCTAACCTCTGGTAACTCCATAATCAAGGACCATGAGTGGAGAGCACTCTGTCCCTCGGCACTGCCATTACTCCTTATTACATCCACCTAGAGACAGCGATGAGAGCGTAACCATGTCAACCACACTTGGCCACAGATTGGCCCCTTAATTTATTGGACAGGACAGATATCCATCTCTTCAGGAATCAAAGACACATCAGAGACACTGGCCACTGCATGTGCCAGGACTAAAAATAGCTGTGGAGTACAAACAAACAAACAAACACACACACACACACACACTTGTAAGGACACACGTGTGCACACACACACACACACACACACACACACACACACATACACACACACACACACACACACACACACACACACACACCCTTGTAAGGACACACATGTGCACACACACACACACTCATACACACACACACACACACACACACACACACACACCCTTGTAAGGACACACATGTGCACACACACACACACTCATACACACACACACACACGCACACACCTTACGCACAAAGGTGAGTCTGCATCCCTCATGATGACAGTTGCCCAGGCCTCCCAGCATGCTGTGCGGTGGAAGACACTCCATCTGTTCACAGAAACAAGACTGATGCTCTCTGAGGAGGCCGGTGCATCAGTGCCCCATGGAGCTGTGATTGACAGGAGTGGACGGGACTGGGCTTACATCGAGTCAGAACAACAGAGATGAGGTCCTGCTGTCACCATATAGACATGTCTGCTTGTTAGGTACTTTAGTTTTAAAGCACATGATATACTTTTTAAATAATATATTATTATTGGAGGTGGGACGCGATCCCCCCCCAAAATCTAATTAATTAGAGGCTTTGTAATTAATTAATTAATCGAAATTAATCGCATTTTAATCGCATATCAATATTTGATACGAGAAGCAACAGTTTTCAATTCAAATGGATTTGGTATACGAGTGAATCAATGAATAGACATAATCAGTTTAAAGCAGCAAAATCCTGTTTATTTTAGCTACACAGACCAACAGATCACACAATGTACCTAACCTAATGTTACACTAACCCTCCCCACCCTCCCTTACCCACCCAAATATCCTTGGTCAAAATAATAAACAGACCAACAGTTTAACATAAAGTCACAAGTGCCTAATACAGAATGAGAATACACATACGGGCACATTACATGGGCAATGCATTTTCTGTGGGTTTAAAAAGTAATACCTTTTTGATTTGAATTTGAACCATGTCTCAATGCTCCAAGCCATAAAGACAGAGTTTTGCATCGATCATAGAGGAACTGTATGTTTGAGGGGGATTTGGGATTTGATTCTTTATGCATTAGTGTCACTTGCATGATCAGCGTTTTTGTTGGTGTTGGATAACTGAAGGGAAAGCTTCTTATTGGAGGAGCTGAGGAGGAGGAGGAGTCCCAGGATGGAAGGCAGGGGTTAGGTCTCCAGGTCAAACACAACTGAAGGCTGGTCCTAATTACACTCATCTTTCATCTAGCAAGCACACATGTGTACCGTTGCTGCTATCCTAGAATATTATTTGATCAGTTTAAGTGGTAAACAGGCAATTGAAGGCTAGGAAACATCTCAGGGAGTCTAAATGTGAAAATCATGTCATATTTGTAGTTTATAGGGGTCGGCTGTTTTGGTGTGAAACATCAATGGTGGGGAAGCAGGCTTTATAATAAAACACTTTCTTACTGAATGTAAACTGATCATCAATAGTGTTGAATTTGAGGGCCTGGTGGTCTACGATTTCAACGCTGTGGGTGATATGATTTTATGGAATCTCAAAATGAGATAAGAACAGATTTATGTGAAGGAGAGTGTCCGATGGGCAGCTGTTGGGGTCTGTAATAATGAGCATATACTTTTTCTCAACTGTAATTTATTTGAGGTTATTTGGATATTTGCATTTATTCCCCCTTCCACCTGTGCTGTTGATGGATGTTTTGTTTCACTCAGAGAGAAGGCAATGCCCTTTAGTAAAGTATAGTACAAATGTGGAGCATATCTTCAGCCCTGACAACGGACAACGGTTTGAACAGAAATGTGTCACGTTGTAATACTTTGGTCCGCATATCAAATTTAGTCTATTTATAGACTAAAAACCCATCTTTTTAATATTGCATTTAAGTTACAAAATAATTAAATTATGATTATATAATGATTAAAGCACTTTGAGCTGCAACGTTTGCAGGAAAAGCGCTATACAAATAAAGTTATTATTATTATTATTATTATTATTATTATTATATCGGGATCTGATGTAATGACTTTTCTTTAAAAAAAATAATAATACATTTCTGCGTTGTTGAAAATCAATGACACATCGCTAGTCAACTAACACAGCTTGTTTTGTGAGCCTGCTAACAATGTAAAGGCTTGACTAGCGAGTTCGTGCTGTGATTCTCAACAACGTCGAAACGTTGTTCCGTGTCTCAAAAGAAAAGTGAACATTTTGATTGGTTGCCGATATGCGGACCAAAAGACGTTCTAACGTGTCAAAAATAAATGTCTGTTGAAATCAGGATTCTATCCTCTGTTGAAATGAAGATTCTGTTGATATGAGGATTCTGAATTCTGACAATTTTTCTGGGTGGTTTGCTGTATATGTAGATCATGGGAAGTAACGTATTTTGAGAAAAGGTTGCTAAAGAAAGGCTTATGCTTTTACAGTTTCAGAACACACACACACACACACACACACACAGACACCATTTTACTGTAGTACCGTTCAGATGACTATTGAGGATATCTATTAGTGATAGAATTAGTCTGGGCAGAGATGGGCTCCTGTGTGTCCTAAATAGTTTTCTGTGTTGAAACTCAGGTGGATAAGGATGTAATTAACTCAGTATATCCTGGCCAGTCCACTTTACACAGCCCGTTAGTAGCCTTTCAGTGATCACTTTGTGGGCATCAAGTTAGTTCTAATAAATGCAGAACCAAATCGAAGTCTATGTGTTTCTCTAGAGCTCGCAAGTGGGAGTCTGATCCTGGATCACAACAAATGGGATTTCAAAATCCGATCGGATCTGATTGAGATTAAAAGTTTTGAACTACTGGGCCCTGGAGACAGCACTTATCAGACAGGGTCTCAAGATCGGTTAGTCCTTGAGGTCCCACATGTCTCCTCTGGGTAGCTGGGTAGAACTGCCTAGTCATAGTGCTCCAGGGCATGGATTGACCTCCAAGATAGTCTAAGACTTGCTGCTTTAATATCATTGAGCCATCTTAGGAAACTGATTAAGGATTCCTTAGTGGAGGAGCGCTGTTGTTATAATTGATTGTCTGTAAAAAGACAATTGTATTGGCCTGTGTAAATCCCCATGCCCATTATGTAAGAATGTTCTGATTGTTCATGGCTCAGAATACCACCTATATTTACGTATGCTTGACCATGTGAATTGCGTGGTGGTTAGGCAGTATTAAGCATTAACTTAAAGTGGTTAAAGTTAGGTAAGCTGTCAGGGTAAGGCATTAGCAAATATTGGCATAAGTAACAAGAACTAGCAAGAATTAGCACAAACAAATGTTTGGGAGTAAACAATAGAATAGAATCGAATAGAATAGAATAGAATAGAATGGAATAGAATAGAATAGAATAGAATAGAATGGAATAGAATAGAATAAAACAATGAAGGAATTGAATACAGGAATACATAACTCTGACAGTTCCTCTTGACTGGCTAATAACAGAAAGGAATGAAGAGATGACAGTCTGACTGCAATACATCCTAATCTGCACTGCTAGATCAACGGTTTCAGCATTTCTGATATAAGAATAATAGTCAGCAATCCAGAGTTGAATTGTGCAGTATAGTATCTCAGAGAATTACACTAGTCCAGTCTTGAGTGGCAGCATACACCACGAGAGATGTTGTCTCTTATGCAGCCAAATTACTTTCTGATAACATTGATCCGGTACATTCTCACTGGCCGATCAATGGTATCAGATGTTCTCCCCTCGGGGCTGTGTCAGACAGCGCTATCTTTTCCCTCCCCCTCACACATGTTGACTCAAAGTCATCTCTCTGCTTGTGTTAGCTCTCACTTCGCTCTGCCGCCTCAGCAAGGCCAGTTCGTGACGTTAGAATTATAAGGTTCTATCTCAATTTTTGGTCAAAATGTAGTTTTTTTTACATAATCTGATCCATTAGGTGTTTATTAATGCCTGTGTGGTGTTATTTTTAAAATGTTGACATTTTTTTAGTTAGTAATTAATAAAACACTACGGTTCCATCTCATAAAACATAATGGAATGTAAAAACTTTGACGCTCAATATCTCTGAACTGCCCTAAACGGAGATAGAACCTTATCATTCTAACGTCACGAGTTCTCAAGGAGAACCGTGCCCACCTTTCTCAGCAAACCCTTCCAGCTATAGGCAATGCAGGACGCTGCAGACAGAGACACTGTACTACCTGCATCTCAGAGAAGCATTCCCTACCCCGTATTTAAGATGACACTCCCCACATGGGGATCACCATCGACACAGTGAGTAATGTGTTACTGTTGTATGGATGGGGAATACAGACACACGGGGGCAGTCAGGGATTATATATACTGCAGAAGATTAATAAAGTTTATGCAGCAATGTCATCGCTGTATTTCCGTGTCTTCAGGGGTCTGATGTAGATCTTCATTAATCATAGCTGGTCTCGGGGGAACACAACAGGTGGAGGGGTGATTAGCCCCATATTGCTGATTCTAACTCTATACTGTACCTTACCTTTATTCTTATTCTTATTCCTATTAATAATAATAATAATAATAATAATAATAATAATAATAATAATAATAGTAATAATAATAATAATGATAATAATAATAATAATAATTCATTACATTTATATAGCGCTTTTCCGAGGCTCAAAGACGCGGAAATAATAATAATAATAACAATAATAATATAAATTGTGTTGGTTGTTTAAACTAATGAGAGTCAAACAGTGGAGATGTGTTTGCGTTTTTGCTATCATTCACTCTAACCATACGTCATTACTTAATGCCACTGTGTCCACACCCTTTCTGAATGCAAAGGTTGCTGTAATCAATTGACATTTGGCATCAGTAGAGGCTTTTGAAGATTTGAAAATTAAATTCCCATCATAATGAACAAATCGGTTCCTGACAAAGTATTGTGACATTGCCAGAGCAAATCATAAAGGATTGGCCCTTTGAATTATGGAAGGCAGCCATTACCTCTCCATTCTTCACTATGATTGTTGTTCTCTCCCTGTCATGGTGGAAAGGTTAATTGCATTATGAAGTGGCCATTTCTGCTTTTGTTTTTCACTGCTGCCGGGCTGCTATGACATGCTCCAGGTGATGTATCATTACACTGGTCCCCTCCATTCCTCACTAGTAAGCTACACTCAGAGTTAGAGTCAGAGTTAGAGTCCTAGTTTGTGAAGGCTTTTGGAGTCAGACTGGACTCAGACTCCAGAGCACTGGCGAACTCAGGGGGGGGGGGCCCTCCTGGTGCCCCCACGGTTGAAAAACGTCTCGCTTAAGTGCCCTTTTGAGTGGCGAAAATGCCCTTTTGAGTGGCGAAAATGAGAGGATGTGCCCTATTGGTGCCCCTCCGATGGTCTAAACTTGACCATGTGCCCCCACAGTTGAAAACCGTCGCACTAAAAGTGCCCTTTTGAGTGGCGAAAATGAGAGGATGTGCCCTATTATAATGGCTGCCCTTCCAATGGTCTAAACTTGACCATGTGCACTGATGGGGTCCCATGTTGTGCAGTAGGTGCCCTTTTTTTCTTTTTCGCCCCCCCCCCCCCCCGCCCTTCAAACAGCCTGAGTCCGCCACCGCTCCAGAGTCTGTGTGAATCGATCGGTCACGCCGCTCTCCGTGTTCCTCATCACTCCGGGCTAATTCCCGACTGCTTTGTTTTCAATCGGTGACTTCTGCTCCAGCTTGAGAAGGCTCTTTGTGAGGTTCTCCTCCCCCCCCTCTCTCTGTTCGCCTCGTCATCCATCAACCCGCTAACATGGAGGAGGACTACCGAGGAGATGACCAGGCAGATGTCCTAGAATGGAAGCCGCCTGCATGCATTCCTCCACAGTCTCAATACAAGTCCCAATTGAAGGCATGAAGCTCATGCATGAAGCTCATGCATTTCTTTCCCAGGAATCCCTGGGATAATGCCTTCACTCTGCAGTGGCCCCAGCCTGGTCCTATTCTCTCCCTATAGAGCCCAAGGTCAGAGTCCCACAGCAGGGTCAAGGTGACAGGCAGGCGTCGCCTCATGCATATGGATAGAGAGGCTCCATCTGCTCCGGCTCTGCTGCTGTCTGTCTGTAAACAACATAGACATGGTCTGGAGCCTCTGGCTCAATGGGCAGCAGAACCTTCCAGACCAAAAATGGCAATTCTTCAAACAGTTTAGATATTCAACACGTCATGATGAAAGTGAATTGAATTTCCAATGGTTAATGCACTACGTTAAGGCAAGTTACGTCCCGTCACTATAATACTCAAAGAGATTACTTTTGTTTTGACATTGCAAACAAACTGAAGCTTTTATACAGTAGTTTTACTGTATTATATGTTTTTGCTGTATTTTTGTATAAGAGCATGGGTGATATTACACTGTTTCCCCATTGCTCATACTATATTATCTGTTTTAGCATGGGTGAGGGCTTTTGTGTAATAGTATGTATGAGAAGCTCGGTTACATTTATAATGGGTGTACTTTATTACGTCGACAGATTTTGTAGGATGTGGGAGTTTGCTAATGTGATAGCTGGGCAGAGGAACATCCTGGGCACTGATGTGTCACTCTTTAACCGTCCCCAGGAGACTCTGGAGGAGTGCTGTCTGTGTCACACAGGGAACTCGTGACGTTAGAATTATAAGGTTCTATCTCCATTTTTGTCCAAATTTAGTTTTTTTACATAATCTGATCCATTAGGTGTTTATTAATGCCTGTGTGGTGTTATTTTTAAAATGTTGACATTTTTGAGTTAGTAATTCATAAAATACAAAGGTTCCATCTCACAAAACATAATGGAATGTAAAAACTTTGACGCTCAATATCTCTGAACTGCCCTAAACAGAGATAGAACCTTATCATTCTAAACGGAGATAGAACCTTATCATTCTAAGCTCACGAACTGTCCCACCTCAGAGATGTTTTCTGTCCAGCTCTGTTTAGTAACCTGCCAATGACGTCAGGTCAGGTACCTGATAACACACAACAGAGAGAGAGAGAGAGTGAGATGATTATGATCATTATTGTAATACAAGTCATTAGAAGGGGGTAGCTAATGATAACGGGCAGCAGGTTTTTAAAGCTTGACGAATGAAAGAGCCACTGCAGCACTGCTGCTGATAGAATCTCAAGCTGTTTGCCATGGGGGGGTTTAATGTTGGGTGTTAGTTGGTTCTTTCTATGTATGATCCCCATTGAGTCAGAGCTTTAAGCTCCTTCTGTCTGAAGTGCCAGGCAGGGGAGGGGGGTGAACATATACTGAATCCCCTTTGCAAATGTCACCCTTGTGTGTTTAAAAGAACAGCATTGTGCTCTCCGTACCGTGGGCCAGCAGGTGTAATCATTTCCTTTGTACAGCGTTTTCAAGCTGCTTAATGGTGGCAGGCTTTTGCTATTCATGCAGCACAATGGCAATTCTCAGATTTCTGTGAGCAGCTCGCTGATACCCCCCAAATGTCTGGGCGTTTTTCCAAAACGTATTTGCCATGAGTAAGAGTAACTTCTGTTGATTTCAATGGTTGTTGTTGTTGTTGTTGTTGTTGTTGTTGTTGTTACGGTTGTTGTGTTTTTTTGTTTACAACTTTTCGGTCACAAATGTTGGTCAATCCGAAAGGCAATTTCAGAAGACACATTCCCTGTTATTCATAATAAATTGTTGCTCTACTGTAATGTAGTGTTCTATTTGTTTTTTTCTTTTGTTAAATTGTTTTGATGGATTTGTTATGTTTCTGTTTATGTGTTTCATTAAAACTATCTTTGCATTCAGGAGCATGCGACTCCCTTCTCTGACTGTGTTTGAGTAAGACAATACTAGCAAAGCAGAAAATAACAGAGACAAGGTTTACTCTAGTCCAAGACTAGAGGAATGGATACCCACAATACATTGTGCTCCTCACCCAGAGTCCTATTGCATTTGCAAAGGAACCCTGGAGGCATAATGGCCATAATAGCCCCGCCCTTGGCTTACCGAACCAGATGCCCCAGCGGCGGAACAGACCAAGCACGCAAGGCGGTCCGGGGCAGCACAGGGCATAGATCCGGTGGCGGCTGTGGCGCAGGAGGTAGAGGAGCCGCCGTCTAATGATCGCAAGGTTGGCAGATCGGCGGTTCGAGCCCCTGCTGGCCACATGTCGAGGTGTCTTTGGGCAAGACACTGAACCCTGAATTGCTCCCAGTGAGCGGGCGGGCGCCTTGCATGGTAGCTTGGCCGCCATTGGTGTGTGAATGTGTGTGTGAATGGGTGAATGAGAGGCCATTGTAAAGCGCTTTGGATAAAGGCGCTATATAAGTGCAGTGCAGATCCTGGTACAGGTCCTGGTGCTGGTACAGCCTGGTACTACAGCACCCAGGTACTCTTTCCTGTCAACAGAAGATCTCAAGGGCAATTCTGATGCAACAATAACAACAAGCCTGGTGCAGGTCCTGGTACTGGTCCAGGTGCCACTGACAGCTAACAGTGCCCCATCAGCACCCAGGTCCTCTTTCCTGTCAACAGAAGATCTCAAGCGCAACGTAACAGCACAGTAATCCTAGTTCTATAATCCCCAAATTTGCCAACTTTCTCCCTAGTTTCAAAAGGCGAGATTGAATAAGTAGGTTCTGAGGTCTCGCTTAAATATTTCCAGAGTTTTGGACAATCTCAGGCTCTCAGGTAGGGTGTTCCACAGTCTAGGAGCATATATACTGAAGGCTGTCCCTCCATATCTCTTGGTCCTGACTTCTGGTACCATCAGAAGTTCAGTGCCACTGGACCTCAGGGGTCTACCTGGTGTGTATCTTACAAGCATGTCCATGAGGTATTTGGGTCATGGCAGTGGAGTGATTTATAGACTAATAAAAGAGTCTTGAAGTCTATCAGGACTGGTGTGATGTGTGCTCTTCATCTGGTCCTTGTAAGGACACGTGCAGCAGCATTCTGAACCATTTGCAGTCGACTAATGGTAGACCTGTCAGGAGAGCATTGCTGTAATCTAGCCTGCTAGTGACAAACGCACGCATTCGTTTTTCAGTGTCTGCCTGGGAGAGAAAAGATTGTACCTTAGTAATGTTTCTTAAATGATAGAAGGATATTTTTATAGTATTATTAATATGGGTTTCAAAGTTAAGATCTGAGTCAATTATGACACCTAGATTTCTGGCCTGGCACTTAGTGTTAAATGCCACTAAGTGTTTTCAAATGTGCAGATAATTTCTCTCTCCCAGCCTTCTCACTGATGATCGATACCTCAGATTTTTCCTGATTGAGTTGGAGAAAATGTTGTGTCATCCATGCATTGATATCAGCAATACAATCTATCAGGTGGTAAACCAAATACACTTTTGGGGTTTAGGGGATGAAATTAGATTATATACTGTACTGTAAATCATATACATTTGTATTCAATTCATTGACCTTCAGAATACAGTAAGTCATTCGACTGTAGGCAGAATCCTGATAGTGATTCTGCCTATAGAACATACTTGTCCACAAATTCTCCCATACTCCCAGTGGAAAGATCATACTGAAGTTTGAGGCACAGAGTGTAGTGTAGTGTATCAGGTGTATGGCTAGTGTGAACACATAGACAGAATAATACTCTACAGTATGTCTCCTCTCCGTGTCTATCAGTACAGACCTTGTTTAGACATGAGTTTCTAGATTCTTGCTCACTGTACTTGTGTCTCTGTCCATGGTGCTGAAACCACCTTGAGATCGTCATGCTGACATGCACCATTATCAGGTGGTGATTCCCTGGTGGAGTGTAACATCCCACAGCTGCAGGCATAACCTCACCCTACATATGGGGTATTACACTGAAGGATATTCTTCTGTACGGTTATATACAACAACGATGGGGCTGGGCAGGAGAAGTCACAGCAGGAATAGATTGTGAGGTCCTAATGATAAGGTTCTATCTCCGTTTAGAATGATAAGGTTCTATCTCCGTTTAGGGCAGTTCAGAGATATTGAGCGTCAAAGTTTTTACATTCCATTATGTTTTGTGAGATGGAACCTTTGTATTTTATGAATTACTAACTCAAACATTTCAACATTTTAAAAATAACACCACACAGGCATTATTAAACACCTAATGGATCAGATTATGTAAAAAAACTCAATTTTGACAAAAATGGAGATAGAACCTTATAATTCTAACATCACGAGATTACAAAATAGCTTTTGATCTGTCTTATGGAACCTTCCTATGGGAGTATTTGACTTTCATTCGCAGTCATTCTATATTCTCTCTAAACACACATACAAACCACACACACACCTTTCACTCTCTTGTGCCTTTTCACTCCCCCCCCTCTCTCTCTCTCTCTCTCTCTCTATCTCTCTCTCTCTCTCTTTCTCTCTCTGTCTGTCTGTCTGACTGCCTGTCTGTCTGTCTGTCTGACTGACTGACTGACTGACTGACTGACTGACTCTCTGTCTCTGTCTCTCTCTGTCTGTCTGTCTGTCTGTTAGACTGACTGATTGACTGACTGGTTTTTCACTTTTCCCTCTCTCTCTCTCTCGCTCTCGCTCTCTCCCTTTTTCTCCCTCTCTCAGTCTAATGTCAAAAATGTCAGACTTGACATTTATTAACTGATCTGTTGGGCAATAGCAGAACAACTGCCCATCATATGCCGACATACTGTATGTGGTTACTAGGCAGAGGTTATTCATATTTAAACAGAGTGTTCCTGTGTATGCTCGTACAGGGCAGTTGTAACATGAAAAGAGAAACGTAACTGAAAAGACGAAAGTTGTCATGGCGGCAGGAACGTTTGGTATAGGCTACTGGCAGCATTTCTAGTTTACGCTTTTATTCTGAGTTTTATTGATACTGGCCCGGTTTTAGTTAATATGAGGTTTCCAGCACAGTTTGTCGTCAATTAGTATGCCTAGAAATCGAACAGATGAGGTTAAAGAAATGACATTGTTATCAATAATCACCTCGACATCCTGGTTACTCTTCCTGGTTTTACCACTGTTAAATAATAATAAAACATGTTTTTTTTTTACATTCAAGGACAATTTGTTTGCTTTAAAACACACAGAAAGCTTATGCAGCTCCCTGTTGATGGTTGATGAAAGGTATTCAAGGTTGCTGTGAGAATGGAAAATGCGAACAAGATTGTTGACAGAACCTTGGAAACGTTACATAAATCATAAAAAAAAAAAAAAACAAGGACCACAATGGACATAAGCAGTTCAGCTTTGTTGTGTATAGTTTTAGAACGGATATTATGTATCTATGAAGCTGCTTCAGATGCATTGTTATTTTTGTATTTTAATTGTCTAATAAAATGTGTCTAATAAAATCAATCAATCAATCAATCAATGTGCTGAGTAAATTAAATTCTGCCATTTCCAGGAAGAAGGGGTGGGGTGGGGGGTATCCTGGGGGTATTTTATAGATGCCACCACCACTACCACCTCCTTAGATGAGTGAGAACATACAGAAAAAAACCCTGACTCTACCTTTGCTTATTCACATTCTTAGCTTCTGAGTTCGGCCGTTCTTTTCCAGCTCTGTTTTGTGAGCTTGTTGTATTCTACAGAATTCAACTCTATTGAGGTTTCCAAAGATAGAACATGTGTGTGTGTGTGTGTGTGTGTGTGTGTGAGTTTTTGCATGCATGCGTGCTTGCACGGGGGAGAGAGAGATGTTATTGAGAGAGAGAGAGAGAAAGAGAGAGAAGGTATACAGGAAATAATGGTAAGGGATGGACTGCCTAGCCAACCTCAAGTCATCAAATCTGCCTGACAACCACAGCTATGCAGGCATCAGCAGGCTGCCTGTGAGATTCCCCCTCCCAGGGAGACTCCTCCCCTATCACTGCATTAACCCTGAACCTGTTATCCCTCTGCCATGCCATCCACCAGAGTCTCCTCTAGGACCTACCGTGTGGACGAGGGAGTGTCTCTATCTCTCTGTCTCTCTCTTTCTAGCTCTCGTTCTCTCTCTCTCTCTCTCTCTCTCTCTCTCTCTCTCTCTCTCTCTCTCTCTCATACACACACACACACACACACACACACACACACACACACAAACTCCACCTAGGTGTGGGTGTACGAAAGGGGGCATGTGGAGACAGTGAGGGCACTCATTCATATCTAGAGGCAGGGCCGGCCCAAGTTATAAACAGACTAAGCAGTCGCTTAGGGCCGCAACCACTAGAGGGGGCCACATAAATATTTTACTTTAGTTTTTGAGGTTTGATGTTGGATGGTGGTGAAAGGATGGACAGCTATAGTTTCTACAGTAGCCTGTTGTTTTTTTTGTTAACATAGTTAACAATTTTGTAGTGCTCACTTTATTTATTTGGAATATTTTGCACTCATATTGATTGTTCATTGATATGTATTTGTCAAAATATTTTTCTTTTTCATTGGTTATTATTCGTTTGTCATTGTCTTTTGTTATAGACCTTGTTATGTGCAAGTTTGTTGCTTTTATAGTTGAAAATGTTGACTTTTATTGTTGTTATTATTAACTCAAATGTTAATATACAGTGGCTATAGAAAGTCAACACACCCCTTCACTTTTTCCACATTTGGTTGTGTTATAGACTCAATTTAAAATGGATTAAATAAAAATCAATCCACACACAATAAAGCAATATCACACGAGAGGGAGTGCTGTTATACTGAATATCAGCACGGCTGTGATTTGGTCGTAGGTACGAGGCTGCAGGCCGTGTACTCAAATAGTATTTTCTACAATAGTCTTGAATAGTCTAAAATAGTCCACAATAGTCTCTAATAGTCTGTAATAGTCTCTAATAGTCTTTTGTACAATAGTCTTGAATAGTCTCAAATAGTCTACAATAGTCTCTAATAGTCTCAAATAGTCTACAATAGTCTCACATAGTCTACAATAGTCTCTAATACTCATTAGTAGTCTCAAATAGTCTCAAATAGTCTCAAATAGTCTCAAATAGTCTCGAATAATCTCAAATAGTCTCAAATAATCTCTAGTAGTCTCCAGTAGTCTCCAATAGTCTCCAACAGTCTCCAATAGTCCAACACACCACCCTGTCCTGTCTCTTAGGGTGGGACCAACACTCTGACTTGTTGTAGTAACGTAACAGTTTCAACACAGCGGATCACGAACAACAGTGCTGCAGGCGTGAGTACAGCCGTGTAATATGAGGCTCTGTGAACGGCTCCATCTGGTCCTGCCTCCTCACAGCAACATCAGTGGTCCCAGCCACAGTAGCTGACAGTCAGCTGTCCTGACAGCCTGACCTCCAGCAGGCCTTACGGCCAAACGCCATGTCATCCTGGCCACGGATCATACTCACACTCCGGCCGACCTCTCTCACAGCCCTTCGTTTCGACTCTACCCTCCACGCATCAGCCTGGAAATGAGCACAGATCAGTCAAATAAATCAGACTCTCTCTCTCTCACGGCTCGCTACCGTCATTTGACACGTGCAGTTTACCCTCAGTTAGTCTAGGCAACTGGAGGGCAATTCATCTTTGTACAACTGTAGTGTCTATTTAGTATATCCAAGCATTCATAAAACCAGGATTGGTTACTTTATGTATTACACACTTCTTATATGTGTACTATGCAGAGCTGTTTTTGTCTTTTGACTATTCCCCACTGGGCCTAAAATGTCTGTCATTAAAAACACCGGAGTCATTACATTGCAGCTGGCAGCTGTGAAAGAAAGCGATAGCTTTTTGGTCATTCCAGAGTGTTGTCCCTTTGTGAGATCACAAAGAACGGACACAGAACCACCGGTGTGTTTGTTGTTTGTGCTCCTCCCTAAGGTCTCTTTTTGAAGCTGGTTATGTGATGTGGGGTTTAGTATTCCGAGGGAATCATCCTCTCGAGCAGAGGACAAGGCCTGATAAACCACACTGTTTACTGCACGAGTTAATGGGAAGGAATCAATAGCAGCATTCAATATTGTGAATACAAAATGACCAGAATTAAAGCTGGGCACACTCTCTAAAAGAGTCTATCACCCACTAAAGCAACTATCCGTGTGGCATGTGATCTCCCTCGCCTCGGCCGATATAGACTCTATCGACTTGAGATTCCCCTCTGGGAAACCAATAGGCTGCATGTTCATGAAGGACATTGTGTATCAAGACCTTTACAATTGCAGGGGATCCTCAAGATCTACTGGGATAATCAACTCTGACCAATTGGAGATATGAACCTCCCAAAAAACGATTCTCCAAAAATGTAAATCATGGATCTCATAATTGTGCTCAAACTATTTTCATGAAATATGAACACAAATCAGCTTAGCCACTGCCCTACAGTACCCCAGTGCTACACAGCTAGTGTTTTCCATGCATCCTCCCTATGACAGGGGCAGGCAGAGCAGGCCATCTGTCTTCGTCTGTCTGTAGACGGGGGCTTGTGGGAGGAGGAGTGCAGATAAGAGCTTTTCTCCCTCCACCTGCCTCCTACCCGCCCACCTCTCCCTTCAACCCTCACCAAGGGTGGCTTTGAAGGTAAGGCTCCTGCACAGTTTGCAATATTCGCCTCCTGGTGCACCACTTTAAACTGTTTAGCTTTGAAAAATTCAACCAGAAAAAACACTTCCGCTACCAGCTACCAGTTCCCAACTACTACCTGTATGGAATTGGGGGAATTTGTATGACTCTTTTCTGCACTTGTCAAGTGTCAAGTGGTCAGTTTGTGCTGTGTACTGATGCTTTTTGGATGAATTCTACTGAATTCGATGTTTTGGGAAAAAGTGTATCTGCCAATAATGATATTGCCACATAACATATATTTCCACATTTCTATCCATTACCATGCGTACACTTAGTCTCAATCTTTCTGCTTTCACTTTAAGCCTGGCTAAACCCATGAGAAGGTTAACCTACCCTGTCACCCTACCTACAATTTCGAGAGCATGGCTCTCATCTCTCTCGTGTCGTGACGTTAGAATTATAAGGTTCTATCTCCATTTTTGTCAAAATTGAGTTTTTTTACATAATCTGATCCATTAGGTGTTTATTAATGCCTGTGTGGTGTTATTTCTAAAATGTTGACATTTTTGAGTTAGTAATTCATAAAATACAATGGTTCCATTTCACAAAACATAATGGAATGTAAAATCTTTGACGCTCAATATCTCTGAACTACCCTAAACAGAGATAGAACCGTATCATTCTAAGCTCACGATGTGGTGGATTTTATTCAGATTGACGTGCTTCAAAGTGCAGAGTAAATGCACAGTACTAGAAGAGGTACATGCCTCTTTACATCAAGGCTGCCTTACTCTCCTGTCTGTGTGATACATTTGACCTTTTTGATATTGACAGAAGAAAATAATGTTTTATAAGAATGTACGACATTTACAAAGAATGCCATTGCATGGCGTGTGGAGTTTATAGGGGTTGATGATTCTGTCCTGGAAATGAGGAGTTGTACACCATGGAATTGAGGAGGTGATGGATGGAGGATGTGGATGGGTGGAGGAGCAATTATTCATGTAGGGCTTTCCACTTCAACCCTTTCACATCTCATTTGGCTCGAGTTTGGTTGCCATGCACTTTGAAACATGGCAACAGGGGCTGTATGGCGAGAGCAGCCCTCTCTGTACTCGTGGATGGAGTGGGTTCATGTTCAGCTTGTCTAAACGCAACCCCCCCCCCTGCTAAAAGTATTCTTCGCATCACACGATTCCACCATACATGATTGCACAAATGCTTAAGGGGGAAAGATAGATTTCAACAAGAGCACTGGATAATGTATCCCATCTGAGTCATTGGATAGTTGCATGCTTGAAAGTAAGTGATCTGAATTTGGAACGAGTAGGCTATTAACAAATGACGAAAACAAGTAGGCTAGGCCTAACCAAATGTGTAATTACTTCGTAAGACCATAGTTGTGTGTTGAGCGTTTGTTATTACAAAAGTGGAATACTGGAAGTGGGAAAACTTAAAGAAATAAAGCAATTGTTATGTTACCGTGTGACAACACTTTGTAATGTGGTATAACAACAAGGTATAAGAGCAACTTAATACAACGATCATCAACGTTTCCCCAGGTTCAAAGTGTCTAGGTCGCAAGGGCCAACTCGATAAATGTCTTTAGCAATGTAGGCCTACAGGCAAACAATGCTCTGTACAGATCGCATTTGCAGAATGAAGACAGTCAGTGATGCAACATGAAGTGAAAAAAGCTAAATACAGTTCTCAGGATGTATACGTAGCCTATATGAACGTATTGGACAACTTTAATTAGATAAACTTGCAACAACAGCAAAACAAAGAAGCGCATTGTCCTCCTGTCAAGCTGGGACAACCGAGGCACCATGCAGACCAATGACTGAGGAGGGGGGGGATGGATGCAGGCAGAAGACTTTCTCACGGAAAGGATGACATACATGATTAAAGGTAAACAAGACTCCTTTAAAAAGATATGGGGACCATTTTTGGAATATGTCCAGCAAAATGATGTGGGGAACTTATTAGCTAACCAGGGGAATTCTGGGTGATATAGAGAGCTCTATGGACATTTACACTTCTGACATGGCGCTCTACTTGTAATAATATCACAACCAACCTATGCCCTATCTTTACTTTATCAAAATATTGTAAACATGTATTTTGTTTGTCTTGCCCTCTGGGGTGTATTCCATCAACATCGCTAAAAGAAAATCCAGGTTTAGTCTGACAAGTCTCGCGAGAGTTCCTAAAAATATCCAGGCATATTCTGATAAGTCTCGCGAGAAGTTATCAAAAATAAGCCAGGATTTTCCTTTAGCGACGTTGATGGAATACCCCCCTGGTAGCACCTGTGTGTGTTTTTGTTTGTTTTTGTTTTTCTGTTGCTTTCTTTTAGTTTTAGTTTTTTGTTGTTTGTTTGTTTGTTTTATTTTTTGTGTTTTTGTTTTTTGTTCGTTTTGTTCGTTTGTTTGTTGCTGTCTTGTTTTGTTTTGTTGCTGTTTTTGTTTTATTTGGTTTTTCTGTGTTTTTTTGTTTGTTTTGCCCAGATTGTGATGTGGGTATTAATGTGTGTCTGTCTTTCCTTGGATGTTGTATTGTCCTTATCTCAAGAAAAATAATAAAAACATATATAAAAAAAAAAAGAAGACTTTCTCACAAGAAAATGAGAAGTAGGCAACCCGTACCCCCCCCTCCCCTCCCCTCTCCACTCCCAGCGTTATCCCACTGCGCAGCCCCCCCCCTTTGTTCCCATCACAACAATCCCCCCGAACAGATGGTCCTCTACTCTGCCTGGATGAGTATGAGAATGACAGACACCAGGAGGCAGCCAATGGGGTAGTCAGGAATCAGCTGACTTGGTTTGGACAGCGCCAGGTGTTGTGATCATAATTTTCCTTGGAGGAGCGAGAGCGAGAGCGAGGGGTAGGTTACTGTAATCGGCCAGTAGTCAATTGGTTGCAGGACAGGTGGCGTTTGGATGTGTCTCTGCAAAACGCACCATGCTCTCCCCGAAGGTGCCACGGACATCGCCTCTGATACGAGTGGATATGGAAATAAGACGCTGTAATACTCCAATGCTTGAAGATGAATCAGATGGAATAGAATAGATGAAGAGTTATTTTTGCATGATCATATTTGATATTTTATTCATCCGTTTTATTTATACATGTATTTATTTTTGGATTTATTCGTTGGCTTTTATTGACGCATAGAGAAGAAGGCTACTTGCACAAAACCCGTTATTGGTGTTCAAATGAACTGGACGCAACTGAGAATTGAAGGCTGACCTACGAAAGAGGTGAGACGAGGTGAGAATTAATTTCGTAATCGTTTTAATTATCGTGCCGTTAGAATTAAGGTTATATCTCCATTTTTGTCGAAATTGAGTTTTTTTTACATAATCTGATCCATTAGGTGTTGATTAATGCCTGTGTGGTGTTATTTTTTAAAATGTTGACATTTTTGAGTTAGTAATTCATAAAATACAAAGGTTCCATCTCACAAAACATAATGGAATGTAAAAACTTTGACGCTCAATATCTCTGAACTGCCCTAAACGGAGATAGAACCTTATCATTCTAAACGGAGATAGAACCTTCTCATTCTAAACGGAGATAGAACCTTCTCATTCTAAACGGAGATATAACCTTATCATTCTAAACGGAGATAGAACCTTCTCATTCTAAACGGAGATAGAACCTTCTCATTCTAAACGGAGATAGAACCTTCTCATTCTAAACGGAGATAGAACCTTCTCATTCTAAGCTCACGTTATTGCATGAACAGATTCATATTTCACATTAAACTGATGAAATAAGGTTTTATGTAGGCTCCCTACTGGATTTATTCGAGGTATGATGTAGTGAGAACAGGTGGATGTGGTTGCTAAAGATGGAACTCTTAGTATTTGGCTTTGCACTGATTATTGGACTGTTGCAGTGTCTTTAAAATATTATTGAAAGTGGCAAGAATGATGGGAAATGTACATTTTTGTTCTTGACATTGTGATGCTATTTACTACAAGGGCACATACATTGCTAGTGTATATTGTGCTTAGAGGTGCATGCACCCAAGTGTAATACATGGAATATTATCAATATTATGGTGTAGCAGTACCCAATTCAATACTCAAATAAAAAGTCACATTGAATGGTTTGCTTGTTTATTAGGCTATGCTTACTGATTAACATAATTCATAATCCATATTATTGTGATCACAGATAAGGTATAACATAAATCACAAACAGATATTAAAACTGAACCATTTCAATGCGTCAAATTGCATGGAAACAAAACTTTGATCCTCATGCGGCAGCCTCGCCAGTGGAGTATGTGATTTGCATATAAATGTGGGCAGATGTCTCGATTCTTCTTCTGTTATATGGACAGAAGTCGGAGTGGTTACTTACAAGTCTTCAAGGAAAGAGTTCAGACAATAAGCCCAGTTCAAGAAGTTCTAAGTGAGATGGGGGGCTTATGGGGGGCTCCTATTGTGATCATAGGAACGCCGCCTATCCCTCTCCTGTTGTTGCAGCTGTTGCGTCTGTGACTTTAATTCACCCTGAGTGTGGCTAACAGTGTCATGATGATTGGGTAGTATCTCTGTCCATTTATTTCATAATTTTAGGAGTCCCTGTTAAGTACCTCTATGATTAAGTCCCCCCCCCCCCCCTCACACACACACACACACACACACACACACACACACACACACAAACACATGCTCCTTAACTCTGAGCCCTGAGAACACTTTGTGACAAAGGAGTGCTAATAGGCTGCGTGTGTCTGTCCACCAGCTAGGGTTGTTAGGAGACAGCGAGAGAGAGCTACAACGCCCTCCCCCATCGAGGAGTGAGGTCCCTGGGGGTCTGGGACTGGGTGAAGGGGGGGGGGGTGTTTCAGCTCAAGCTCTCCATTATTCCTAGAAGAAGGAGCGCACCATTAGTCTTTTGTGAGGGTCACAGAGATACGGGCTGGAACAGCCGCAGCAGCTGTTCAACTGATTCTATCCTCATAATCTGTTGAGAAAATCATTATGTGCTATGTAACTTTTACAGTGGAGGGGGCCAAAACACCAAGGTCTAGTACTACTGTTGTGTTGTTTCACTAGGGAAGGCACGTTCTAGAAGTGTATAGTGATGAATGCTTTAACAAGGAAATCGGTCTTTTGGTAATGATCTGTGGGATGTTTTTGGATCAGTTTATGTTTTATTTATCAAGAAACATTGACAGAATGTATACTCAGTGTGCACTGGACGTGCATGAGCCAGGGTTGTTTACAGTACTGAAATTGTAAAAGAAAATCAGGGGGGATGGTGGATTTTATCATATGGGGACAATTTTGGCCTCTCCACAGCGTCAGTGACTTCAGTGTCAGTGACTTGGTAAAAATGTAATTGCATGTGTGCGTGCCCCCCCCCTCGCCCACAGTATTTTACTCAATATGCGCGAAACTAAATGTTGAAATAGCAGTAATACCACGTTCATTGATAAAATTACATAACGGATGGAAAGGGAGGATGGCAGTTTTAGAAGGGGGATGATTTTGACCGTTTTTATTTCAGGGGGGATGCCATCCCCCCTCATCCCCCCTCAACTTGAGTGTTGGTTGTTTATATATAACAGTATCTTTCCAGCATCAGACTCGGTGAAGATCTGTCTCAAAATGTCCTATACGATAGACACTCATATCATGTATAAATGTAAGTCTCCACACACATGTGTGTCACAGACAACTTATGACCTCCACAGAGATGTCCAATGAGTAGCTATTAGCCCTCGGTTGGAGGTGAACCAATCATTGACTAGCCCTCAATCAATATGTGGCTTGTAATGTTTGTGTTGCTGAAGATGAAGTGGTGATTCACCCATGCAAGGTTCAGCCTCAATTCCCTTGAGGCCCTATCTTTAAATCCCAAGGTGACCTTATTATTGAATATTATTACCTCAGTTTACCTTCAAAAAAAGAAAAAGGGTTTTCTTCAAAGGGGTCTGTCGAGGTCTACAGTACACCTTTTGCTGGTTTTATGTTATTTTTGTTTTTATTTATTTTTTTAAACCATTGAATCATTGTCATTGATTGGTTGGAGAACCCAGTCACCTGGTGTGTCTTGACAGTCCCCAACTAAGTGACAGGTTAGTCAGGTCAATGTGTTAGATATTGAATAACTATCTAAGAATGTATTGTTATCACAGTCTAAATATCTCCCTTTAGAGGGGGGCCACTGGGCTGGTACAGTTAAGACAAACTATTCTAAAAAGCTTTCTTCGTCTGGTACTAATTACCTTTCCCAATCACTAGCCACCAGAGGGGTAAATCATGTTCATGCTTTTAGGAATCAGATTAGATGCTGAGCACCCTCAAGCCTGTCTCTCAAGAGACTTGTGGTGCAACAGTGTCAAAAATCACATGTTACGGGGCGCTTAGGTGGCGTAGCGGGTTAAGCGTTGACCATGTAACCGCAGGGTTCCCGGTTCGATTTCGGCCACGGACATATCCTGCATGTCATCCCTTCTCTCTCTCTCTCACCCATCCTTCCTGTCAAAATCTCTACTGTCTCTATCACAATAACAATGAAAATATGAGTGGGACTGCCCCACTCAGAAAAAATAACTTAAAAAAAAGAATAATCACATGTTAATCATAATGTTATGATACTCAATCTCACTGAACCGTTGACTAAGAGGTTTTTTCTAAGACTTTTTTTCCTTGAGTGTGTGTGTGTGGGGGGGGGGGGATTTGAGATTGAACCCTGACTCTGATTCATTTGGGTATCCCTTAGGGAAGCCTTATCTTGTTTGTTTGTATGTGGGAATGATGTGATTCCATGTCTTCCATGTCAGTGAGGATTACTTACTGTGTACACAGGATTGGAAAAGTAAACACCCTTCTCCTGGAAATAAGCATTTTACTCCTCAGTGGATTTCAAAGACCTGGTGTCTGCGAGGGAGGAAAGTAAATCCTGAGCCATCAGCATTCAAAGAGAATCCTGTTAATCAAATCTTTATGAAATGTCTGCATTCATATGTAGGCTATATACCTGTCACAATTCAGTTTCATCCTACAAACAACTTTTTGTGAAACGTTTGATTCTGCAGCACATTTATCTTCAGTTTAAAATGTCAATGTAATGTAATAACTATTTAATTACAATGTAACTACACAATCGCTGTCATACTATCATAAAAGGTAATTGTATAGGCCTAGTTGTTCCTTGGTGTCAGAGATGAAACTGCAATGGAGTATTTACCCAGTACAAACTCTTTTGTTCGGTTATGCTGAATATGAATAATCTCACACAAGTACACTTGATTAAGATATTATGTTCAGTGATTTTCCCCCGGAACTTCAACTGTGTCAAATTAAAGCTTTTGATTGTGCATGCAATGTGCCTTTTGGAAAGGGATGCTGGGAGGCTGGGAGGGTTTCAGCAACATTTATGCCATCCCTTGAGTACTTCAGGCAACCAAAGGGAGTGCAATTATTGTCATTATCATTCATTCAAGGACACACAGCCAGTCCATTAATATTATTATGTACTCACAGTCTTTTTAGATTTGAAAATTTCAACAGAAATTCAACTTGGGCACTTTCAACAGAATGGTGACCATAATTGTGGCAGCCAATAATTCTCACACTGGTTTTGAAAAGGCAATTTTGTTGTCGACGTAGACGCAGATTGCAGATGCAGTTTGGCATTCCATGAGGCCCATAAGTCAGACGGAATGTTGATCTGGAATCTCTGTTTGTGACAAGACACACAGACAGTTTTCTGGAAAGAAATGGAAGGCGTCTGATTTTTTCATCGTTGTCATATACCATTTTCTGGAAGATGGCATGGTTAATAAAGATTCTAGGATATCAGGGTAAATGATTAGGCCTACAGTACAGTCAACTATGTTTTCTAGATCATTCAACTACTGGTGATAGTGTATGCACAGTGAACTCTGTATTTATGTTAAGTGCCTCATTGAAAAGTTCAAAGGCTGTCATGAACGACAGTTCCATCAAGTGTCTTTTTGGAAATATTAGTTCCCACCTTTTACGAGATAGATAGATCATTTGGTATTTTGATAGGTAGTTTGATGGTGTGCTAGATAGATAGATAGATAGATAGATGTGTAAAAATGTGTATCAACTTGCATCAACAATACAGTGGTGTGTTTGGCGCAGGGGTTAAGGCAGCCAGTTAGTTGTCCGAAGGTTGCTGGTTCGATCTTTGATTTAATTTAATATCAATTTTTTTTTTTACATTTAACCGAAGCCTTCATGCAAATCGATTTACAATACATCTGTCTAAGTAAGTGAATCATCTATCCATCAGTAATCATAAGAAATAATAATCAATGCAAAATCCAGGGTCCAGTTCCAATGCTAGAAGAACATCATTTACTAGTCAGAAAGGCTTCAAACACCATTGTAATCGTGTCAGTTCTCGTAAATTAGCCTACACCATCATTTTATACATGTATACATTTTTAGATTAGATTTATTTCAGGGGTTATTGCATGCAAAACTTGTGAAGAAAGTGAAACTCTTTGCTGCTCAATTATTGTATGTATACTGTATGTATAAGTAATGGCTGTTGGGTACATTCCTTACTGTAATGCAAACTCAACACTGGCGGACTCAGAGGGGGGGGGCAGGGGGGCGACTGCCCCTCCTGGTGCCTCCACGGTTGAAAAACAACTTGCTTAAGTGCCCTTTTGAGTGGCAAAAATGCCCTTTTGAGTGGCAAAATGAGAGGATGTGCCCTATTGGCTGCCCTTCCAATGGTCTAAACTTGACCATGTGCACTGATGGGGTCCCATGTTGTGCAGTAGATGCCCTTTTTTTCTTTTCGCCCCTGCCCTTCAAACAGCCTGAGTCCGCCACTGAAAATCAATATACTGTAAGTACAAAGTGGAGTCATAGCAATATGTCGTTAGATTCCAATTTAGTGATTGAAGTATTAGGCCTATTTATCTTCTGTAAATGCACATGATGAGGTCATTTGAATGAAAGTGCACAATGACCTCCTGTGTCTCTCTTCAGGGTTTGAACTTTGAACCCATAACATTTTGTCAGGCTTACCTTAGCATCTCCTTCCACTAATCCTGATGGACAAAGTCAATCTTAACCATTAACTCTCTGCTTTAGCTTAAGAAGCAGATACTGTATGAATTACCCTTGTTTGACCCGTACTTCACCCTGTCATGTGGGGAATCCTGTATGCGAGAGGAGCGTGAACTTGCTTGTCTCTCTTGCTCTGTTGCCAGGCAGTTTGCATTCAGATTAATTAGTCAGCTTTCTTGTTTCAAAGCCTCTTAAGCGAGTGTCGACCAGAGAGCTGTTTGGTTGAGAAGGGCACGGCACTACAGGACCATCGTATGACATCGTATGATGCACTGGGAGGGACATCTCCTTTAGTACATAGACATACATAGGTAACAGGACCTCTTAACTCAAGCTCAGATGTAATGCAGTACCGGATTTCGTCACTATACTCTATAGAGAGCCCAGTGAAGAAATAGTGGCAAACCTGCTTTAATCCTATCTGTACATTGTGTGCTTTTACTTAGTTGTTCCAGACACTCTTCAGATTTCAAATTGTCGAAATTCTCCAGCAGTTACAGGGGAAGGATGAGATTTTATTGATTTCCACTTGCTAGTTTCTGGACTCAATTATAGAGCCTTGTAGTTGCTCAACGGTGCATAGTGTGTTTGTGGGTGTGGGTATGTGTGTGGTGGGGGGTACTGTTTCATTTTCAACACTATCTATCTATCTATCTATATATCTGTCTGTCTGTCTATCTATCTATCTATCTATCTATCTATCTATCTGTCTATCTATCTATCTGTCTATCTATCTATCTCTCTCTCTATCTATCTATCTATCTATCTATCTATCTATCTATCTATCTATCTATCTATCTATCTATCTATCTATCTATCACACTATCATAGAGATACATACATCTCTATGATAAATGTATTTATTACTGACAAGAACATAAATACAGAGTGAAATTACAGTTAGCCATAAACAGTGCAGGTGTGATGTCCATTGGTGACCAGATGTAATACCCTCTCTGCCCCATCAATTGAGTTATTACAAGTGGCATATGGAATAGCAGATGCCCTGTGCTCCTTTCATGAGCTCTCCCTTTCCATACTAGGCTATTGGGCCATGCAGTAGACTGGTGCAACCATGTCCTCTCAGGTCCCTCTCCTAAATACTCTACCTGTGGATAAAAGTAATAATAATAATAATAATAATAATAATAATAATAACTTTAATTTATATAGCGCCTTTCAAATACCCAAAGACACTGTACAAGGGGATGAAACGGACAGACAAAACAGAAAACAAACAAAGCAAAAACTAAAACAATGACTAGGGGCCAAATGCCTTGGAGAACAGATGGGTTTTGAGGGCTAGTTTGAAGGAGTCCAGGGTGGGGGCGTTGCGGATCACTGTGGGGAGGGAGTTCCAGAGAGTAGGTGCAGCCACGCTGAAGGCTCTGTCCCCAAAGGTCCGTAGGTTGGTGCGGGGGGGTGGACAGCAGGCCCATGTCTGCGGACCGCAGGTTCCGGGAAGGGGTATGCTGGGGGAGGAGGTCAGTTAGGTACTGGGGGGCGCAGGCGTGAAGGGATTTGTAGGTGAGGAGGAGGATTTTGTAGGTGATGCGGGACTTGACCGGGAGCCAGTGGAGGTGAATGAGGGTGGGGGTGATGTGCTGCCACACAACCCTAATTGATGCAATTATCTGCAGCAGAAAGTTCCCTCTTGTGAATAAGAGCTCAATACATGAATATAAATGGGAGATTAGTTGGATAACTGATGGATTAAAAGTAGCACAATAGTTGTTGTGATAATGCCGAATGCTTAGGGTTAGGAGTAGTAGAGATTCTGAGATTTAGCTAAGGTACACTTTTCTCTCAGAAAATAGCAAACATATTTTCAGATGATTCCAGATTTCTAAAAACTTGACAAAGTTGCCGTTTCATGCTGTTCCTAAACCAGAATGCAACGGGCCCCCTCATTACTAATTCAGGAGCATTTGTCTTAGCATGGAGAATACAAAAATATCTCATTGTATTTAATGCGGTTCGGAAAAGCTAATGATCTAGTCCTTATGGCCCTGTTGGATAGATGAAAGCACTCAATGGAATTTGTATATGAGTTCTGAGCAATGTTTTTTTTATTTTTTTTTATCGTGTATGCATTATAATGAGCTGATTTACTGTTTTTCTCATAAGTGATGATACTGCATATAATTCACTATCTCACTGGAAGATAAGGATGTAGCAGGCCGAAAAAATGCTTGATCTCAAATTCTCATTGGGAGCTGTTAGATTCCAGTGAGCAATGTTCCTTGTATTAAACACGACTGTACAGTGACGCATACTCTTTCTGTTTATCTCTTCCAGACTCTCATTGTGCCCCAAGGTCCTGCTCTTTTAGAGGGGTGAAACAACAATTCAGCAGCATCTCTGGTTGATGACAGTGTTACAACCTCCTCCAAGGTCATCTTGGCAATCTGCTGTCCCACCTTCCGTGGGGTCTGGGCAGGTAAACACAGACAGACAGCATGGCTAGAGGAAACCACATCTGCTGTCTGCTGGGCCAGTTGTTTGCTTGCCTGATCACACTGGCGTCGGTCGTTCTATCCTCCGTCCAGAGTAACGACTGTCCCCAGCTGTGTGTGTGCGAAATCCGGCCTTGGTTCACCCCCCAGTCCACCTACAGAGAAGCCACCACCGTGGACTGCAACGACCTCCGTCTCACCCGCGTCCCGGGCAACCTCTCCAGCGACACTCAGGTGCTCCTCCTGCAGAGTAACTACATCGCCAGGACCGGCGAGGAGCTGGAGCAGCTCTTTAACCTGACCGAGCTGGACCTGTCCCAGAACAACTTCAGCACCGTCCGCGACGTGGGCCTGACCAACATGTCTCAGCTCACCACGCTGCACCTGGAGGAGAACCAGATCGCGGAGATGCCCGACTACTGCCTGCAGGACCTCGGCAACCTGCAGGAGCTCTACATCAACCACAATCAGATCCGAACCATCCACCCCAACGCCCTCTCCGGCCTGCACAACCTCCTCAGGCTCCACCTCAACTCCAACCGGCTCGAGGCCATCGACGGCCGCTGGTTCGAGTCCACGCCCAACCTCGAGATCCTGATGATCGGAGAGAACCCCGTCGTCGGTATCCTGGACTTTAACTTCAGGCCTCTCTCTAACTTGAGGAGCCTGGTTCTGGCTGGAATGGATCTAACAGACGTCCCCGGAAATGCCTTTGTGGGACTAGACAACCTGGAGAGTCTCTCCTTCTACGACAACAAGCTCATCCGAGTTCCTCAGAACGCCCTGCAGAAACTACCGAACCTGAAGTTCTTGGACTTAAACAAAAACCCCGTCCACAAAATCCAAGAGGGGGACTTTAACAATATGCTGAGGCTGAAGGAGCTGGGCATCAACAACATGGGGGAGCTGGTCTCCTTCGATCGCTTCGCCTTGGACAACCTCCCCGAGCTCACCAAGCTCGAGGCCACCAACAACCCCAAGTTCTCCTACGTTAACCGGCAGGCTTTCCGCGACGTCCCCGCCCTGGAGAGCCTCATGCTGAACAACAACGCCCTCAACTCCCTCTACCAGGCCACCGTGGACGCCCTCCCCAACCTGCGGGAGATCAGCATCCACAGCAACCCCCTCCGCTGCGACTGCGTCCTCCAGTGGATGAGTTCCAACAAGACCAGCGTCCGCTTCATGGAGCCCCTGTCCATGTTCTGCGCGATGCCGGCGGAGGTTAAGGGTCAGCATGTGAGGGCGGTGCTACAGCAGGACTCGGCAGACCAGTGCCTGCCCATGATCTCCCATGACACCTTCCCCAACCACCTCAACCTGGACATCGGAATGACCGTGGACCTGGACTGCCGGGCCATGTCTCAGCCTGAACCTGAGATCTATTGGGTCACACCCATGGGAAACAAGGTGATGATAGACACCCTGTCTGATAAGTACCGCCTCAGTAGTGAAGGGACGCTATGGATCTCTCGCATCCAGGTAGAGGATTCCGGCAGATACACCTGCGTGGCCCAGAATACAGAGGGAGCAGACACGAGAGTGACCGCTATACGGGTGAACGGCACACTCTTAGACAGCACCCAGCTTATGAAGATCTACGTTAAACAAACAGAGTGCCACTCCATTCTGGTCTCCTGGAAGGTCAACTCCAATGTCATGACCTCCAACCTCAAGTGGTCGTCTGCCACCATGAAAATAGACAACCCACACATAACCTATACGGCCAGGGTCCCAGTGGACGTCCACGAATATAACCTCACACACTTACAGCCTGCGACCGAATACGAGGTGTGTCTCACCGTCTCCAATGTTCACCAGCAGACACAGAAATCTTGTGTTAACGTCACGACAAAGCGCACAGCCTTTGCTGTGGAGATGTCCGACCAGGGCACAAACACCGCTCTCGCTGCCGTCATGGGAACAATGTTCGCCATCGTCAGCCTGGCCTCTATGGCTGTGTATATCGCCAAGAGGTGGAAGAGGAAAAACTACCACCACTCCCTAAAAAAGTACATGCAGAAAACCTCCTCCATCCCCCTGAACGAGCTGTACCCTCCCCTCATCAACCTGTGGGAGGCGGACAGTGAGAAGGACAAGGAAGGGTCCACCACAGAGACCAAATCCAGTCAGGTGGACACAACACGGAGCTACTACATGTGGTGAGAGCTACTACCTATGGTGAATCAGAGGGACACTTCTTTTAAGGATCACAAAGACACCTCTTTTGTTTCTTTGCTCAATTGAGGTGAAGGACAGACTGATATGTCAGACTTTTTAGTATAGTGTATTGCCTTTTTTCTCTTGGCCCTTTTCGAACACTCAATATGGCAGCTTTGTTTAGCTTCCAGGACTTGGTAGTCACCGTGCTTTATTTTTAGTACTTGTTTTGATAGCACAGCATGGGTATTGTCATGGATTCAGTATGGGTCAAGGAGCTGTAATTTGATCCATTTTGATTTGTTTCTCTGGCAATACTCTTAGAGAATGCAATGTTTCTTTCTCTTGTTTAACAGTTTAACTGCACTGAAATATATAAACAAATTTGTCTTATGGACTCCAATATAAGCTGACAAAGTATGTTTAGACTTGATATGCTGTCTATTGAATAACGTTAGCAATTGTTCCGTAATGTTGTATCAACTATAATTTGAACTACGTTTTTGACATTAACAAACGATATTCTTTTTATTTAGAACTTAAGTTTGTGGAGCAAATACTGTAAACCAGCAATAGAAAGATGAATGTTTAATAAATACTGTAGGTAAGTAGACGTAAGGCTTTTTAAATTCAGAATATTATTTTTTATTTTGCTAGAATCTGTCAACAATCACTGATTTTATTGTGTGATTTACACACGCAACTGTGTTGTATATCGAGGAGCAAGCTAAAATAAAATACTTTTTTCCTCATATTTTTTATACTATGATTTCCAGGTCATGTGTCATTATTTGGATGTATCTGACAAAAGCATTTATTTACACAAGTAAGGAGGTGTTAACATTCAAGTCCCCAAAAAATATTTTTGACTATCAAACTTGTTGGCACATGGTATGTGAGAGAGATGAAAAGATGTGTTTCACATTATAACATTATGGTAATCAGTTTGATACACAGAGCGTAGGTGTGGCCACAGTGTAGATTGTGATGAAGAGGGAGAGAGGAGGAGATAGCAACGCTAGAGACTGAGATGCTGCAGAAGCAATTATCAGCGTATAATTATAATCTCGGCCACCATTAGTCGCCAAGTACTGCTGAAAAAAAAGCCTTTGAGGAGCAAACAACACTCCAAAAGATTACACAGATTAAAGATTTTAGAGACCGGGGAAAGGTGGAGTAGGGGGGGTGGAAATTACAAAAGAAGCTCCCAGATGTATTGCCAGCCTCTGGGCTAGGAGGCCAGATATTCAGTGTTTACATGCTGCTCACTGTCATTAACGACATATAGGTGAATAGTCTTCTCCCTTCCCCAGGACCCAGGAAGAGATGGGTTTGGGGAGCTGGCAAGGAGGAGTATATTAAGAAATGACTGAGCTCACTGAGATCAAAGACGGGAGTGATTATGGATAATGGGCACTATTAACCAGCACAGTTGCTGCCTTATCTGAGTCAGCAGCTCTGTTTTAATCAGCCAGATGCTAGCAGCTAGCTAAACTTTCTACACCCCTTGTGTGAGATGGAATTTAGCACAGAGGCATAAATTCTGTCTGTCTGAAATATAATGGAGTAAGCGTAATTGTCTGTTTCTCATCCATCCTAACCACTCTCTTCCAAATCCAAGATGCAGAGGAGGGAAGCTGAGGACTGATGTTGAAGCTTGATGACGTTTTCCCGTAGAGAGGGAAACTCCACCTCGATCTCAAATTCAACACCCGATTTAAATTGCTTTCCCTCTCTAGGAAAGTCTGTCTCTATTGGGAGTTTATAATATAGGAAGGCTGTGTTTGTGTTTGATTTTGACTGACAGCTCAGGGCTTTGTAGTGCAATCAGACTATCTCAGTTTGTTTGTGTTCCCCTGACAACATATTCCTTCCCTGCTCTCTCACATGCTCTGGCTGTCCCTCGCTCTCTCTATCTGAGCCCATCTTAACCCTTTGATGCACAACATGGGTAAAAAATATAACCCGGCGGAGAGGGGTTTATTTTCTATATCTTTGCAATAAATGAATTTCATCATTCAGAAATCCAGGTATTCTTCAATTAACTTGTTTTTGATAATCACAAATCTTCATTTAGATTTTTCATTTCTTACTTTTTGAATAAAAATGTTTTTTCTATTACTCTAATAATGCACAACATGGGTCAACATGGGTCATTCAACTTATTGAGTGATTTGTTGATGGCATTTTTGCATTTTAGCTCATTTTAAGAGTCGCATAGCAAAGAGTCTGAATACTTACGTACATGGGGTATTTCTTGTATTTACATTTTAATAAGTTGACTGAAATTTCAAAAAACGTGATCTCACTTTGTCATTCTGGGGTATTGTGTATGGATTGAAGGCAAATCATTTTTAATTTAATCCATTTTAAATTGAGCCTGTAACACAACAACATGTGGAAAAAGTGAAGGGGTCTGAATACTTTCTGAATGCACTGTAACCCATTATTAATGGGCAGGACAGCAGAAATGGCGCAGATACAGATCTTCATGACAATAATGGATACGAGCTGCTATCAATACAGTCACAACTCTAGATATCCTCGCTTTCTGTTAGATAACATTTCATGCTTGACAATGGAGAGAGTTTGATATGAGAAATCCTTCTCCTTGATTCTTGTCCTTTTGTATAACTCTATAATTGAAATCTCAATTATAGCATCAGGACATACAGTACTGTAATACTTCAAACGTAATGTGCTAAGTGAATCTCTCTCGCTCTTTCTCCTGCTTTGCTCTGAGTGGTGAGTTTGTCAGGGGAGGATGTGAGGAAAAATATCATTGAACGTCACAGAGTCCCCTGTGCCAAAAACGCGGAGGAAACCTCAAAGGAGCCTTTACTCCTGAACCTTTTACACTGATCCCGCTGCCTTGAACATCCCTAAAACGATCTTTCCTTTCTTTTCATCTAGCAGCTATGAATGCTCTTCTGTACAGTGTTTATGGGCATCTTTGGGATCACAGCGGAACTTCCTTCTTTTTTTGGGACACCCAATCAATGAGGGCTTTTGAATGAAAATGTAGTGCAGGAGGAGTCGGCACACCATGTCCCATCCACAGAGGCCTGTTTCCATGACAACCCCCTTGTTGCTTCCACCTGCAGAAGCTGGCAGCCAGTTTGAAGCCCCCAGGCGCAGAGCCTGAAATACCACTGACAGGGTCAAATCCCCGCAGGCGAGGAACCGCAAGAACACCATGTCCCTTTTCAAAGGTGTGCAGAAGAAGAAGAAAAAAAGCTCTGACTCTGCGTTAAAGGAGTTTCATACTTTTCATACTAATCAAGCGTCTTGATTTGAAAGGACACCGTGATTTGAAAGGACACTAAAAAAACGTCCTATGTGGGTCAGGACAAGCATTTGCTGAAAGTTGACTGTGATTTCATTAGAGTGGATGACAGACCGTTTATGTTTCAAGCTATGAATACTGAAACATGGTTTGGCTGTGTCTCTGTTTCTACAAATATAGCATACTGAATAACCACAATTTTCTCACCACTGACAGAATGGGGCTACTCTTAAAAAACCAGGGTGACAATTTAAGATCAAGTTTAAAGAGATACATCACTTGAGGGTTGAGGGGAGGAATAACTGTAACCAGATTAAGTGGTCCCCGATGCCTTCAACATGAGACAAATTATTTCTGCTGACAATAGTGTGTATGAATATATCTGGAGATTTGTCATCTTCATGTTTCAGCCTAGAGTCTGTTCCATCTCCTGGGTGATACTGTCCTGGTCTCTCTCTCCAGCTCTGTAGGACTGTGGAGCTCACAGGACTGAGCCCCGGCTGGCCACATGTCGAAGTGTCCTTGGGCAAGACACTGAACTCCAAATTGCTGCCAGTGAGTGGGCCAGCGCCTTGCATGGCAGCGTGCCGCCATTGGTGTGTGAATGGTTGAATGAGAGGCCGTTGTAAAGCACTTTGGAGCAGCAAAAAAGGTGCTATATAAGTGCATTCCATTTACCATTTACCATTTACAGCAGCTCAGGGGGATCTTTATAAACGTTGCGTACGCAAAAAGGAAGGAAGGAGTACGCCACTTTTACACAAACGTTTACGAAAACACTCTGATCCATGCGTACGCACATAAAGTGGAGAAATGAGCAACTGCGACTCCAATGACAGAAGGATGAAACTCAAAACTTGAAATTGTCGTTCTGGCTTTAGTCTGTACGCAACCTTTTTACGCCAGTCCTACGCAAAGTTTAATAAATGACCCCCCCCCCCAGAGCTGAGGTGACCTCCTGTCTCCACCTCCACAGAGCTGAGGTGACCTCCTGCCTCCACCTCCACTCACAGCAGAGCTATCAGCTCTCCTCCCACAGGTCCACGGCTGCCGCTGCTCGCTGGGAAAAATTAATCAAAATGTAATCTTTCTGCTCAGCGTGAGACGGAAGCCGAGCTCCTGCTCCAGGACCTGACACTCTCCATTAGGCTGGCTCACTTAACAGAGGGAGCTCCCACTTTAAAAGACAAGAACTAACCTCAGGTTAGACGTGTGTTCGTTCGGATGGGTGCACTAAATTGTTTTGTAGCCCTGCTGTAAGGTGTACTTAGACAAGAACAACAATGTAGCAATGTAATTGGTGCTGTTTTCTTAGATTTAGTTCAAACTAACTTCAAACTCTGTGCTGGCCTTCTGTGCTGTTTGTGAAAATAAATGAAGTAATGACTATGTGCAGTAAAAATGTAAGATTTTTAAAATGTGAAATACAAGCCATACTTAGAGAAAATAATGATAGAAATGTATTTCTGTTTGTCCTGTTTGTCTTTTGGTGGCACAGCAAGACAACATGCTGGATGGATGGAGCTAAGCGGACCGCGCCTGTGAAAGAGAGGCAAATCGTCTGTTAATGCACTTGACAGTCTAAACTCACGCAGAGCCTTTTGATGGATGCGGCTGATTAGGACCCACAAATTGAATTTAGCGGGAGTGATCTGTTTTTCACCTGGACGCTTGTGCACTTTGGGCAAGTGGGATGCAGTGTAATTCACACAGGATTAGTGTTAGGATCAGGATTAGTATTATCTGGGGACCTCTGGTAATTTGTAATAATTACGGAGGTCGTCTGTGTTCTTAATCCTGTGTGCGAATCAGCCGTGTCCGTAAAAATGTCTGTAAAAATTCCACTGCAAATTGATTTCAGAGGTAACCCTGTGATAATAATAATAATCTTGAGCCAATCAGCATGTTGATGATTTGGGATGAGTTGGTTTTCTCCGCCCCTTTTTGTCTGCCACGTGTTCAAGAACTACGGAGGCCTGGAGGGGCCATAGAGAGAAAAAAAGAAGAAAACCGACAGCCTGTCTGTCTACGGTAAACCTGCGTCCATTGTGTCTGTCTGTCTGTCTGTCTGTCTGTGTGTCTGTCTCTCTGTCTGTCTGTCTGTCTGTGTGTCTGTCTCTCTGTCTGTCTCTCAGGTCTGTCTGTCTGTCTGTCTGTCTGTGTGTCTGTCTCTCTGTCTGTCTCTCTCTCTGTCTGTCTGTCTGTCTGTCTGTCTGTCTCTCTGTCTGTCTGTCTGTCTGTCTGTCTCTCTGTCTGTCTGTGTGTCTGTCTGTCTGTCTGTCTGTCTGTCTGTCTGTCTGTCTGTCTGTCTGTCTGTCTGTCTCTCTGTCTGTCTGTCTGTCTGTCTCTCTGTCTGTCTGTCTGTCTGTCTGTGTGTCTGTCTGTCTGTCTGTCTCTCTCTCTGTCTGTCTGTCTGTCTGTCTGTCTGCGCCTCAGCCCTCTTAAAGTGTCCTGCTGGCCTCATAACCCCCTGTAATGTTATTGTAATGTTGATGTATTCTTTTTTATCTGACAGCTTGCCTGTATAATAATGTGCACTTATTGTAATTTCACACAGCAATGGCTCCCTGAGCTCCGGGTAGTTTCAAGTTGATTTGTTACGTCACATTACACACGTGTAACAGAATCAAATTCTTAGGCTTTGGATCCTGACATTGCATTGCAGCACAAGACATAGGGCATTATAAATCAAGCATAATTCAAGATAAAAGTGTCAGTAGTACAGGACATAAGAGACAAACAATAAGGCCTAGTACAAGATAAGGTGGCATTAGTAATAGAAATGGACTGCACTTATATAGCACCTTTTTTGCTGCTCCAAAGCTGCTCCAAAGCGCTTTACAATGGCCTCTCATTCACCCATTCACACACACATTCACACACCAATGGCGGCAAGCTGCCATGCAAGGCGCTATTAGTGCAGGTAAGGCAAGACAGGTTGCACTAGAGGTGCCACTAGTGATAATAGAGTTCACAGTAGTAAGGTGGCTCGAGCTTAGGGTTGCTGTAGTCCATGCACAAGGGGTGAGCAATGGGAAGATAATCAATTGACTACAGTGGGCTTGTTCAAGAGTCTGATCGCCTGGGGGAAGTAGCTGTTTGTTAGTCTCTGAGTCTTGGCCCTAAGGCTCCGGAAGAGGCCTCATCTTTTGGACGGCATTGGTTCCAACAGGCTGTGGTTGGGATGGCCGGGGGTCTTGGATGGTCCTCTTGGGCTTTGCTGACACACCGTTTGTCGTAAATATCCTGGATGGGAGGGAAGCTTACATCTGGTGATGCGCCAACATACTCTTGGTAGTACCTCTGTAGAAGGCCCGCAGAGTCTTCGACCCCATGCCAAACTTCTTCTTCACCTGTTTGGTATGCATGTCCCAGGTGAGGTCATCAGAGATATGGACGCCATGGAACCTAAAACTGCTGACCCTCTCTATGGCTGACCCGTTGATGGTGATGGGGTCCTGTTGACCCGTTGATGGTGGTGGGGTCCTGTTGACCCGTTGATGGTGATGGGGTCCTGTTGACCCGTTGATGGGGATGGGGTCCTGTTGACCCGTTGATGGTGATGGGGTCCTGTTGACCCGTTGATGGTGATGGGGCCCTGGTCCCAACCACTCCTCCTGAAGTCCACCACCAGCTCCTTGGTCTTGTCAGTGTTGAGAGAGAGGTTGTTCTCCTGGCTGTAGCCTACTGAGACAGCAGGTCAACCTCTCTCCTGTAGGCCGTCTCGTCGTTGCCAGCGATCAGGCCGATCACTGTCGTGTCGTCAGCGAATTTAATCACTGAGGTGGAGCTGTGTGTGGCCACGCAGTCGTGGGTGTACAGGGAGTAGAGGAGGGGACTCAAGACGCAGCCTTGGGGGGCGTCTGTGTTAAGGGTTAGAGGGGCGGAGGTCTTAGAAGCCCATTCTCACCACCTGGCATCGGTCCGACAGGAAGTAAGTAAAGTAAGTAAGTAAGTAAAGCTTTATTCATATAGCGCCTTTCGTACATGAAATGCAACTCGAAGCGAAGTCCAAGACCCAGTCATTTGGGGTAAATGGTCATCATGTCTCTCATGTGCAGTAATGTCTCTCTGTCATAACTAAGATAGCTAGCTACCTTAGAGGGTAAAATAACACAAAATAACAATAAAATAAGCAAAAAAGCTTACGTTTTGTCAGGAACGCGAAACACAGCTGCCACGCCGGGTGCCATCTTGGATTAGTTCATGCTATTCAAGCATCTAGTTCATGCTCTGCCCTTGGATCTTAGATCAGCTGGCTCGGTCGAGGTTTTTAAAAAACAGCTAAAGACTGTTTTGTTTAGACAGGCTTTTGGATAGCCCCATGGGCTTGTCTTTCTGTGTCTTGTTGATGCCGTTGTACACCTGTTGTCTGTTACTTGTTTTTATTTTCACTTGTTTTGCCTGTTTTAACCTGCTGTGGCTTTCGCTCTTGTATTATGTTTTATTGTGTTTTTTCCTTATTATTAGCATTGGTCTGCGATAGGTGCTCTATAAATACATTTTACTTACTTACTTACTGATTGATAGTGAAGTAGCATTGCAGACGATGTTAACCATGTTAAACACCGTTATTTATGTTCTACTGAAAGTTTATGTGTGGTTTATTTCCAGGGTGTGGCTACCACATAAATAAGGGGGACATTTCTCCAATGGTATCAATAGCCGGGGTCGAGTGTGTCACAGCGAGCATGAAATCACCTCTCCTGCTCTCAACCCACTATTGTGGCTTTCTCTCAAATTGCCTTTCAGCCGAGACATAAAAGGTTATGCAAATTCTACAAGGTGATGAGTGACACGAAATGTGTTTTCATGAAACACATTTTATTAAGCTCTTATGCATTCCATTTGTTTTTTCACGATGCAGTCATAAAGTTATCAATAAAAGTGTCAGCTTTAATAAAGACTGTTATTTCCCATAAACGCAATAGTTTTTGCCTCATGCTTGAACAAATTGACCTTCGTGGAATCTTGAGTGACAGAGCAATTACTCATTTATAGCAGAATGAGGTTTTTTATGCACAGGAGATATGAATCATGATTTCTGCAATAATTACAATTATGTCAACCATTGTAAGCAGACAGTCATGCACCCTGTGCATGAGTTTGACTCCAGATCTATTGGAGAAGGGAGTTGATATGTTTATTAGAATCAGAATATCCAATTCTGATTGCATTAATGACACACCGTGAGCTTAGAATTATAAGGTTCTATCTCCGTTTAGGGTGGTTCAGAGATATTGAGCGTCAACGTTTTTACATTCCATTATGTTTTGTGAGATGGAACCTTTGTATTTTATTAATTACTAACTCAAAAATTTAATAAACACCTAATGGATCAGATTATGTAAAAAAAACTCAATTTTGACAAAAATGGAGATAGAACCTTATAATTCTAACGTCACGACACATTACCAAACTCCCGGTACAATGTCACATTTAAAAGTAAAACTGGTGACATTTTCCTCCCCTACCCTAATCGAAAGGTTCTTTTTCTCAAGTGGCTTGTCACCACCAGTACTGGAGTCTATTACTATGGCAACATCGATTCCCTTAGTCTCCCAGGGTTTAGGGAGATCTTATTTACAGGCTGCTGATCTTGTTGCTAAATAAGGCCGTTAATTCTTATTGAATTACTGATGCCTTGATAACGAACACAATTACCCTGTCCATACAAACTGTTTCTGAGTGGAGTCTGATTAGGAGTAAACCATTAATTAGATGTGTGTACAGTGTGCTTTCTCAGGACTAAGGAATAGTTATGGGGTGTCATAAATAAAACATCTTAGTTACAGGTATTTCAGACTGATACTGTACTATTTGATACTGTCGTTTAAATGTACTTATCGAGGGCCGAAGAACATAACCTCCTATCTGAAAATTTTACTTTTTTGGGAAAACACAAAAAACGGTGTTGTTTTCTTGTAGAATGCTATTTTGTAAGGATACCCCTATACAATTGTATGAATTGTATAGGGGTATCCTTAAAAAATAACTGTGTTGTTTTCTTGTAGAATGCTATTTTTTTTTTTAAATAGCATTCTACAAGAAAAAAAAAAAAAGTGAATTTTTCAGATAGGAGGTTATGTTCTTCGGCCCTCGTTATGGCAAGTTATTAATTTGTGCTACTCACTATAATGATGGCTGTGCCATAACAGCATAATGCTATCCTACCGTAGCATTTTAGCATATTTCAATGATTTTTACATACTTTTTGACATTTAGACCAAAGATTCACAGAGCAATACACAAAGCTCTTTCAGACTGAAGAGGTACAAACAGAGACAGCTAAAGTGGCTTCAAATAGCTCTGATAAGAGGCAATAACGTTAAGTATATAAAGCATTTATTCGGCCTGTGGCTGATATGGCACCTCCTAAACTGTATCTGATGAGCTCCACTCAGACTACATATTGATCAGAATTCATCAAAGAGAGATTAGCATTACTTCCATGAAGTCTTCGTTCATGTCACAAGTCTTTATTGTCTTAATGATTGCTTCCTGTTTTTGCAATGATGATAATTCTCCACAGATTCTATTGAAGATATGAGTGGCAGATATCCTAGACTGGAGATGTGATATTATACTCAGTTAAAATTATATGATATTATTTTTCAAGCTTCAGAGATGGCTCTGCCTTCCTTGTTTGCTCTACGGCCCTTGTTTGGTCTACGGCCCAGAATGCAATGGGGGTAGAGGAAACACCTGTCTGTTTCTGTTCTCTCTCTATATCTCTCTCAGTCGTTAGCTCAATCTCTGGCTCTTAGACTTTTACACAGTCTTAAAACAAAGACGAGACTAACTTTTTAAATGAGAATGACCCTGGTTGTGTCTGATCGATGTTTGTTTTGATAATGTTCAGTTGCTCACAGGGGGTCTGCAGTGTTTTGAGGTTATTTACTCTCTGTTGTATTAGAGAGTTCAAAGTTCATTGGGGGGTTAAAGCGACTTTTTAAGTAAAATACCCCCCAAAAAAGATTTCAGCATTGTTAATCATCTGTTAATTGCATAATTAATTGGATTGCACCATTTAAGTGTTTTCTCCCAGGGCCCAATTAAAAGCGTCAGTTGGCCAGCAGTGTGCAAAGTCTCACTGCTAGGAGCTTTAAATCTTTAAAACTTTTCATCTGAACACAGCCCTGTTGCAATGTAGGTTGCATTGCTCTCAAAAGAAGTGGGATGATATTATATTTATGTGAATATACTGTAAATAGGATATAACAAACATGAACTGATGCACACACGCACGCACGCACATATATGGAGCGGCTGTGGCGCAGGAGGTACAGCCGCCGTCTAATGATCGCAAGGTCGGCAGATCGGCGGTTCGAGCCCCGGCTGGCCACATGTCGAAGTGTCCTTGGGCAAGACACTGAACCCCAAATTGCTCCCAGTGAGCGGGCCGGCGCCTTGCTTAGTTGCCGCCATTGGTGTGTGAATGTGTGTGTGAATGGGTGAATGAGCAGCCGTTGTAAAGCGCTTTGGATAAAGGTACTATATAAGTGCAGTCCATTTGTGGAACCCTTGTGTGTCACAGGGTTCCTCCCTGGTTGTAAAACCACCACTGCAGAAAAACCTATTCACCCCTTCCATTAATACCCCAGACTCCTCACTTCCATTAATACCCCAGACTCCTCACTTACTGTAGGCTGTCTTCAGAGGATACAGTCAAATGTATATACTCCTCACTCCTTTGATGGCCTAAATTCAAAGGTAAAGGAAACCTTAAAACCTACAATATTTATCACACACGGTCTTGGAGTGTGTGTGTGTGTGTGTGTGTGTGTGTGTGTGTGTGTGTGTGTGTGTTACATGTACATATTGAAGTCACTACCTTTTGCCATACAAGCAAGTATCCACACTGTCAGCATCTCTGCCTGACCTTATGCCGCTCTGAGGTTTTCCCTCTTGCTCACCGAACCTCAGCATTGAAGGAACCAGGTCAGGGAAGAAGTAGGCAACCATCTGTTCGTGATGTTAGAATTCTAAGGTTCTATCTCCATTTTTGTCAAAATTGAGTTTTTTACATAATCTGATCCATTAGGTGTTTATTAATGCCTGTGTGGTGATATTTTTAAAATGTTGACATTTTTGAGTTAGTAATTAATAAAATACAAAGGTTCCGTCTCACAAAACATAATGGAATGTAAAAACTTTGACGCTCAATATCTCTGAACTACCCTAAACGGAGATAGAACCTTGTAATTCTAAGCTCACGTGTTAACATTCATAATCCACATCTTTAAAGCTAGTTCTATCATGCATGTTAATGAATATGACCAATGTTGTTTTAGTTATTATCATATTAGTGATAAGTATGAAGGCATTTCCTCCATCTATTGAGGTGTCCAGTTCATAAGAGGTCTAGTGACCCTCTAGTGACCCCTCTACCCTACCCGTGTTTGGTTATCATAAAGAGCTGTGCTGTACTGGAGTCAATAAGGCACTTCAATCAGAGGCGATGGAACATTTTGGAAGTGGCCCAAATCGTTCCTGAAAAACAATATAAAAAATGGAATGCAATTACATTCTTACTGTGTGTGTAGACATCGAATTTGATTTGGAGATGAAATTGTCTTTTTTTCCCCATTATCTTAATTGCTTTGATTTGAGCCAATGGGGGCATATTTATTATGTTTTCAATGTCAATGTAGAACAAATGCTAATTCATTGGATGAGCTATAAACAATAGGCACGGCATTTCCATTCAATGCTAAATGCAGTTGAGAAGTACTGCACAGTGTGGATGGTGTGATGACATTGAGAATGTTCAACAGTGTTTGACTACTACAATCATTCTCCCCTGTGATTGGGGTAAATTGACTTCTCCCCGACAGCCCATTTCATGCAAGTGTGGTTTCGACAGGCGAGTTGACAGCGACGGTGAGAGAAATATGGAGCCACTGTGATTGCAAGATCATAACTGAGGATAATGGCTGGACATGAGCGATTGTTCAGTCGAGAATAAAGAGCTCTATATCATCATTCGTTAGCTCCTGTATATTGTGCACGTGGCGGCCATTGCACCAGTAGAAATTATCAATAATTAAACATAGCTGTCATGTCTGGAGATGATACAGTAGTATGCGTGTTTACAGTCTACTTCTGTGGTTAAGTATTGATTGAGCTGACTACATCTGTGGGTGCTCTGCGAGTCATGTGGCTTCTTCGGCGTATGGGTTGTTGTTTTCCTCTCCACTCCACCAGGCTCGGGGGCCGAGGGGCTACCCTTTTACCACCCCGAGACCTGGTTGAGGGGCTCACCCGGGCTATATTTCTGGACACCCCTCCAGAAGCCACGTCATCGTCTTGTCATCTAATACCCAATACTCCCACTCCGTGCGCCACATATAATCCGCCCATCCTGCCGCACTGATGTTAAGATCTCTGCATTGCTGCCTTCTCTAATGTTGTCTCCTACACAGAGAACAGTGGCTGTTCTATTGTCTTCATGATAACAAGCATGATACAAAAAGATGGTCGTATATTAAACGACATGATTACAGATTGGGTATATCCACTGATCAAATGTCCTCTCCACTTCTCATGTGAGGACGTTCAGGACCATGGACAGCAGCCAAGCAGAGTCCACATAGGTGGTATTCACAAGTGATAAAGCAGATTATTCTGATAAAGCAGAGTTATCATTCACAGTTCTCTCTCTCTCTGTCTCTCTCTCTCACTCTCCCTCTCACTCTCTCTCTCTGTACTTGAATGCCAAACGTATATCCCTATTTTGATGACTCAACCCCAAAAGCACTCCTCAGGCCCATGATGTTCAAGGTTGCTCCACACATAGCATTGTTTTGCTAAGTTGTTCTGAACATTTGAACCCCTTCGATAAAGGTCCCTCGTGGCTATCAAGACCATCATTGACCTGGTAGGGTCTTTGTGACCTAAAAACACTTAGGAAGGAGGTCAAATCAATCCTCGCTAAGCATCAAAGGGAATGTCTCATTGAGAAACAAACTGTTCTACATCTCTATTTCAGTCTCTGCAAATAAGGGTCACACAGCCAGAGAAAGATGCCCAAGACAAGAGTAATACATAGTGCATACACACCACTCTTTACAGACTCTTTAAAAGCTAAAGCGTTATGGTTCTGTATCTGGAATCTGACATGGCAATCATGGATGGAGTTAAATAGCTCTCCAGTAATGTGAAGTATGATATGGTGAGTACGATTTATAATCTGAGTCTTATCCTAGACATAGTCTAAACAAATTAAATGCCTCTGAAGGATCGAACGTCAATTGAATCTGGGCTGCTTGTGTTCACGTTACAATAGCTCTATCCCTGAGAAACACCATTTGTCAAAGTCACTTTTTATGACATTGATCTGGCTTTAAAACGTGGGAGAGCTTGGGGACACATGTTATCACAGACTGTCCTACTGGTAGTGATTTAGAGAGGTCGGTGTTAGACCGAGTGAGTACATTCGACGAGAGAAACAGTAGGACTCTCACACTACTGTCTGTAGGTATTCAACATTTGACTAATCCTAATCCGTTATACATAAGATGAACTATTTGGCATCCCACCTAGAAGTTACTGAGCTTGGTCAATAAGGTATATTTTCCAGCAATGTTAAGGTCAAACAGCTCCAAATGAGGTGGTCGACTTGATCTCTCCACAACTCAGCGAGCAGAGCTGCCTCGACACAGAGGTTATTATATCCCATCTGAAACATGTGCTGTATTCTGACCCATAGCGAGGTAAGTGGAAGCAGACAAAGGGAATCGATTGCATTCTGGGAGAGGAGACTCTCTGGAGAGCATGCTTCTTTACATGGGAATACCTGCCTGGCTGGTCTGGACTGTGCATGATGATACTCGCTGATCTCTCAAGGCTATAAGGTGCTGACGGAATGATTCTCATTTAGTTTGATACGATAGATCAAAGGTTGCCTACTGTTTTAGAACAGCCGTGCCTTGTTTTACCTACTAAAAGAGCCGTCCTCTTTACAATGCGAAGCTGCTATTTACACACAACGACCACTAGTTGGCTGCTTGTAAATTAGCCTGCTTCCTGTAATGTAAGGATACTGGGTGGTAGAACGCACATATCTAGGAAAAGTCATGAAAGGAGGAAATTGAAAATGTTATCGAATGCAAAGATATAGCATTTTGCTTTACTCATGGCTGATTAAGTGTTAACTGGCACCAATCATAATACAAATAAATTCTTAAATAGTTTTTGGTCTCACCACAATCGTATTATTCTAAAACATGTCTTATTCCTTAGCCTATAGTCTAGTGCTTTTGTAGTTAATATTGGTTGATTTATTTCGTTATTCGCACGACTAGAGCTACATTATGTCCCTTCTTTATGTGGACCAGACAGACAGCTCCATGCTTTGGCAGTCTGGCTTTAAACCATAGACCCAGAGGCTAAGGGCACCTCTCCTTCACTTCACTCTCAGCCACATTAAGAGGAAATGCTTTTTAAATCAGCAGAATTTGCGCCATTATCACCCCAACCTTTCTCTTCTCTGTCTCTGTTAAAGACGTAAATCAGTAGAAGGGCCCACTCATCCTCCTAAGCGGGCAGCGCTACCCTGCACACAGTCCAGGGGAAGAGGACTGAGGATCTGAATGTAAATGGTAAATGGACTGCACTTACTGTATATAGCGCCTTTTTTGCTGCTCCAAAGTGCTTGACAACGGCCTCTCATTCACCCATTCACACACACACACACATTCGCACACCAATGGCGGCAAGCTGCCATGCAAGGCGCCGGCCCCGCTCACTGGGAGCAATTTTGGGGTTCAGTGTCTTGCCCAAGGACACTTCGACATGTGGCCAGTCGGGGCTGGAACCGCCGATCTGCCAACCTTGTGATCATTAGGCGGCAACTCTACCTCCTGCGCCACAGCCGCTCTATGTAATACAGTATACAGTAGATGACAAGTCATGGTTGGCCTGAGCTGTGGAGAACACTAACCAAAGCTTCATCAACTCAGTGCTTGTACGGTACACTTGCCAGCCAAGACCAGCCATATGATTCCTTTGGTTCGCCCGTTATCATCTGGAAGGTCCTGTGATATGCACAGTCAGATGAAAACATAATTAACTGTAGACCTATTGGAAGTAAGATGTTTCTGGGATCTTACTCAAAAGCATTTGTTTGGTTTAAAAAAGTTATTTTATCCAACACACCTATGGGTGTAACACATTGCTTCCCCTGGGGGGGACAGATGAACATCCTTGACTCTTCCTAATTGCTTTGTGGAAATTGTCATGTGAATAAATCACTCTGCCATTGCAGTCGTTGCCTAGCAGCGGAGGAAGTCACCCAGAGAGGAGTCTCTCAGGACGCCTGCTCTAGGGGGGGCAAGAGCAAGCTGAAGCCATCCTAGCACTGATATCACTTGACTGGAGGGAAGTGTGTGTAAATCTAGCTCTATCTTTTTGTACGTTTATTTGTTTACTTAAATCTTTCTTTCTTTCTTTCTTTCTTTCTTTCTTTCTTTCTTTTGTTTTACTGGTTACTTACCTGTTCTCTTTCTCTCTTTATTCCTCTCTTTCCTCCTTATTTGGCAAGCTCTTTACTTTACTTTCTGGAAGCAGTGGGCCCTCTTTGTTTCATCGGCAGTAGGTCCTGGGCCTTTGACGAACTCTGCCGACTTGTCATGGGAGGCCCTTTTGAGAAACCCTGGGAATTGGCACTGGAGATAGATTACTAGAGAGTAATAGTAATCAAGCCCACTCAGGCTAACGAAGGAAGACACAGGAGCCTCGAGATTTCCTTTGTTCTCCAAAGTTAAACAAGATAGTGAGCGGCGTGCCACTGTGCAACTTTCCCCCACAAGCTGAGAACAGCATCACAGGCAATTTGAGGCCAAGTCAATCAAGACAGGAGCAGAGGGAGCACTGGGGGTGTTGCTGATAATCTACCCTCAGGACATGTTCTATCATGCCTTTTGGTTCATTGGCTCTCCAATCCAATTGTATTCTGCCCTAAAAGTTCAGTTCCTTTGTGTTGTTGTGTGTTCTCATTAAATCCAAAGGACCCCTGACAAAAGTACCCATTAAGGGACCCCCAACCTGTCTCATCAAGAGGAGAGGAGCTAAGAGATGAGCTTCATCCTATTGTCAAACATCATTACTTGAGATTGTCAAGTCATATGAATCAAGTATCGGCGTGCTACAAGGTTACTCACAACAACAAGAAACGCATTCAGTGCTGCAGTTAGGCCTTGGTTTTATGCTAACCAAACTTGTTGTTCTGGTAGTGGGGATTCTATATATTTTTTTTTTATTGAACCTTTATTTATACAGGTAAAAACACAAGGACTCATTTTCAAGTGTGACCTGTTCACAGGCATACAACAACAACATCCACGACAAACAAATACAATACAAAACCTGGCCTACATAGTCTAAAACTAAACTAAAACTACAAAACCTAAAACTAGACAGCTAAAGAGCTGGGAGGGAGGGTCAACTCAATTGCAAGAACAAATCATAGACTCGCACTGTATGTCTCTCAGCAAGAGCTTGTGCCACCATCTATATGTGACACCAGCTGGTGTTTTGAATAACCAGTAGCCAAGGTCATTTTTCTGTTGTTTACACATTCTGAAACAACAGATTGTAAGCTTTCAAAGATGTGTCATACATTGAAATTGGAAACAAATTGAAGACGACATACGTATTTGAATGTTGGTACATATTCCATCTGTCTCTTCCGCTAATATAAATGTCACTCCCACACTTGGAATAACATAAAGCACAATATGCAAGCCACACACATTATAGTTACAGTATATGATACTTACATTATTATTTAATCATCCTGTTCTGATAATGTTTTCAAAGAGTGTCCTCTTCACAACTCTTGAAAACTCGATTTTTGCTTGTATTTTTTGCTTGTATTTTTTTGCTTGTATTTTTTCAGGAGAAATCCTGAAAAAAAATTACTTGCACAAGGACATTGTAACAGAGAGAGAATATTGAGAGTATTCTCAGAGGAAGATAATGAAGGGTCAGTTGTGTGTGGAGCCGAAATGCCAACCGACAATGTGACCTCCTCCCATCTGCTTCCCTCAGCCACCTGAGAATAAACCACGGTACATCAATTACACATCGTGACGTTAGAATTATAAGGTTCTATCTTTTTTTATAAGGTTCTATTTTTGTCAAAATTTAGTTTTTTTACATAATCTGATCCATTAGGTGTTTATTAATGCCTGTGTGGTGTTATTTTTAAAATGTTGACATTTTTGAGTTAGTAATTCATAAAATACAAAGGTTCCATCTCACAGAACATAATGGAATGTAAAAACTTTGACGCTCAATATCTCTGAACTACCCTAAACAGAGATAGAACCTTATCATTCTAAGCTCACGACATGGAAACAACATCATGGCAAGGTTGGTCTTCAAAATGAAATTGAGAAACTATCTAGGCCAAAAATATGACTTTCCAACATACTGTACATTGTACAATGATTAATGATTCCCCATGAACAGCAATGTCTGGTATCACTAACTGTAAGGAGATGGTTTCATCATACCGTAAGGCTGTTGCACCAACATGGTTTAACTTTTAAACTGGATTAAATCAAGGTTTCTCTACTAATCCTGTACTAATCCCCAAACTTTAAACCTAACTTAAACCCCTTTCACACCCTATCACGTCTCTTCACTACACTGGCTCCCCGCTGGTGAAATAAGCTTCCCACGGCTGTCAGAACTGCAGAGTCACTGCCCATCTTCCGTCGTAGATTGAAGACCCACCTCTTCAGGTTACACCTTAACTGCTCCTCCTGAGACATCTACTGCCCCCCAGCACTGCGTCTCCTGAAGACACCCGCTTTTCCCCTCTACTCTGTGTCCCCTAAAAACGTCTATTGACCCCCCATTAACTCCGTTGGTGGAGCTGCTAACGGGCCTCATACAGGTTCGTTACAATACCATGCCATCTACCACATCGCGCATCTACATTTTGACGGGTGATAGACAAGCTACCACCCGTCTATCACCCATCAAAAACTCTGCTACCACTTGTCAATCAAAAACTGACAGGAGGATGGAGAGGCTTAAGGAGGGACAGCTAAGGTGCAGTCCGAAGAGATGGGTCTTCAGTCTACGATGGAAGACAGGGGGTGACTGCAGTCCTGACAGCGGTGGGGAGAGCTTGGCAGGACCATGAGAAGCCGTGACCAGGCAGCACGACTGCTGCAACCCCACAGAGGCGGTGGTGCCAGTTGGCCAGCAGAGGTGGAGGAGCGGAGTGAACTGGCAGGTGTATGGAGGCTGGTCATTTCCTGCATAAAAGGATGGGGCAGTTCCCTTTGCTGCCGGGTAGGCGAGCCAAGGGTCTTGACCTAATGCAAGCTGCGATCGAGAGCCAGTGAAGGATTTGGGGAGGTTGAACACCAGACTGCCGGTAGCATTCTGGATGAGCTGCAGAGGTCTTTTGGTATAACTGACTAGTGAGCCCGCGTCAACCTTAATGCTATTCAAGTGCGAGACGCTATCTATAATTTATTTAGGGCCATATTTATTTAGCCTACGTCGTGAATTTGTTTACATTTCATCGGAGTCCAAGATGGCGGACACTAAAAATAAACGAATCCTACTTCGAATCTTTTTAAACTGGTTTAACTAATCCAGGATTAAAATTAAGAGGTTTAAACTTAGATTTACTAAACTTAGATTAAGTCTAAACCAGGATTAATTTAATCCATGTTGGTGCAACCCAGCCCAACCCTGGAAATATGGAAATATGGAAATCTGAAAAGTGCATTACTGTATACTAGATGCCTATTGTCTGTACAAAAACAGATTGCTACAATATCCTGGTTACCAATATGGAGCTAAAACATTGTTTTTAAAGGCCAGAATCCATCCCAGAGTCACTGCATCAGATCATAGGCTACTGGTCAGTAGTCTACTGAGGGAGGGCATAAACAGGAGCCTTGAATCATAGACTCCACTTCTTTCCCATTTCCTATCCTCTCCCCGTGGGTCTGATGAACAGATGGAGTTCGGTGCTTCCAAAGCCCCACTATTACAGGATACGATGATGTCACTGGACAGGACAGCAGGGTCAATTCCATTGTTGCTCATTGTGTGTTATATGTACAAGGTAGTCTGGATACCCTCCTAATAAGATGCAGTGTGTGAGGAGTCCATTTACATTTTTGGCATTTAGCAGACGCCATTATTCCAAAGCGACTTACAATCAATACATTTGAATACTAAGCAAGTGAATCATCAATCCACCAGTCGTAGCAGGAAGAGTAATCCAGCTCAGGCCCGGGGCCATTGATAGAAGGAAAAACCTTCTCCTATCACCTTCTTCTTTTTTTACACTGGAGAAACTGAGAAACAGTACAAGGGGGGAAATATACGTTTTTAGGGACACAGTAGAGGGGAAAGCGGGTGTCTTCAGGAGAGTCAGTGCTGAGAGTCAGAAGATGTCTCAGGAGGAGCAGTTAAGGTGTAACCTGAAGAGATGGGTCTTCAGTCTATACGGAAGATGGGTAGTGACTCTGCCGTTCTGACAGCCGTGAGTCCCCCTGTTGCAAGGGAAGGGAGGGTCCCCACTCCTCACTCACGTGCTGTGTGTCATGCTGTCCCTCACACTTACCAGTTGGGATTGGCCTCATTCATTTTGTCTGAGCTCCTATGATGTGGAAACCACAGTATACCACTGTCTCATATGGCCGTGTTTTCTTAGCTCTGGCATGCTAGCATACACAGTACCTATAGAATACTGTCTCTGGTAGCCTAATGTCACAGCTTTCAATGAGTAGGCCTAACTTGTTTAAATAACAGATAATAATAATAATGTATAGCGCTTTTTCTTCAGTACTGAAAGACACTACATTCCATGGAGAGAACAGGAATAGATCGATTTTTAAAAAGTAAAACAAGAGTGGGTAAAAACAACATTTCCATAGATACATACATAGTTTAGATGATGATAGTTTAAAGTGTCTTCATGCTGGCTATTCTACTTTTTTTTTTTTTTTTACATAGCTAATTATAATAATAATAATAATAATAATAATAATAATAATAATAACTTTTATTTGTATAGCGCTTTTCCTGCAAACGTTGCAGCGTTGCAGCTCCGTTGCAGCTCCAATCATTAAATATGCAGTATTAAAAAGATGAGTTTTTAGTCTTGACTTGAACATATTTGCTGAGGTTGCATCCCTAATGTAAACTGGCAGTGCATTCCACCAATTTGGGTGCATAAAATGAGAATGCAGCCTCACCAAATCTCTTCTTTTGTACATGTGGTACACAGAGAAAACCAGCGTCAGAAGACCTGAGAGCTCTATAATTGGTCTGATATGCAAGCAAAAGGTCTTTCAGATATTCTGGTGCTGTGCCAGTGAGAGCTTTATAAACACGCAGAAGGATCTTGAAATCTATTCTGAATTTAACAGGAAGCCAGTGTAGAACTCTCTAATCTTATAGTCTACATTGTGATATGTAGTTCCATTTAGAGCACTGGTAATCCGGATTTGATCAACTTGAAAAATGTGTATCTGGATTAGGGTGATCCAATCCAATGATGCTTTGCACAAAAAAGAGCACAAAAGAAAGATGGATTGCCTGACCCTGGATAGCAAAACATGGGATTTCCAAATCAGGATCATTCTGATCCAGATTAAACTTTTTGAACAACTGGGCCCAGGTGTAGCCTGTAGGTTGGCCTCTTTAACCCAGTTGTACATCGCCACCTATTGGAAAAACTGGATTAGTGCAATATCCTGCTATTTCGGCTCTTTCAGTAAAGTAAAGTAACTCCAGGTTCAGATAGGGGGCGACACATAGCTAAACAAGCATTCATGCAGCATGACTTTCCCGGAAGCCCCTCTTCTTCGAGTGGTTTAATCTACCTTCGGAAATAAAGCACATGGCTACAGTTATCTATCCTTCTTGATAAACAGTAGACACATGTAACTAAACAATGAGCATGCCAGAAGGGTTAGATCGGGATCTGTCCAAGGGTCTCGAAAACATCCCAGTTATTCTAGAGGGCAATGTCAGTAACGTGGAACATCCTGGTACAACATTTCAGGTAAAATACATCTTGTGTGAGTTTAGAATGAGAAGGTTCTATCTCCGTTTAGAATGATAAGGTTCTATCTCCGTTTAGAATGAGAAGGTTCTATCTCCGTAGAATGATAAGGTTCTATCTCCGTTTAGAATGAGAAGGTTCTATCTCCCTTTAGAATGAGAAGGTTCTATCTCCCTTTAGAATGAGAAGGTTCTATCTCCCTTTAGAATGATAAGGTTCTATCTCCGTTTAGAATGAGAAGGTTCTATCTCCGTTTAGAATGAGAAGGTTCTATCTCCGTTTAGGGCAGTTCAGAGATATTGAGCGTCAAAGTTTTTACATTCCATTATGTTCTGTGAGATGGAACCTTTGTATTTTATTAATTACTAACTCAAAAATGTCAACATTTTAAAAATACCACAGGCATTAATAAACCACACCACACAGGCATTAATAAACACCTAATGGATCAGATTATGTAAAAAACTCAATTTTGACAAAAATGGAGATAGAACCTTATAATGCTAACGTCACGACTAGTCTCGTTCCAACACCCAGACAGACAGACAGGTGACAGACAGACAGACAGACAGACAGACAGGTGACAGACAGACATCAGACAGACAGACAGACAGGTGGGCGCAGACAGCCTGATGGGGACGAGGTGACGTCACCGGAGCTTGGAAAACTTTCAACCATGACTCAGTGCCCTTACATGTTTTTAAACTGAACACTGAGCACTTTAGTTAGTTGAATGTAAATGTTGGTTGTTGTTGAATGAAATGTCTGAAAATGTCTGATTGTTTGATTGTTGATTGATTGTACACATGGTGTTGAGTTTTTATAAAAACCAATAAAAAAACACCATAGCCTACATGTTTCGGTATCACTTATCCCCGTTGTGAAAGTATCTATGTGCTCTCCATCACCTGAGATGTTCATCTAAAAGGCACAATAATAACGTTTAGCCCATCATCACCAGTCAGGTTTAGAAGCTGTATGGGTAAAGAGACATTTTTATTCTCAGCAGCAGTTCTTTGGCTGTAGAGCTGAAAACTACAATAAATGATATGTCTGGAGAAATAGCTTAGATGTGAACATTAACAGACTAGTTAGGAAGCAATTTCCGCTCCTGGAACAAACTCCCTGAAGAAATCAAACAGGCCCAAACCCTTAAAATATTTAAATCTAAGCTAAAAACCTTCATGTTTTGCACCAGTTGTGATTAAACACAAACACTGCTATCAATGTCTTTTTTCCATTAACTGTTGTTTTATCTATTTACTTCTTATATTTGCTTTTATTCATTGTAATTTTTATTTTCTTACTATGCTCCTCTTGCTGTATTTTTAAATTATGTATATGTAAAGCACTTTGAATTGCCCCTGTTGTATGAAATGTGCTATACAAATAAACTTGCCATGCCTTGCCATTCTGCCACCAGATGGCAGCACATCATCACTGTCACTGACAATCACTAGACTGGTTGTTTATAGAGAGAATTGAGTTGGAGTCCAACCAAGCCCAACATGTGAACCTTAGGAACTGTCCCACTTTACTCGCTCCTGTCATGTTCCTCTTAGGTGTCTGAATGCTAGGAACAGCCCAGTACACACAGTATTAGAAGCTGTGAGGATAGAGACATTATCTTACTATCTTAAGTCTCTCTAAACAAGATTTCGAATAAACTAGACCTACATGCAATTAAACATTGTGTTTTTCTGTTTCTGAAATTAGCCGTTTGTCTTATACTGATATCCTCTACTGCTTTGTTTGTCTTGTTTTAGTATTCACCAGACAACGTCCAGGGGCCAGGATGTGACATCGACACTAGCGAAGTGGCACTTCCTGGATGCTCCTGCCACGCCCACTCTTGCCTGAGCGAGAGCTGCTCCTGTCTGCTGGCCTACGGACAGACGTACGACGACCAGGGAAGACTGCAAGACCAGGGGAGTACAGAGGCTGGTGGATACTGCAGGCCTGTGTTCGAGTGCAACGCCCTGTGTGGCTGCAGCGAGGCCTGTTGCAACCGGGTGGTCCAGAGAGGACTGGGGGTCAGGCTGGGGGTCTATCCCACCGAGGACAGGGGCTGGGGGGTGCGGGCACTGGAGCCCATCCCCCGCGGGACCTTCGTATGCGAGTACGCCGGGGAGGTGATCGGCTTTGAGGAGGCTAGACGCAGGCAGCTCTGTCAGGGACCTGAGGACAACAATTACATCATCGCTGTGCAGGAGCATGCGGGAGAGGGTGCGGTCGTCACCGAGACCTTTGTGGACCCGGCTATTGTCGGGAACGTCGGGCGCTTTCTGAACCACTCCTGCCAGCCCAACCTGGTCATGGTTCCTGTCCGCGTGCACTCCCTCGTGCCCAGGCTAGCCCTGTTCGCTGGGAGGGATATCGCCGCTTGTGAGGAGCTGACGTTCGACTACTCAGGGGGCTATAGATATAGCTATATAGGGGATTCTACATGTGCTGTAGAGAGGCTGAGGTCGGTCCAGAGCGACGTTGTGAAAGACGCCAGTGAAACAGCTACACTCCAGAGGAAACCATGCTACTGTGACGCCCCGAATTGTACCCGCTTTCTTCCACTGGACATGTCTGTTATTCACAATTAAAATTAAGAGGGCTTTTTTTTTTTGTCAGTTAATTGAAGATTTTACTGATGTGTATTGAGTTATCTTTCACTTTCTAATGCATACAATATATCATATACTCTGTGTGTCCATTCTGTCAGTTCTTTGCAAACAGAATAATCCATTCTTCATAAAGATTATGATTAAGATTATGGAGACACTGCTACCACTACAAACCCAGTCGGCTAGTGCGGTCCTCCCTGTGCTTGTCACAGTATGTCCCATCTGGCTCACTGATGATCCTCCGCTGTTCTGTCACCCACGGTCTCACTGCTTCCACCCCCTCACTGTTGGATGGAAGAATAGACACAGCCATTTTCAGTCACAAAGAAAGTGTCACATCTCCATCTGTGTTGACAATGGAGGATCAGACCAGCTAAAAGCTTTTTTTCTTGTTTCTATCGGTCTCTTGTCTTTATCAGAGAGTGTTATGTAGGGCAAGTCTCACCAGACCTAGCTCTCAAAACACTTCAGTCCACAAGTGTCGTCTCTCTTTGGTGTATAAGCCCACGCCTCATCTCCCATTAACGGTGAAGCTTAATACAGACATCACTCAGACATATTCATTAGACATTGGATATGTAGGCCTACTAACAAGAGAGGTCAGGCTCTGTGTAGGTGGTTGATAATGATATATGCAGATTGTTTAGTCATATATTGACACAACAGGCTATATGCACACTCTCTTCCGCATATCGACTCTGCCATGTACTTTATTTCCGGTGTCACGTCCCCCCCACCGGCGCGCATATTTAAAAACCATTGGCTGCGTTTTTTTTTGTTTTCTCTGCAATTTACCGAAGCTTTCAATCACCAATGTGGGTCGAATTATCCAGGAATCTTGCGCTACCGCAGCAAGTAAAAAGGAAAAGGGCTTTAAACGATATGTTTCAAGCTACATCGGAAATGAAGTACATGGCACGAGTCGGAATGTGGAAAAGAGTGTGCATATAGCCTATTGTGTACGCCAAGATACTTCTCTGCCTTTACAGGTGAGCTCCACACCCTTTAACCTCCAGATATGGGGTAGTGGTGGTCGACTCTAGTGGATAGTGAGTTGGACTTGTGATCGGAAGGTTGTGAGTTCAAATCCCACCTGAAACCACACCACTACTAGTGTGCCCTTGAGTAAGGCACTTAGCCCTCAGTTACTCCAGGGGGAATGTCCCTGTAATTCGTAATTGTAAATCGCTTTGGATGCAAAATTAAAATGATAAATTAGATATCGAGCATACTAGTAGAAGTTAGCTCTTCTGCATTTGTCTACTTCCTCTCAGTATTCTTGCAACCCATGACGCTCAGCTTCACTTTGGAGGCCAATCTCAGGAGGGGTGGGAGCAATTAAAGAAGGCCGAAGGGTATTTTAATATAGTAACGGGTCTTATTCCCTTGCCATGGGGGAGGGGCCGTGGTGTCCCACTTTCCTGTGACCATTCTCAAATCGGGACCCTCTCCTCCGCCAACTGCCCCATTTCCAGTCTAGACCCGCTTTCATCTGAGCCACTTTATTAATATCCACATCTGGGTTAATTAGAAGGGAGACCATGTTCCATCCAGAAATGAGACCAGCGCACCAGTCATGAGATGGAAGGCCTCAGCCTATCAGAGATATCCATCATGTTTTTTTGGGGGGGGGTTTGTTATAGAACTTAAAAAGGACTTTGGTCGTCGGCCTACATTTTCTCAGTTATGATGAGGGTATCCTTTTTTTTTTTTTACTCAATGTGTTTTTTATTTAGTTTTCAGAGACCTTACAGTAAGCAACAGACATAAACACACAGACAAAACAGCGAAAACAAAACTAAACAGATACAAAAATAATAATAAATAACAGTTCACAGAGTACTTCTTATATATAATACAAAGCCATTTTTAAGAAGTAAGAGGCATTGTTAGACGTTCCACGTAAGAAATGAAAGGCTGCCACACTGCACTAAACCTCCCAGTTGATCCCTGCTATGTGTATCTCATCTTTTCCACCTTGAGAAAGTACATGACATCACAAATCCACCTGCCAAACAAGGGAGGACGATCATTCTTCCAATTCATGATGAGGGTATCTTTTGCTCTGTTTGTCAGTTGTGTGTTACAGTGTATATATTAGATGTTGACATTGGTCTTGACTATATGTTCAGATCATCAAGGCATTATGATACACCCTTGGTCTCTTAACTACCCACATGTGACATTTACATTTACATTTTTGGCATTCAGCAGACGCCTTATTCCAAAGCGAATTTGTGTTTGCAGGAGGATCTGGTGGCCTCAGGGAAAACCCTATTTGGCAGGTAAACCTTTTCCTCCTACCAGGGCCAGGTTCTGCCTGCCACACCTGAGCTTGCCAAACATGGATTAGGTAAATATGAGGTTGAATTTGAAGCACATACGAATTGAGAGTCAATTACTTTTAAACCTTCTATATTATGATACTGTTGTTGACAGAGTAGACGTTCTGATCTGCAGCTGAAAGGTGAATTATCTAATCAACACAACAGGATCGTACTGTCCACACCTTTGCCATTCGACTTGTTTATTTAATACACATCACTGCTCTCGCAGGTTGAGGTAAAAAGAGTGAAGAACATCACTCTATCAGTCTTCAGTATTATTACAGTATTATAACGCCACTGACCTCATGTCTTTTAGCTTGCTTTTATAGTTGTTTTTATTTTCTTAAGATTGTTGTCTTATTTGCACTTGACACCACGGACCTCATTGTCTCTTAGCTTGTTTTATAGCATTTTCGCTTTTTAATTGTCTAATTGTGTGTAATATTTGTGATATGTTATATGTGTATATGTTTGTGAATATGTGAATATGTTTTCTGTTTTTGCACCTTCAGAAGAACCACTACAATTTCATTGTATAGGCAACTGTACAAGGACAATAAAGTCTATTCTATTCTATTCTATTCTATTCAATATCAAGTTGAGGTGGTGGCCAGATCTTTGCCTCCGACAGCTGCACTCACATCAGAGAGCACCATTGATGATCGTGTAATTGTTTTCCTTACCTTCAGGTACATCGATGATGGAGTTTGAGGCTGAGACTGAAATGTGGTTTGTGAGTAAGCGGTCCCCTGAATCCCTATGGCAACATGGTGTGTGTGTACAGTACATGATTGGGCAGAAGTTGTTCCGTTGGAGCAGGCTGTGTTCTACCCAGACCGTACAGGACTGGAGCGGGAACTGAATGCCTCATTCCCAGTCACCTAGCAACCAGCGGTTAACTACATGAGATGAACACAGTGGGCACAGCTGCTACGGTCACAATAGTTGTGGAAAAAAAGACAGGCAGGATAATAATGTTCCAGTGTACAAATAGATTAGCATTGCTATTTTTATTTTATGCCACAACCCTTGACAATAAGGCCAAATGGACAGCTATAGTAAGCCATGACATGTATGCAGTACAGCATGCGCAGGCCTACATTCTGTGTGTGTGCCACACAGTTCTCATTGTTTGCTCCTCCATAGTAATACAATGTACTGTATATTGTGCTCTATTTATTGAGATTTAGCTTAAGTAATTCAATATTTTCTTTGCACCACTAGGGAGAAAAGAAAAAAAAAACTTTGTTTGAGTACCCACCATTTTTCTTTTTGTTAGAAATGAACTTACGTAAAAGGACTTTGTTCGTCGGCTTACAATTTCAGAGTTATGATGAGGGTATCCTTTGCTCTGTTTGTCACGTGTGTTACAGTGTAGAATAGAATAGACTTTATTGTCCTTGTACAGTTGCCTATACAATGTAATTGTAGTGGTTCTTCTGAAGGTGCAAAAACAGAAAAACATATTCACAAACATATACACATATAACATATCACAAATATTACACACTAGCCAAATTAAAAAGCGAAAATGCTATAAAACAAGCTAAGAGACAATGAGGTCCGTGGTGTCAAGTGCAAATAAAGACAACAATCTTAAGAAAATAAAAACAATTATAAAAGCAAGCTAAAAGACATGAGGTCAGTGGCGTTATAATACTATAATAATACTGTAAAAATATATAAATGTATAAATAGGCACTTAGAATAGAGTTATTGCACATTTCTATTGCACTTTTTCCCCTGAAGATAAACATTTATGAACATGTCTTATGTCTATTGTTCAGTGTTCTGATGGTCCATGGGTAGAAACTGTTGGACAGCCTGTTTGTTCCAGCCTTTATGGTCCTGTACCTCACTCCAGAGCGCATCAGGCTGAACAGGTGGTGACCAGGGTGGAGGTGGTCTTTATGAATCCTTCCTGCTCTGGAGAGGCACCGAGAGCATATATAGATAGAGTATATATTCGATGTTGACGTTAGTCTTGATTATATGTTCAGATCACCAAGGCATTATGATACACCTTGGTCTCTGAACTACCCACATGTGACATGATACAGTACCTCCAGCTGCCACCCCGCCCCTACCACTTATTATACTACATCCAGCACCGGTGACCACTAGAAGCATTCCATATCAAGTTGAGGTGGTGGTCAGATCTTTGGCTTTGACAGCTGCACTCAGATCAGAGAGCAGAAATCGATGATGGAGTTTGAGACTGAAATCTCATCCTGTTTTTAATGCAATGTGTGAGTAAGCGGTCCCCTAAAGCCCTATGGCAACATGCTAGCTGTGTTCTACCCAGACCGACCGTACAGGACTGAAGCAGGAACTGAATGCCTCATTCCCAGTCACCTAGCAACCGGCAGTTAACTACACGAGGTAAACACAGTGGGCACAGATGCCACAGTCACAATAGTTGTGAAAGACAGACAGGCAGGATGATACACTGAACCAAAATATGAACACGTGCGCTGCGCGTGACATCCTGACGTCATTGTTATTGTCCTTCTGCACATGCGGGTCTGTTCAGGGCCGTGGAATGTTCACATGGGAGTCAATGTAGGTCAAATATAGGTCACATTTTAAAAGTAGTGTGAACTGCCAAACAAAAAAATCGGATCTGTGTAAAAAAATCGGAATTGAGCATCAAGACCTGCCGTGTGAACGAAGCCTTAAGGCCAATGCACACGGTGTGCGATTTTGTCGCACGACAACATTCGATTCTCAATTCACACCAATGAATGTGAATGGAAAATCGGATGTTGTCGTGCGACAATATCACATCGCACGCCGTGTGCATTGTCTCATTCAAAACAATGGAATCGAATTTGCGGTGCGACAAAATCGCACGCTGTGTGCATTGGGCTTTAGAGTGGCCTTTTATTGTGACCAGCCTAAGGCACACCTGTGCAATAATCATGCAGTCTAATGAGCATCTTGATATGCCACACCTGTCACGTGGATGGATTATCTTGGCAAAGGAGAAGTGCTCGCTAACACAGATTTAAACACATTTGTGAACTACATTTTAGAGAAATAGGCCTTTTGTGTACATAGAAAAAGTCTTTGTTCAGTGTATATTCCAGTGTGCAAATAGATAGTATTACTACTTTAATGCCACAACCCTTGACAAAGAAGTCAAATGGCCAGTAGGCCATATAGTAGGCCATAACGTGTCTGCAGTACAGTATCTTTAGTTCTTACTCTTTAGTTCTTACTAGTTCTAGGCCTTTAAATTCCCTATGTTCCATAGGCCATCGATGAAACACCTCCATCCTCTCCGGTCTTGTGCTCTCCGATCCAGTGGTTGCCATGACAGCCCTTCTGCCTTCATCTCCTGTTCTGTGGATCTTCAAGTGGTTCTAGGTCTTCCTATTTTCTTGTGGGTTCTATGTTAGAGCCCTGCTGCTTTGCGATTGATTTGTTTTGTTTTTGCTTCTGAGTGTGTGGCCTATCCAGTTCCATTTTCTCCTCCTGATTTGGATTTCTATTGTTTCTTGTTTGGTGAGTTCCCACAGGCTGCTGTTTGAAATGGTGTTGGGCCAGTAGATTCCCAGGAGGCGTCAGTTAATGAATCGGTGAATGAGAAGGTTCTATCTCCGTTTAGGGTAGTTCAGAGATATTGAGCATCAAAGTTTTTACATTCCATTATGTTTTGTGAGATGGAACCTTTGTATTTTATGAATTACTAACTAAAACATTTCAACATTTTAAAAATAACACCACACAGGCATTAATAAACACCTAATGGATCAGATTATGTAAAAAACAAAATTTTGACAAAAATGGAGATAGAACCTTATAATTCTAACATCACGAAATGTCTGTAGTTTGTTGAGTAGGTTGGTGGTTGTCTTCCAGGTTTCAGACCCGTAAAGAAGAGTGGATTTGACATTTGAGTTGGACATTTTTAGTTGAGTCTTGAGTGATTTTCCAATTCTGGCTTTGACATCCTCCTCCGATCCTCCGTCCACAGTAATTATATTCCCAAGGTAGCCTATGTGAAACTAACTACGTCCTCTAGCTGGTTTAGGTCCATGATTATTGGTGTGTTGTTCTTGTTGATGATTCGCATTACTTTGGTTTTTGATGAGTTGATTTTGAGCCCAAGTGAAGCAGCTGTTGTCTCTAGTTTTGTGATTTTTCCTGCATCTGTTGGTGTGTGTGTGTGTGTGTGTGTGTGTGTGTGTGTGTGTGTGTGTGTGTGTGTGTGTGCTAGTAGTGCCAAATCATCAGCAAAAAACAAGGTATTCTAGCTGTTCGGTCAGACTCCACTGTATGCCAGTTCAGCTGTTGCTGGTTTCCTGTTTCATAGTCCAGTCTAGGCAGAGGAGGAAAAGGAAGGGCGAGAGCAAGCATCTCCAGTCAGGACCTCAAAGGCCTCTGATATGCATCCTTCATGGAGAACTTGGTATTGCATCCCTCGGTAGGTACCCTTGCTGATACTGATGGGGCGGCTGTGGCGCAGGAGGTAGAGTCGGCGTCTAAAGATCGCAAGGTTGGTAGATCGGCGGTTCGAGCCCCGGCTGGCCACATGTCGAAGTGTCCTTGGGCAAGACACTGAACCCCAAATTGCTCCCAGTGAGCGGGCCGGCCGGCGCCTTGCATGGTAGCTTGCCGCCATTGGTGTGTGAATGTGTGTGTGAATGGGTGAATGAGAGGCCATTGTAAAGCACTTTGGAATAAGGCTTTATAAGGCTATATAAGTCAGTCCATTTACTGATGAACTTTGGTGGGATGCCATAGTGCGCCGTCAATATCCACAGCATCTCCCGATCCATACTGTCAAAATCCACGAAAGACAGGAGAGGGGAGTTTCATTCAATGGATTGCTCAATGATAATCCTTAGGGTGGCTAATTGGTCTTCACAGGATTCAGTTATTCTGGAAGCCAGCCTGGTTTTCCCTCAGTTTCCCATCAACCACCTTCTTATCGCCTCTCCAGTAGAATGCGGTTGAGCACTTTCCCTGGTGTTGAAAGCAGCATTGTTCCTCTGTAGTTTTTGCACTCCCTAAGATCCCCTTTCTTCCTTCCTGTCTTCCCAATGTTGCCATCCCTCCAATCCAACGGGACATATTCTTCCTCCCAAACGATTCTCATGAGATGGTGAAACATGTTGGCGGAGGTTGAGATGTCTGCCGTGAGAGCTTCGGCTGGTATCTCATCCGGCCCCTCTGCCTTGCCTCCTATCAAGGGCTTAATGACCTTCTTAATTTTAATTTAGCTTTTAAAGTAATTCAATATTTGATTTTGCACCACTAGGGAGAAAAACTCAAAGATGTTTTTGCCCTAGATACTAATGTGATTCAATGAGAACGATACTAAGTAATCTAATTATACATGAATAATGTTGAGACTTTCAGTCATTAATACTGTATGTCAAATGATAAAGGCCATCAAATGGATGGAACTTTAGCTGAATTAATGAACTGACTGCCTGTAGACAAACGGGAGAGATACCCTCATAAACTCCCTAGACCATTCTCCTCATCCACCTTTGGCTGAGTACCCACCAACACTTCGTGACGTTAGAATTATAAGGTTCTATCTCCATTTTTGTCAAAATTGAGTTTTTTACATAATCTGATCCATTAGGTGTTAATGCCTGTGTGGTGTTATTTTTAAACGGTTGAAATGTTTTAGTTAGTAATTAATAAAAAATACAAAGGTTCCATCTCACAAAACATAATGGAATGTAAAAACTTTGACGCTCAATATCTCTGAACTGCCCTAAACGGAGATAGAACCTTATAATTCTAACCTCACGACTTTTATCCATAAATTGTAGCTACAGCTCTATGACTTGACTGGTCATTATAATCCTCTTTTGTATAGAAGAATAATGTTGAGACTTTCAGTCATTAATACTGCATGTCAAATGATAAAGGCCATCAAATGGATAACTTTAGCTGAATTGAACTGACTGACTGCAGACAAAAGGGAGAGATACCCTCATAAACTCCCTAGACCATTCTCCTCATTCACCTTTGGCTGAGTACCTACCAACACTTTTATCCATAAATTGTAGCTACAGCTCTATAATAATAATAATAATAATAATAATAATAATAACAATACATTTTATTTATGGGCACCTTTCAAGGCTCTCAAGGACACCTTACAAGACAGTTTAAAACCACATATCAAAACATTAAAATCAACAAAGCAAAATGAGATAAAAACAGCTAAATCAGACATAACAACAAACAAAATACATGAGATCAAACCAAGTAAGCCGTTGTGAAAAGGTGTGTTTTAAGACAGGATTTGAACGTGGTGAGAGTGTCAATATTGTGTATGTTGGGTGGCAAAGAGTTCCAGAGGCGGGGAGCAGAGCGGCTGAAGGCTCGAGACCCCATAGTAGTCAGGCGGGCAGAAGGTCTATGACTTGACTGGTCATCATAATCCTCTTTTGTATAGCACAGTACATAAAGGGCTGCTAACACTACTTCACACAAATCATTAGGAAAGGGGATATAAACACAGTCTATTTTAGGATGAGTGACCAGCATCGAAATCAGGTCTGGCAGCTTGTCATATCCAATATGGAGCAGCCCTCTAATGAGGAGACAGATGCCACTGCTGCCACCAAGCTGGTGTCCAAAAAGAAAGAAAAAATGCAGTTAACAGCCCAGATGAAAGAAATCAGTGGAAGGATTGCTGGGGCCACAGCTGGCGAAAACATATGCAAATCTAATTTTGAGAGAAAAGTCTTGGCTTTCTAAAACTTGTGTGTTGTGTTTGTGTGTTGTGTTGTGTGTTGTGTTGTGTTTCTTCTTGTCCATCTTGTTAGGGGTGGGGGCTATTTCGGAAAAGAAGGTTCACAAGAAGAAGAAAACTAACTTTAAAAGTTAATGTAGGCTGAGGATTGTTTCGCTCATTTCACGGTGATGGTAGAGGTTAGTTACTGTGATGATTAATCTTGTTGTTATCCTGTTATATTCCAACCTTACCTCACAAGACCGCAAAATAACAATATGTATGGTGGTGCATGATGTTACCCCATTAACAGTAGCATTGGGATATACAGAAGCCTGGTTTGGATGCTGACGACCCCCACAACTATCGACCAGTCTCCAACCTTATCTTCCTGAGCAAAATCCTGGAAAAGCAACTGCCGCCCAACTCCACCAACACATGTACGACCATGAGCTCTACGAAGCAATCCAGTCCGGCTTCAGAACTCACCACAGCGCAGAGACCGCCCTCATTAAGATCACCAATGATCTTCTCATCGCTGCTGACTGTGGCCACATCAGCATACTCATCCTCCTCGACCTCTTGTCATCATTCGACACAGTCTCCCATATCACCCTCCTCAAATGCCTAGCTGATCACCTAGGCCTCACTGGTACAGCGCTTTCCTGGGTTCAGTCCTACCTCTCAAACAGGAAACAATTTATCACCATAAACGGCTCCAGTTCCTCCCCAGCCCCAGTTAGCCAAGGCGTGCCTCAAGGCTCTGTGATTGGACCCCTCTTCTTCACCATCTACATGCTTCCCCTCGGTCAGATCATCCGTCACCATGGCCTAAACTTCCACTCCTATGCTGATGACACCAAACTATATCTCAGCACTACACCATTCTCCCTGCTCCGACTGTCCCTCACTGACTCTGTGGCCAAAACCCTCATACATGCCTTTATCACCTCCCGCCTGGATTACTGCAATGGAGTCCTGTTCGGGGTACCCAGCAAAGCCCTGCCCTGCCTGCTGGTCATGCCATCAGAACTCTGCTCAGGCCCTCTCTGCCTTGGTCCTCCTCATCCGCTCCCTAACTCCCCCCTTGTTCCTACAATAACCTCCACCTCTGTGTTTGCTATTTGGGTTCACTAGCCTGACCGTTACACAGCAGCCCTTTTACATTATCGTATATTATCACACAAAGCCTGTACAAATCCACTGGTGCTTTCTGTCTAAGCTGTAACAATCCTATTACCGCTGTTCTCTCACCACAACAGGGATGTCTCGAATTAAACAACATGTTTGTTTTTGTACATTATTCCCTTCCTGTTCCCCTTAAAGGGATATATCTCCCAGCCAATCAAAGATTGTTAGACATGGCAAGGTATGATTCTTGGGGGTGAGCCATCCCTTTAATGCTGTGTTAGATGGACAGCCTATTTTCATGTAGAGCTGAAGGCATGGCACCGTAGGTGTATGAGTGAAGCTGTGTACTCGTGACTAGCTCATGTGTCGTAGACTCACTTGGCTAGACCTAAAGGGATTACCTGCTGTTAAAGGGGATTACTGAGCTGGTTCTGTGGGTTAAATACTAGTTCATAAGTACAGGGCATGTGAATTTCCAGGTCCACTGGTCTCAAGGCTGTCACTCTGAAATGAACACCTGGCAGATTATCAGTTCTAATAATATTAATAATAATAACAACTTTAATTTCTATACCACCTTTCAAAAAACCCAAGGATGCTTTACAATTCTAAGGGAAATGATCAGACAGACACAACAGAAAACAAACAAAGCAAAACTGAAACATTGACATGGGGCCAAAGGCCTTGGTGAACAGATGTGTTTTAAGGGCTAATTTGAAGGAGTCCAGGGTGGGGGCGTTGCGGATCACTATGGGGAGGGAGTTCTGGCTCATCTCTATAGTCTGTCATTGTTAGTATGCTGATATCAAGGGGATGGAATGAAGAAATAATTTCCTACACTCTATAGTGTCTTCAAAACTGGTGGTTTTGCGTTAGTCACTTTATTACTTTATTATCACTTACTTTAGTTATTGTACTATTATTGTTGATTGTGTATCTTGCTCCAATGCCAATGTTCCTAAGCCAAATAAGAACCTAAGCCAAATCATTTTACTATTGTAGCTATACATTGGATGTAATAAAAGCAATTCTGATTCTGAGGGATTCACATTGACAAAAAGAGCAGGAAAGTACAATTTCAGATTCCAGCCTCAAAAAAGACAAGATGTGAACCTTATTTCTTCCACATTCCAGAACAGAACAGCAATGTAATTTTACCAAAAACCACTAGGCCTAATTAGAATATCTTTGTCACTGGTTTAATAAGCACATTCCCGTTGGGGATACCAAGGCCATTATAGCAGCATAATTGTATTTTATTTTTAGTGAGGTAGAATCCTACTCTGTAGGGCACAGCACCAGTATCTATTCTTTTGACAGCAGGACAGAAGTGAAACTGAACTCCCCAGACCTGTACTTTGAAAGTAGGAGAGAGAGAGAGAGAGAGAGAGAGAGAGAGAGAGAGAGAGAGAGATCTTCATGGAGAACATGCTGTGTCATAGGTGGTTTTTATAAGCAGCTGCTACTTGAATCTGTCAGATGAGAGGACGACTGAGGAGCATGATCAAAGTTGTCATCAAGTGTCAAAGATTAAATTGTATTCCCTTAGCACTGGAGAAGTGCCTGTCCCATGGCACACAGCCAGAAAGCATATGAGACATCAGATGTTATCAATGGGTATTCGACCTCATCTAGCATGTATTTTTACATTTCTGGCTGAATTGGTCGGTAGGATGCAAATGAAGGGGAGGACAGAGAGGAACAGGAAGTTGCTCAGAGGCGTCAATGCGCCTAGACTGGGCTTATTGTAGCCTGCCTGTATGAGAGTGTCTCTGTTGACAGAAACCCAAGCAGCCATGACTGTGTTCTTCTTCCTGGTATCTCTCATTGAACTCTGACCTACAGGACAGGTCATAACAGGGGGGGGGGGGGCGGCTGGTGTCTGGCAAACTCCATTAGCCCTGAACACCCAGCTGCTCCTCCTCCAGAGGGGAATATGATTCACAGTCTGTGCACGTCGTAGATGGGAAAGGGGTGAAAGAGTGGGACACAACAGAACCATTGACTGTTGATGTATCCAGTCTGCATGGCAGCGAAAAATCGAAATGGCTCAGCGGTGAAAGGTCAAAAGTGCACACATGTTTCAGTGTTTGAACATTGCTCTTCTGTGCTCCCGATATGCCTTATGAGTTCTAGAAAGCTCAACACGACACATGGCCACTGGGCAACACCGACTAACAGAGTTGATTAAAAGAAAAGGTTCACATTTATGCCGACTCTTGCTGAGCAAAGATGAGTTACTGAACTCAAACTGTTCTCACTTGAGAGTGACGGATAGGGGTAGGACATGATACGCTTAGGCTTCATCCTACGTATTAGTTATTCGTTCTTTTATTATTTTAAATCACGTTCGAAATAAAAAGATTCATTCATTCATTCAAAAGATTCATTCATTCATTCAAACTAGAAAGATATAAAAAAAACTCAAAACAGAAGGCCAGATCCAGGTTGCAAGGGATGGTATTTACTGAAATGGAGGAACAGAGAGATGTTGTCTATTGAGTCATTGGCCTTTAAACAAAACAAGAATACTTATTCCGTTATATTCATCGATGTGTTGCTTTTAGTGTCTGTGTGTCCTGTTGTGTATGTATTATGTTTTTATAGGTCTAGTATGTATTGGCAAATGCAATCAAATCTCCCCTTTGGGATTAATGAAGTACTATATTATCTGATCTTAGTTGCTCCCAGCAGTGTCATGCCTGGTACACTGTGCCAGATCCAGAAAACACTGTTATCCAACATCCTCACCGCAGTCTATGCATGAGAAAACACAATACATATTTAGCAACTCTTAGATGTAAATCATCCATTCCAAATTGAGAATCATGGTCTCCAGACACAAACTAGGCACTAAGATTCATTATGGAATAAGTGTTTCATAAGGGAATCTTATCATTCATAACAATTTCCTCCAATTACAATTACAAAGTTGAATGGATGACCCCAGAGTCCATCTTTGTTGTTTTGTATGCAAATAATCAGCCCCGGCTATTTTGAGCTATACTAGGATTAAATTAGATGCCTAGCCCACACAGAAATAGTAACCCATAAACTCAGGCGATAGTCGTAGAATCAAGATAGCCATCAGCCATTGAGCCTACGCATCATTGCTAGTTGAGGAACGGCATCAGGCTGGAGCAAAAACACCAGTTTTGATGCCCCTTAAAATATCTGTGCACACACACACACACACACACACACAATGGCCATTTTGTCATCGCACTCTCTGTTTAACATTCCATAACCTTAGTTGTTGTATTAAAGAAAATTGAGAAAATGTAATTATGTATAATTTTAGTGTAGAAAATCCTAATTGAAACAGACACATCATATCACCCAAAGTCCCAAAGACCAAATCCACACCAAGCCAGAGTCAGAGTGTAGCCTTGAGTAATAAAGTAATCCTACATTTCTAAAATTAATTAAATCATTTCTAAAAGCTCTTAGTTAGTTGCTGTAGTGCAGGGAGACATGCACTGTGGGAGGATCAGGCCTCTGGTAGCAGACCCTGCCTAATCATCTTATTCCTTGGTGTTTTCATGTATCCATCGGAGCTCCTCAAATCCACTATCGGGATGACTATGCTGTCTTGAGATATCAGACAATACCACATGATTGCCCTGGTATTCAGTCACAACATCCTCCTGTGACATCTACTGCCCCCCAGCACTGCGTCTCCTGAAGACACCCGCTTTTACCCTCTACTGTGTCCCCTAAAAACTTCTATTGCCCCCCTTGTACTGTTTCTCTGTTTCTCCAGTGTCTAAATAAAAAATAAAAAAACCTAGGTTTAGAAGAAGGTGATAGAAGAAGGTTTTTCCTTCTATCAATGGCCCCGGGCCTGATTACTCTTCCTGCTACGACTGGTGGATTGATGATTCATTTGCTTAGTATTCAAATGTATTGATTGTAAGTCGCTTTGGAATAAGGCGTCTGCTAAATAAATGTAAATGTAATTAACAGATCAACAGCAGGTCAATGGCAATTCATTGATTATCTGTGCTCAATGGAGCTTCTAAATGAATACGGTGCAGTTGCCTACCAATGAGTGAAACTGCTCTTGTAATAGTGACAATTGTAGCCTAGTTATTAAGAATGCAGATGAGTTGATTTTAAGCACTTTGTTGTGTTGTAGGCACATCCAAGAACATGTCGAGAAACCTTCAGTAGTCTGTATCCATGATAGAACAAACTACATTTGTACTTGAGTGGTGAAGTCTGTCTCTAGACTAAGTAAATCAATTTCATCTTGTTTAACTCAGTGTGCTACTGTTAGTTATTGCTGTTACTTGTGGGCATCTTACCTGAAGCTTAGGGAGCAAATGTCCCTACCCAGCTACTGACTGACTAGAACAACATTTGGCACTTGAGTGAAAAAGAGTCCTTCCCTCTTCTAGCATTGTGACTGGCCCCTGGTCCTAGATTAGTTTTTATTATGATGACTGATGTATAGATGATTCACTTACTTTAGATATACTTGTACAGCACGGCACGCATTTGTATCTTACCCGTACCGTATTTTCAGAAACGCTTCTCCATTATACACAACAGACCTCCGGCCTCCGAGAACAGAATGCATTTCGCACCGGCCCGGGCAACATGGATTTTAAATGCTCCATTTTAAACGTCCATTGGCTGAAAAAGCTTTAATTTTGGCTCTTAGTGTTAACATGTCATTTTATGAAGTTTTAATATGTTTTCAGGCGAGAAAGTAACCATATATATTCCCAAAATATACTACAGGGCTACAGGGCGTCAAATACTAGGCAAACGTGTGTGTAAGACACGAATAAACGTGGATTTCATGCATTTCAAGTGGCATCTTTGTAATCATGGTGATTCAGTGAGTAATCCCCACTACTCTACACTAACTAGGCGAAATGTATTTCCATTTTCAGATTATATATATTTTTAAATGTTGATTGATCGCCGACTTGTTCCCTGTTTCACCAGCTGCTGTCACATTATGTCGTTATTGCTGAGTTTAGGCCCTCACTTTCTCTCTGTTGTTTTCGTCGTTCCGCCACACTCTCCCTTCTGGCTGGGGGGGCACAGGTGCACCGTGTTGGGCTGATTACACCATGGTGTGCTTCCTGCTGGCAGCCGCCTGATTGTCTAATCCGTGACAGCTGCGCCACAGGGTAGCATCGCCCTGCTATGACACTGACCTGGGGCCGGCGTGGTCACTGTCCATGGTGCTGAAGCCTGCTGATCGATCTCAGGGTGAGTCGAGGGGTTAACACAATGGACATAATCCTCTGTAGAGTCTAGAGTATTTGTATTGACAAATTAAACTCTTGTAAATCACATGGGGATCATGTCAAATACAGGATGATTCAAGGTCAGTCGTTGAGTCATGACTGAAAGGTGGTGGGGCAAAGAGAATGGGTGGACTAAGTATAACCATTTCCTTTTTGAATATTCTTATGACGAATAATTCATTTTCATTATACAGAGGAGTGAGTATGTTCTGCGGTGTGAGGAGAGTAAGGTGGATATGGAATGTAGGAGGGGACAGCACTCATATGTGACACGCTCTAATGCTTTGGTCGTCATATCGGGATCCGATGTAATGATCAGAGCTTTCTTTTGAAACATTAAAATATTCAGCTTTGTTGAAAATCAATGACAGACAACATAGTCAACTAACACCGCTTGTTTTGTGAGCCTGCTAACAATGTAAAGTAGTGTTATAGTTAACTAGGTAGCAGTGGGGATTACTCACCGAATCCATTGCATTGCAGTATTTTGGCTTGACTATTGAGTTTGTGTTGTGATTTTCAACAACGTTGAAATGTATTTCCGTGTTTCAAAATAAAAGTCTGAACATTTTGATTGGTTGCCGACTTGCGGCCCAAATGACCAGACCGTGTCACATATGGCAATCTTTGCAGCATGTACAATCTAGTTGAATTTCAAGATAAAAAAAACAATTTAGTGCAATATCGCTCAACAGAATTTAGATTATGAGGACACCACGGTGGAAGCTGCTGCTCTCCAAAAAACCCCATTGCTGCACACCTGAAGTTTGCCAAAGAGCACCTTGACACTCAACAACGCTACTGGGAAAACGTTTTGTGGACTGATGAAACTAAGGTTGAATTGTTCGGGAAGAACACACAGAAGTATGAATGGCGTAAAAAGGGCACCGCATACCAACATGAAAACATCATCCCAACAGTAAAGTACGGTGGAGGGAGCATCATGATTTGGGGCTGCTTTGCTGCCTCGCGGCCTGGACAGCTTGCCATCATCGAGGGGAAAATGAATTCCCAAGTTTATCAAGGTATCCTACAAGATAACATCAGGGTGGCTGCTAGCTGAAACTCAGTAGAAGTTGGATGATGCAGCAGGACAAGGACCGTAAACATCGAAGTAAACCTACTACAGAATGGCTTCAAAAAAAGAAAATCTGCCTTTTGCAGTGGCCCAGTCAGACCTTAACCCAATAGAGACGCTGTGGAATGACCTCAAGAGAGCCGTTTACACCAGACATCCTAAGAATATAGCTGAGCTGAAGAAGTTCTGTAAGGAAGAATGGTCCAAACTTCCTCTTGAACGTGGTGCAGGTCTGATCCGCGCTCGCTTGAGGTTATTGCTGTCAAAGGAGGATCGACCAGTTATTAAATCCAAGAGTTCACTTACTTTTTCCATGAGCACTGTGAATGTTCAATGAGTGTTCAATAAAGACATGAAAGATTATAATTGCTTGTGTGTTATTAGCTTAAGCGCATTGTCTTTGTCTATTCTTGTGACTTAGATGAAGATCATATCACATTGTATGACCAATTAATGCAGAAAACCAATCTTGCCACTTGTACATTCATATGCCTCACAAGGATGAACCCTATTCATAAAATGTAATTGATAACAGTGTTTTTGACCGTTATGTTTTTGCTGAGTTTCTCTCATTTCCTTTCAGTCACTGATATGCACAGCATGGGCTCTTGCTCAAAGGCAGTGCGTGGGTTTCTGGTTTTGACTCTGCAGGCTGCAGACACTGCTAACCCTAACCCATCCCCACACAGGCATGATATGCTTAAAACATCTAGGCGGTATGTAACCACAGGGAATTCATCCTTAGTTCATTGTTCATTGTTATACTCATTGAACAAGCAAGTATGGCATGCCAGCTGTTTGGGCCAACAAAGCCTGCTTTCTATCTCTGTGAACACTCAATTACCCTGTGCACTATTGCTGCTGTTTGTACTACCTTTGCACATACTATATTTTTGCATATTTGTACATACCTCTTTTTTTATAGTCTCTGATTTATTTATTTTTTCAAAGTATTTTTTTCTGATTGGGGCAGTCCAACTCATATGTTTCATTTCATTGGACTGACATAGTGAAGACAGACAGGAAAGAGGGCAGGGGCCGGATTCGAACCCATGCCTACATGGGCATATGTGTATGGAGGACCAAGTCTGTCAAAATTAACAATAAATATATAGATAAATAAATGAGTGTATGAATAAATAAATAAATGAATGAATACACACAGTAATTGACAGGCTTGGTCCTCCATATGTGTGCTTACTAATTTAATCATAATCATATTTAAATATTATTTTACGTTGTCTTCATGAACATTTTATCCTATTAAATCGGTCAATACATCAATAAATCTCTTTTAATCATGGCACATTATTTGTAGGTCAGGTTTATGATCAGGTTGGTTTTCTCCTGGAAACCACATTTCCCTAACACCCCTGCTGCAGTATATCTATGACCGAAAGGGGCGTTTCTCCAGAGAGCATGTGGAGTGAAAGAGGTAAGGAGCGGATTGCTACTAAGGACAAAATTCAACTGACAGACCAACGCCGTGTTTTCTAACCGGAGTGTCAAACTCAATACCATAATATGGAATTAAACCAGGACGGGCCAATGGAAATGCACGCTTGCTGATTGCAACCTGAATCTCTTCTGTTTTGCGCTGTAATTCTTCCTTTTTGCAAAAGGTAAAGTTCAGAGAGGAGCATCCTCATCTTTTATCATTGATTCTCCAGCATCCAACATCATCTGTCAAGGAAGTAGCCCACGCTCGTCAATGCGTGACGTTAGAATTATAATGTTCTATCTCCATTTTTGTCAAAATTGAGTTTTTTCCATGATCTGATCCATTCGGTGTTCATTAATGCCTGTGTGGTGTTATTTTTAAAATGTTGACATTTTTGAGTTAGTAATTCATAAAACACAAAGGTTCCATCTCACAAAACATAATGGAATGTAAAAACTTTGACGCTCAATATCTCTGAACTGCCCTAAACGGAGATAGAACCTTATCATTCTAAACGGAGATAGAACCTTATCATTCTAAACGGAGATAGAACCTTATCATTCTAAACGGAGATAGAACCTTATCATTCTAAACGGAGATAGAACCTTATCATTCTAAACGGAGATAGAACCGTATCATTCTAAGCTCACGTATTGATAATGACATTCTGCAGCCAGTTGAGATCAGATCAATCACGAATTGATCAACATGGGCCTTGTATGATGGAGTAAAAACAGAAACTTTAGGCTTTAACATGTTTGACTGTTTGTCCATGCACTTGGACATAGTGTTTATTTAGTCTTGTCATCACCAAAGAATCCGCTGTTGTTAAATGTAACACGGTACTTGTCAAACAACAGTCAGTCTTGTATCAACAACCATCAATCAAATAGCAAAAGCAAGTTCGATCTGCAAATAAACACCCATGTAATGTAAGACATGCTGATGGGTTTGCCAGTTAAACAAGGATAGTAAGAGAAAATAAATAAATGGCAGTGTATCATCTGTGCCCTTGCTCCAGGGATCAGGATTAGCCTACTGTAGCTACTTCTATTTATCATTATTAATTTTGTGCCATGCCTGTTTTGACGAATCACTATCTTTTTTTTTATTATAGATGTGTCATTCTTGGGATTTTGGGAAATTGACAGATTCTGGAATTCTGGAATTCAAATTTGTATAGGATTTTTAACTATTTAACATGTTTCAGATCCATTCTTTAAGAATGCTGAACAGGTGAAATTGGCAGTGTCTATAGAGTTTAAAATGTCTTTTATTTGATTTTTTTTTACCCATGGTTTTCTCCAGCAACCTCCACATGCATAGTTAGTTCTTGAACAAGGCTGTTCAACTAATGTATGATTAGCCAAAGGTAACAACAGATAAAGGGCCTCTCTGATCTATGCATTTACCATATTCAATAAAAGGGACTACTGTCATGGACATATTGCCTGTAAGTGCATATCCTTTGCATAAGCCCAGGGTTAACAAAAATATTAAACACAGGATAAACCTTGCAATTATGATTTGAGATAATGAATGTAAAGACAATTTGTATTAGCTCTCGTACAAAGCTTACGTATCTTGTAACACATTGGACACAACAATTGGACTACTCTCTCTTGAGACACATTGGAGCAGTTTCATCAGGACTGGTATGGTACAGTTTCACAGAGATCACTTTATTTAGATGTGGCCTCTTCCCTTAGGACAGAGCTATATGTTAAATGCTGTTTCCATGTTTTCATTATTGCTGTGCACTGAATGTGTGAGATGTTTGGGCACTTGATGTAACCTAGTATCTATGTTAGTTACACAAATGCACACAGTTGGCCTGCACTGTAATGCACAAAGTTGAAGAGATCCGTGTTTGATGTTAGGTAAACATGAGCCCATATCTTAATGGCACTCTACAGCAGCACTCTTCACATTCTTCAACTGCAAATCCAACATTTTATTCCCACTCTCAGGAAGGACACTCAAATCAAGGTTCTGTTGATCTACGTTAGTCAAGTTCCTCATGCAAACTGCCCAAGCACATTCCTGTACTGTGCACTGTACCATGTGGAATTGCATAGTTTTGTAGATGTAGCCTTATCCCGTGCCATAAGTTTATCATCATGTCAAACTGCCAGATATCCTATTAACTCAATGTCTGAGCTTTCATGTTTTGCGTTTATAATAATTCACGTTCACAATTCACATTCGATGCTTTGCAGAAAGTCTCTCAGTCGCTGCGATAGGCAGTGTTATTACCGTCAATTATTGCACTGACTTCTATGTGCTTTGTCATGCTAACTGTCGTCTGTTTATTTTTCAGGTACAGTCAAGAGTGAGGAAACATGTCGGACAAGATGTCCAGTTTCCTCCACATGGGGGACATTTGCTCCCTTTATGCAGAGGGCTCCACTAATGGATTTATCAGCACTTTAGGGTAAGTGCGCCTGTTGTTGAACTGGTACTGATGAAACGCATCCTTCTAAACAGACAGTATCAGAAACCCCAATCATTTTAACCACAGACATTTGACATAGTGCTATAGTGCATTTGACAAAGTTCTATTTGACATAGAACATATGAATTTAGACAAACAACTGTGTACACACCCAGCACAACACACTGTATAAACAATAGACTTAGGCTCCACCAGTGTAATGATTCACATTGTTGGTGTTTTGGGGCCTAGGAATGGATTTAAACGGCTTACTCTTGACTCATGGCTTTGACTTTCACAAGCTTCAATACCTTTGTTTGTTTCGCCACATTACTGGCTCCCGGTGTCAACTGAAGTGGAGTGTATAATGAGAAAAGTCAGACTGCAGAATGCTTGTCATGGAGGTGAAAGTGTTCTATGCCCTTAGAACAAACTTTGAGGAATGGCAAGGGAGAGAGGGTGTTGTGGAGTGTGAGAGGTAGAGAGGGTCCCACAGGTAATTTAAAAGCTGAGATGAGGATTCTGGGTACAGCGGAGTGGAGTGTTGCAGTTGAGAGAGGCGTGATGTTTGCAGAAGACAAACTAAGGGAGGGGAGACAGTGAAGGACTGGGGAAAGTCAGTGTTGTTGGTGGAGGGAGGGGTGGGTCTTCAGGGAGGAGGGTAGTTGGGTTTTCATAGTCTGAAGGTGATTCGATGGACATTTGAATTTTTTCCTCTTTTTCTCTATCATGAGTTACACACGACTCTGCAGAGAGAGAAGTACCGTTAGTGTGTCTTCAGCTTCCTGTCTGAATTTAAATATTGAGAGCTTACGCTGTTACATTGCACAGCGCCTGCCTGTTTAAATTGAGCTGTAAATCTAGTCCAGTTAAGTTTCCCCTTAAGTGCTCATAGCCATTTGTCACAGAGCTCCGAGTTTTCACGCCTCAACGTTCGTCTCTGCCACAGTGAGAGGGAGACCGTTAACTGAGCTTGACTAGACTAACTAAGGCTGATGGCCGTAGCCTGACAGCTCACCTGGGAGGGTGATGATACATTAATCCAGTGTTTAGTACTGTGATGTCAGTGTGTGTCATTTCTCCTTTCTTGTCTATTTTCTGCTCCCGTGTGTTTGTTTTTCTCCCTCAGTGGAAATTAACACAGCATCTACGTTGCTCTCTCCTCCCACTCTCCTTTTTTTAGCTTCTTTAATCATACCTCATCACTATTTGGCACTCACCGGGACCCCTTCCAAGCCCTTGCCTTCCTTCCCTCAGAAACCTTGCTCTTTCACAAATTGCTGTCGTGCGTCACCCCCCGACCATGGCAACAAAAGCTTAATACCGCTTTGAAGACCCGGCACCTTGACAGGGGGCTCGTCTGTCAAGTTGCCCAGCTGGCACCGTTCCGTTCTGCCTAGTAATCATTTAATCTTCCCTGTCCCCGGCAGTGGTGGGGCCACTGTTAGCAGATGAGTTAAAGAGAGAGCTATATTTAGCTCACAGAAAGGTGCTACTGTTGTTGCCTTTTGTTTATCGGACCTTATGAGAGACAGCCGTGTCATGAGCCACCTGGACCTCAGCTGGTTTAGAGAGGACTGGATGGAGGCAGGGCATAGTCTGGCTGCAGCAGGGCCGGTCCTAGGCATTTAGGTGCCGTAGGCGAGAGTATGACTTGATGCCCTCCCCCCAAGTTTTAGGGGCGCCACCACCACCACTACCACATTAAGCCACCAGTACTGCCTCATGGTTCGCAAGAGGCGAGTGTGACTGATCGAAGCGTAATAGAGACAGTATGCTGAGACATATTTTCATAGAGACATGAAATTCACAGAGACATACATTTAAAAAACATACTTTTTTGGCACCCTACCAGGCATTTGGCGCCCTAGGCGACTGCCTAGTTCGCCTATGCCTAGGACCGGCCCTGGGCTGCAGCATCCTGAGAAGAGCCATGGAGTGCAACACTGCAGCCCTCAACTTATAATTACCCCCATTGCATCCCTTTACAGCCTGTGCATCCACATTCAGATAAATGAGGTCTTGACGTTTATTTAATGCAGACTCAAGTACAGTACACGTGTGATGCGTACCACAATGCAGTACTGTGCTTCGCTCCGGCGAACCTGTTCATTTGCCTTGGGGGAGATCATGTTCACGGTGCACCCTGCTCTCAAATCGTCTAAACAACATCATAACGCCCTACTGTACTCACACCGCAGGAGTCGGGCTATAAAAGGAAAGTGCTGATTACACCGAATCCAGAAACCCATTGAGGTGTCATATTTGTCCCCGTGACTAATCTGCCAAGCCTCCTGTATTTTATTTTGCAAGGGGAAAGGCCTACTGCGTTTAAAGCAGCAGGCAGGGAGAGAAACCTGATAGAGAGGATGGAAGCAATGTTTGGTATGTCTGATATAAAGGTTTTTTTTCTGAGTGAGAAGTCCCACTATTTATTATTGGATAGAGTTAGTGAAGATAGACAAGAAATGAAGGAGGAGAGGGCATGTCAGCAGGGCATGGGCCGGATTCAAACCCATGCCAACATGGGCATATGTGTGCACTGTAGACCGCGGTGCTAGACCACTGGACCACCCCAGGCCACAATCTTTGCTGATGTAGGTCAAATATGAGATGGATCTACTACTCCAGAAACCAGAGAAACCAGAGAGTTGTGTTTACATCTATCTAAAATCTTTGATTATTATTAATTAATTATTATAATACCTCCTTGAATATACACAAATACCAGGGAAGAATGCCGAGGAAAACTCAACCCAAGCTGCTCTTGCCATATTTATTTTTAGCACAGAGTGTTTGGCTTAGGTCTGAGCAGACTGGCTTAGTGTTGCTGAAGTCAATGCCTTTACAGCAGGTATGGAACGGAGCCCATCCACGGTATTCGGTTGTTAAGTCTGACATCACGCGTGACGTTTAGCAATTTCCAGGTCCAAACTAAAAATTCCCCGCTCCAGAGTAGGCTACCAGTGTACTAAAGTGGCAGTGACAGTTCAATCGTTTTTTAGACTGGGATCTATTCATACAACAAGGGACACAGCACTTTGCCTTTTTTCCCATTTGTCAGCGTCTTTGAGCCTCGGAAAAGCGCTCTACAAATATAATTAATTATTATTATTACTGCGGCATTTCGAAGAGAGCGCCTCAGCCAACGTTGGACCCGGAAACACGTCACGACTTCACAACCGAATACACTGGCCATTGTGTCCTTTATGTAGTCTTCCCACGTTTTTCTAAAGTGAGTGCTCTGCCTTTCTGAAATGAGGAGTATTTAATGGGCAGTTCCTACAATAATCTCCCCTGTTCGTCTCTTGAACAAGATGCTTGTTGTTCGTATAGTGAAGCAGAGTCGTGACACTATGCCGTGCCATCTTGACAAAAGGAATGCAGTTATCAAAATGGACCCATATGAAAAAATCACATTTGTTATGAGTAAAAGAGAATAGGTTATTTTTGGTTGAGTCTTGAGGGATTACAGCACAACACTACCCATGCACAAGCATCAGCTGCTTGCCAGGAGTGATACATGTCTGTTTCCAGTATTGAGGGTTAGATTGATGTGTAGTCAAAGGGAGTGTTTGATTGACATCTGTCCCTCCCTCCCTCCACCCCAACTCAGAGAGCTATGGACTGTCTTGATCTGAACACTTGATCTCTTGGCTCTTTTGCACTTCTTATATTTATATTTATTTATTACTTTTTGCACTATGATGTTGGTTTGCACTGTCTTGTCCTGTCTTGCACCTGTCCTGTTGTAAACTGCGCTCCACTACCAAATTCCTAACATGTTTACATGTCATGGCAATAAAGTCTTCTGATTCTGATTCTGTCGTTGACCCCTCTCTCCAGGCTTGTGGATGACCGCTGTGTGGTGCAGCCGGACACAGGTGACCTCAACAATCCACCCAAGAAGTTCAGAGGTAAGACAAGGAAGACATCCCCTCTCACTTGATGTCTGAGCATTATGACATCACCCTTGTTCCTTCAGAGATTAAATCTATTGTTCAGAAGAGCAGACTTCATCTGTAGAACTGTATGTAATAAAAACAAACTGTTGGGAGCGGTGATGTAATTGGACCCACAAAGGCATTGTTGGCTTTGGGGTATCGTTTGATATGTGATGACCATAGTCCTATCTGATATCATGGTGCTTTATGATGCCAAATTGTCATAGCGCTCTTATGTTATGGTACTCTGTGATGTAAAGTGTAATAGTGCTCTATGATGTCATGGTGTCATGATGTCAGGTCAGTATGACTATGTCATGTAATGGTGCTCTTTGATGTTACCTAATTCAACTCACTGCAGTTTAATCTCATACCAATGCTCATGATGTCACCCTCTGAAATCCTAGTAGATGCTCTGTCGCGCCAAACTTTGCCACCTACCAGTATTAGTCTGGGCCATCAACTGCCCATAAAAATCAAATAGTTTGAACGCTCAAACGTGCATTCCCCAGACTAATCGGCCAAATACTGTCCGGCTGTGACGTCATTCTACCGCTGTGTGCTTACTACCACAGATGAATGTGTAGCCTATATCTTAAACTGGGAAGACATTTCATTCTACATATGGAAGGGCAAGCATCCGAGGCTAAATAAAGTGCAACTTCGGAAACCCAAGAGCGAGCGAGGTATGGCCCTACCCAATTTTCGATACTATTACTGGGCAGCCAACATACGCTGTGTCACATTCTGGTCACCCTACCACGGTCTTGAGGATCCTCCACCTTGAGTGAAGATGGAGCTAAGCTCCTCCAATGCTCTATCTGTTGCAGCACTTCTCGGCTCCCCGCTCCCCCTCCCCTCTAAAGGTAAAATCGATAACCCAGTAGTCTGGCATACGTCGAGAGCGTGGGCCCAATTTAGAAAGTACTTTGCCATTCAGGGCTTCTCCCTCTCAAGTCCTATACTTTCCCAACCATCTCTTTCCACCAGCTAAGCTCTCTAAAGCACTTCAATCCTTTTCCATGCCAGTCTCGAAAAACAAGATTGTTGTTTTTTCGAGACTGGCATTGAAAAGGATTGAAGTGCTTTTAGAGACCTTTTTATCGACGGCAATTTTGCCTCGTTCGCACAGCTTGCAGAAACATTTGAACTACCCAACTCGCATCACTTTAGGTATCTGCAAATTAGACACTTCGCTAGACCTGTGATACCCAGCTTCCCCAACGCGTCAGACACCAACACCGCCGAGCTATTTTTGTGTTTACACCCTATGCGCAGTGGACTGATATCTGAAATATACCTCAGGCTGTCAGACATAGGACGAGCTCCTATAGATAACAACAGGGCCGCTTGGGAACAAGACCTGAGCCTCACGATAACAGAGGAAGTATGGGACACAATATTCGGTCTTGTGAACACGACATCACTATGCGGTTCACATCACAGTTTAATCCAATTTAAAGTAGTGCACAGAGCCCATATATCCAAGGCCAAGTTATCTCTTATGTACCCCGAGGTGGATCCCCGTTGTGACAGATGTAAAATGGAGGATGCGACCCTTATCCACATGTTCTGGACATGCCCCAGCTTAGAGACATTCTGGAGAGAGGTGTTTGGTACGTTGTCCCAGGTTACAAGGGCGGAGTTAGAACCTAACCCTTTGATTGGCCTTTTTGCTAACCGCTGGGGAGAACGATACACTCTTCACCCCCACCCAACGCCGTACGCTCTCTAGTGGAGCAATTATGTGTGAAATTAGCATGCTAGCAGTGTGTTTTCATATAAAATGTCCATAGCTACAAAAAGCTATAGCTGACTAGTGAGCCTGCATCAACCTTAATGATATTCAAGTGCAAGAAGATTACATTTGTCTTCCCAGTTTAAGATACACACATTAATCTGTGGTAGTAAGCACACAGCGGTGGAATGACGTCACAGGCGGACAGAATTTGGCCGATTAGTCCGGGAATGTGCGGAATGCAAGTCGGCATAGCGACAGCGTTCGAACGATTTGATTTTGATGGGCCGTTGATAGCCCGGACTAATATTGGCATGCGGACAACATTTGGCATGACATCTCCTCTAACACTCTGAGTTCTGTGTAGCAATTACAGTAGAGCATTAGCTGCGCAGTGGAGATGTCAAAGTCAATGGTACATGATCTAAATCTTCTGCACCTAGGCTAATTAATCTTGCGTTCACCTGCCCCCCCCTGACTGAAATGTGCTACTAGGCTATGGCTACATTTCATTAGCCTATATACCACTGTTTGTGTCTACATGTGTAGATGCCCATGCCTGGCTTTGGAAAATACGATACGAAAGTTTCATTCCCTTTTATTCTTCTTACCAAATATTAAATTCAGGCTTCCATTATCAAATTAATTTTATTTAATATTTTTTAATATTTTTTTTATCACAGGTACTCTCTCACATCTCACTCTCTCGGTTACTCTATCTGTCATCATTTATTCATGAAATGTAGGTATTTTCAGACAGCATGGCCTTTGAGAGATTTCTAAATCCCTTTGTGCCACGGTTCTTTAGTTGTTGAGGCTGAGAGGTAGTAGTAGAACTATGTATGCAGTCTGTTTCCTGCAAATGTAAGCAGTTTGGATTATCTAGTGCTAAGTGTTCTGTTTTCAGAGCGTGTGGAAGTCCAGAAACAGGTGCGAGAGGGCCTACTGGCTGAGTGTTCAACCCAGTGTTTCTAAACTCAGTCAGGATTTTTAGGAAGTCAAGTTATCCCTACATGTTGAATAATGTTCTGACAAGAACTTTAAACAACATGAACATCCCTGGGGTGATTGGTCTTCATTAATGTGTCATGACAGGTCTGACCAATTACTTTTACTCCATTGGCCATTAATCATACCCAGAGTAGTATATAGTGTATTGGAGCTTTCCAATATAGATCCATGCAGGGCAGCTGTTTATGTGGCCAGCTGGGTGTTAGACTCCTGTAGCTTGTCAGGGTATGAGTAGGCTATACTTGGTCAGAGAATTGTAAACATACAGGAGCCCACGGCTCTTTATGTTTCCTCTACTGTTGAGTGCATTCAAGTCAAATTTTTCATGCCTGAAACCAAGCCCTGGACTTGAAAGTGTTCTTCTTAGCTGACTGCAGTGCCAACACTGATGTGTTGATGTCGACAGGCTCAGTCAGAAACAGTTGTTTGATGTGAGGATCTTTCAACTTCACTTTCACTTCAAGTAGAGCTAAACATCACGAGAGGGATCTTTATCCTTTGAGCAACAACATGTTTCTCATGTCCTCAAAGAAATCACTTGAAGTTGTGTCAACGCATCTAGCCTAATTGACTGATAGACATCAAGTCCAATTGACAAAATCAAATGTATTCTCCCCAGTCGCCTCATGTTTAAGTGTACTTGAGTAGCACTGTTGATGTAAATCAACCAAGTTTCATGCTTAAATGTTCTGGATCAAGCCTTTTGTAGCTTTAAGATGTTAAATACTGTGTGTTTGTTGCTTGGTCATTTGGCACCAACTTGACAATGACAGTCATTACCCAGAGGTGACAGCAGGCCGCTGAGGTTGGCCTTGACTGGTGTGTGTCATTAATTAACATGGCTGTCTATCAGTAGTGACACAGGGCTTGGAACTGGCACTGGGTCAATCTCGTTGCCATAGTTACGGCGTGTTGACCTTTTCCAAATAGAAATTTCAATTGTAGACTTTGTGAGCTCCTCGATATGGCTTTTTTTTTTTTTGCTCATGCTGAACAAACAGGCTTTGTTCAGAATGGAAATGTAAAATTCTTGAATGGGTTGTTTTGTTTACATACTACTGGTGAGAAGTAGAATGTAGAATGTGGATTTGACATTCATTTAGCACTCTAAAAGCTTTTTTGGGGGGCCTGCCACCAGAGGGTTATTTTTTGTTTGTTTTTTATTCTTATTCAAATTAGAAACCAATGAAAGAAAAGAAACATTCTAATACAAATAGTAATAGTCATAAGGATAACAAAATTACTTGAAAAACAGAAGGAGGAAGTGGCAAATAAGCCAGCCACCTTGACAAAAACAAACAGGCAACAAAGAAGAGAGAGAAAAAAAAGAGTTCTATCTCCGTTTAGGGCAGTTCAGAGATATTGAGCGTCAACATTTTTACATTCCATTATGTTTTGTGAGATGGAACCTTTGTATTTTATTAATTAATAACTAAAAAATGTCAACATTTTAAAAATAACACCACACAGGCATTAATAAACACCTACTGGATCAGATTATGTAAAAAAACTCAACTTTGACAAAAATTGAGATAGAACCTTATAATTCTAACGTCTCGAACAGACAACAACAAGCTGACAGACATAGAACAAAGACATAGAGAATAAACAATAAAGTAATATTATTATTATTATTATTATTATTATTTTAGACTGCATGAGGATCGGGTATAGTAAGGGGTGGGGTTGTAATATGAAGATGATAGTAGTGATGGGGTGGTGTTCAGCTCACCAGCCGATTGAGAGCCAGGATCTTGAGTATGCGAAGTTGTGATTGAATTCCGTGATTTGATTATTTTGTTTGGCAGAGATTTGCTCTAGTGATATATGTTCTGAGAGGAGGTTCAACCATCGCTCTCCGTTTTATGGAGAGTAGGAGGTGTCTGGATTTCCAATTGAGGAGAATAGTTTTCTTGGCGACAGCTAGAGCTACAAGTAGTGATGTATCGCTTGGTGTTATTACGTCCGACAGGTCGCCGAGGAGGCAGATGGATGGAGGTAGAGGAATGTTACATGACAGAAACTCTGAGTTTGGTAGTTTTTCTTTCCAACAAGTTTGAACCGGGGGACAGGACCAGAAGGCGTGTAGGGGATTGTCGTGAGTGTCAAGTTCATACTGTGTGCAGTACTGTGAGGTGGTGAATCCCAGTGCGTGCATTCTGTGGCCGGTGAGATGTCTGGTGTATTACTACTTTGTATTGGATTAGATGGAGATTTATGTTTCTGGACATTTGAGAAGTGGATTGACAGATTTGTGACCAGAAGCTGTTATCTGGATCGATATTGAGGTTCTTTTTCCATTTCATTTCACTTCCATTCCATTCCATCCAGTTAATAATAATAATAATAATAATAATAAATAATTTAATTAATTTTAAAATAATATAATTTTAAAGGTACAGGTACAAGTACAAGTGCAGGTACAGGTACAGACAGACAGACAGACAGACAGACAGACAGACAGACAGACAGACAGACAGGTACAGGTACTTACGACACTCCTGTTCGTCGCTCATGTCTCCACAGTAAGACAGACAGACAGGTACAGACAGGTACAGACAGACAGACAGACAGACAGACAGGTACAGGTACTTACGACACTCCTGTTCGTCGCTCATGTCTCCATAGTAAGACAGACAGACAAGTACAGACAGGTACAGGGACAGACAGGTACAGACAGACAGACAGGTACAGGTACAGACAGACAGGTACAGACAGACAGACAGACAGGTACAGGTACTTACGACAATCCTGTTCGTCGCTCATGTTTCCACAGTAAGACAGACAGTAAGACTGATAGTTTTTTATTCGGATGTATTGTAAATATTGTTCTTTGCCTGTGTTGAATTTATCGTTTAGGCCTAATTGTTCGAAGGTTGATAATGAATTATTTGTAAAGAGATGGTGGAGGTGTGTGATGCCCTTATCCCTCCATTTTATTGGTTGGTTGTTGATTAGGAGTTCTGGGTTTTGCCAGAGTGGGGTTAATGTGCATGGAGTGAGTGTGATATTAATCATACTATTTGCTTCCCACCAGGCGTGTTGGAAATGGTGAGATAGTTAAAGCAGCTGTTTTTGTGATGGATTTAGAAAGGAAGGGTAGGCTTAAGTTCTAGCTTAAGGGGAGCTTAAGTTCGAAAATAATTCTAATAACATCACTTTTCCCACCTCGTACTTCAGCTGAGGGGTTCCTCAGTATAGTACGTTGTTCACAGTGTGCTTTCCTCTCAAGGTTACTGCATACTAGCTTAAGGGGAGCTTAAGTTCGAAATAATTCTAATAACATCACTTTTCCCACCTAGTAGCCTAGTAACGGAAATGAACTGAACTTCAGGTGAGGGGTACCTCAGTACAGTACGGAAAACAACAAGTGTGTTGTTCACACACAGTGTGCTTTCCTCTCAAGGTTACTGCATATTGTTGGCAACAGCAGCAGCGACGACGTCAGCATCTGGTAAAGACTGTCAGAGGCTAGCTAGCTAGCTGACGTTCTCCTGTAGGAGCTGTGCCCTGGACATCAGTAATGGAGCCACTTCCAAAATGAGCACAAGGCCTTGGCTTGCTGCCAGAGCAGACCTTTTTAAAAAATGATTCTTGAGTGAAATGATGGCGATTGGCAATATGACTTTCATTTTACTCAAATCAAGGTCAGAGAAATTAGATTGGCCCACTTTTATTTAGCGTATCTGTGTCAGAACTGCACTCTATTTTTATGCCATCCTGGAGTTACGGTCCTCAAACAATGTGGTTGATTTAACAACCACATTAACTGCAGCAGGACATTGCACTCCATGTGTTACCAGTTAGACTAACTTACCGGTAACTGTCAAGCACCAAAGTTGATGACATGCATGCATTAGTAATGCCTTTGGCTTTGTAAAGACACTATTTGTAAACTATCTGTATTCGTAAGGTTAGTTTATCAGGGGGGTATGAATTCCATCAACGTTGCTTAAGGACAATCCAGGCTTATCGTTGATAAGTCTCGTGAGATCAAATAAGACTGGATTATTTTTATTGCACGTTGATGGAATACCCTCCAGGATAGTCTCTCTTCTGATGGTGTTTCGTTTCTTTTGTTTTTTGGTGTTTGAGACGGTTGCATATCTCTCACTACTACTCCATCAGGCCTCAAACTAGACTGGCCCAGTCACATTAAATGGGGCGGCTGTGGCACAGGAGGTAGAGCTGCCGTCTAATGATCGCAAGGTTGGCAGATCGGCGGTTCGAGCCCCGGCGGTTCGAGCCCCGGCTGGCCACATGTCAAGTGTCCTTGGGCAAGACACTGAACCCCAAATTGCTCCCAGTGAGCGGGCCGGCCGGCGCCTTGCATGGTAGCTTGCCGCCATTGGTGTGTGAATGTGTGTGTGAATGGTTCAATGAGAGGCCGTTGTAAAGCGCTTTGGATAAAGGCGCTATTATAAGTCAGTCCATTTATTAAATAACCAGGAGCAGAGTCTAATACTACCTCTCTGTGGTCTTTATTGAGCTGTTATTATCTGGGGCTCAACTGTCATTCATCTTCTTTCCTAGCTGATTCATTCTCTGTTATGACTAGAAAAGAAAACATACCGTTCCTTTATCGTGTTAATTGGATTAGTCGGATGAATGACCGGACCACCTGTAGTACTGGGACTGAGACAGCAGCTATCTTGCCTGTTGTTGTAGGCTAATATGCTGAGAGAAGTTTCGGACCATTCTGCCTCCCTCTCACTGACCTCCCTGCCATATTTGGCAATGCTGCTGCTGGGCAGTATCGAGTGAAAGGACCCAGGAGGATCAAAATGTGAAATTCATCAGAGCATATCAAATTGGTTGTCAAATGAAAGCTAAGAGTCTATATTTTGGGGAAATACTAAGTCATCATTATCTCATCAAAATAGAGATAAATGAAGGCTTTGACAACTGGTCAAACGTTTGAAAAAGCTTGAACGAGATATCATTTTATTTAAGAGGACATGAACTCCATTGCTTTATCCCCGTAAAGGGGATGTGACCATTTGAATCCTTCTTCATTTTGACAAACAAACAAACAAACAAACAACCAAACAAAATATCAAGTGACACTGACACAAACAACAAATGTGCATTATGGCGGGTTAGGGAATTCTTCTGTCTTCTGACATCTGCACTGAATTTTGATTGTGCTTCAGAATTTCTCAAAATAAGTCGGTTTATTCCTTTATTTCTCCCTTTTCTCCCTTTTCTTCGAACCTGTTGTGCTGCTTCCTAGTTGTGCTGCTTCCTAGTTGTGCTGCTTCCTCGCTGGGCAAACCAGCAGCCGCCGCAGAGGGCGGTTCATTTCGGTACGCTCCCGGACGGAGCGCTATAAAAAATCATTTATCCCGGCTGCTCTAAGACTGTTCAATGGCAACTAAAGTAGTAGTCGGGGTCAAGGCAACTGAATCTGTATTTATTTATTTATTTTAATCATCATCATCACTTTTTAGTATTTTAATATCATCAACTATAACTATAGCCATCTTTTTATCAATTTTTCTATCATGATCTTACTGTTTTTTATATACTACATGGCTGGCCCAGTATTGTTGTCTGTCCTTTATGTTGTGTTGTCATGTGTCGTTTTTAGAGAGTGGCGTGGCGAAATGAATTTCCCCACGGGGATAAATAAAGTATAATTGAATTGAATTGAATTGAATTCCTAGTTGTGCTGCTTCCTAGTTGAGCTTCTTCCTCGACAGTTTGTCCACCACGTGTCTCAATGACGTGCGCTACGTCAGATGCGGTTTCGCCAGACAACAGGTGCACAGTGTTGTTCAGCTGGTTGTTCCTCAGATATGAATAGTGTATGTTGATTTTCTAGAAAATACACAGAGGAACGACAGCTTGAAAACCACAGCACTGTGTGATGATCCATGCTCAACTGACACGTTGCTGTTTGTAGAGTGAGCTCATCCTTTAAAATGTAACGACACTGTGGTGTGCTTTAGATTTAGACAGTAGCAACACTAGCAGTCTGTTTTACTGAAGTGAACAAGGCGCATCAGATTTCTGTTGGAGCAATTGGACAAGGGCATTATCTCGTGAATTTATAGCTGACATGCAAATGATAGGCAAAGCCAAGCTGTAGCCCCATACAGCATGCCATTGCCTTTAGTAAAAACTGTTACCAACCAGGTTCTGCTCTCAATAGGCTCTCTAAACACCAAATCTGTATTCCTGACATGGTTAGTTTTGTTGCACCAGACGCTTTGAAGTTATATCGAATGCATAATGCATGAACTGAATATTGGCGGATTAGATACGATTGTAAAGGGAATAGACCCTCCTTCTGTTGCTAAAGCTATGTCTGTTGTGGGCAGCTACAGTGTGGTGAATTCAAGGATCGAAAGTTATTGGGTATCCACTATATCATTAGTCAGTAGTCAGTAGGCTAGGGCGCCTCTGTGGCGCAGAGGTAGAGCCGGCGTCTATTGATCGTAAGGTCGGCAGATCGGCGGTTTGAACCCAGGCTGGCCACATCTCGAGGTGTCTTTGGGCAAGACACTGAACTCCAAAATTGCTCCCAATGGGCGGGCCTGCGCCTTTCATGGTAGCTTGCCGACAAATTGGTGTGTGAATGTGTGTGTGAATGAGAGGCCATTGTAAAGCATTTTGGAATAAGGCGCTATATAAGTCAGTCCATTTACATGTACTGTAGTGGATATGCGATATGTAGAACAATGTAGCGCTGTAATAGATTTTAGACACACCATTTGGATACAAACTGACACACCATTTGGATACAAACTGAATCAATATTGGTTATACAAGGCAGTAATGTGGTGTTATTATTAGTGTCATGGTATGCTTGTTTAGTGTAAGCTTGTTTAAAGGGTAATTAATTAGACACACCATTTGGATACAAACTGACACACCATTTGGATACAAACTGACACACCATTTGGATACAAACGGAATCAACATTGGTTATACAAGGCAGTAATGTGGTGTTATTATTAGTGTCATGGTATGCTTGTTTAGCGTAAGCTTGTTAAGTGTAAGCAAAGTGTAAGCAAATATGTAACCCCTCCCTCCCCTCCCTTCCCCCACCCCTCCCCTACTGTTGTCTCGTGTCCCATGATCTCCCCCTCTTTTTGTAATCTTTTTGTAATCATTGTTTTCTATTGTAAAGCGCATTCTTTGAGTTGCATTCATGTACGAAAGGCGCTATATAAATAAAGTTTGACTTACTTACTTACTTACTTACTAATAGCAGTCCTGACAAGCTTACCAGGTCTGGCAGTGCAGTACACAGTACAGTGAAAGGACCAGGCAGAATGATACAATATCCCCCAGAAGTGTTTGAGATTAAATGTGATTTTAATTGATTGAGGGTAGTTTAAAGAAATAAGATCCATGTTTAATAATGTCTACTCAATCGTATCAATTCAAGAGAGATGTAAGCGAGTGGGTGGCAATCTTGGTGGCATCTCTGTGGACCTCCGTTCCCTCTGGAGCTTCAAAGTCAGTGAGGGCAGGACTCTCCAGTCCAGTTCTTCTTTTTTTTCCTGAGTGGGGCAGTCCCACTCATATTTTTCATTTTTATTGACAGTTACAGTGAAGGTTTAGACAGGAAGGATGGGTGAGAGAGAGAGGAGGGATGACATGCAGGATATGTCCCCGGCCGGAATCGAACCGGGGACCCTGCGGTTACATGGTCAGCGCTTAATCCGCTACGCCACCTAAGCGTCCCTTCTACCCCATCCTTCCCGCCGGTCCCAACCCTCATGCCTCTTCTCCAGTTAGCCGAAACCAGAGAGACACAAGCCTCTTGTGCTGCTGTACATCTCAACATCTCAACCTGAGCAGAAGGAAAAGTGTGCCACGACTCAATCCTAAGATCTCTGTCGGGTATTAATAGCCCACTTACTTAAGCTATTTAAAAAGGCCTTGGTTTCCAGGGGAGCTTAGCCTAGTGTTTTAAACCTTGCTTCCTCCTCTCTGATCTGGGATTGGTACCATGCGATAGTAATTGCCTCGGTGTCATGTCTGACACTGAGGTAGGTCGCCGGAGGGGATGTTACCCTATGCAGAGTCGTGTTTTTCTGGGTAGAAGACGTAGTCTTGTCTGTAATGATACGGTCTAGCGTTCACACACCTCTCTGTAGCCTGGTCTTATGGAGGGAAGCAGACAGAAGAAGGCAGTGTATGTATCAGTATCTGAAAAATCATGTGACCTGTTGAGCTAAAAGCCCAGATAATCACCGTCAGGAAAAGCATCCTGTAGGAGGCAAATGACATGGCTGCACAGAATCTACCTAGAGGAAGTTACAGCATTGTGTGGTGTGTGAAAGACTATATTTAGCCTATTTGGTGTAAACTAGCATGGTTTTTGGAGTGTAAATAATGGTTGGTTTGATGCGAATAGCAAACGCTGGCCTCTTTTCCCATCTGCACTACACTATCTGTCACCCTTTCTCTTCACCCTCTATACCTCCGACTTCCAGTTTAGCTCCGACCAGTGCCACCTGCAGAAGTTTTCGGATGACTCCTCTATCGTCGGTTACATCACAGACGACAGGGATGAGGAGTACAGGGCCCTGGTGGAGAGCTTCGTGCAGTGGTGCGACACCAACTACCTTTTGCTTAACACCAGCAAAACAAAGGAGTTGGTGGTGGATTTTAGGAGGAAGAGAAGGACCCCAGCCCCCATCACCATCAAGGGGGTGGAAGTCGAGAGGGTGGACTCCTACAGGTACCTGGGAGTACAAATTAATAACAAACTGGACTGGACTGACAACACCGAGGCTCTTCTCAGGAAAGGGCAGAGCAGACTGTTTTTCCTGAGAAGGCTGAGGTCTTTCGGTGTCTGCAACAAGCTGCTGCAAATGTTTTATCAGTCGGTGGTTGCCAGCGTTCTGTTCTTCGCCGTGGCCTGCTGGGGTGGAAACATCTGTGCCAGGGATGCTGCGAAGCTAAACAAACTGGTGAAGAAGGCCAGCTCTGTGGTGGGGACCGGGCTGGACAGCCTAGAGGTGGTGGCAGAACAGAGGATGGGGAAAAAACTGGCGGCCATGCTGGCCAATCCCTCCCACCCGATGTACTGCGAGCTGGCAGGGATGAGGAGCAAGTTCAGCCACAGATTTGTTCTCCCCCGTCAAAGTACAAAACGATTTGGACAGTCCTTTATTCCAGCTGCACTCCGACTCTACAACCAGGCCCTGCAGGGTGGGGGAGACCTGGAGATGGAACTTTTGGAACTTTTTACTTATTGAGCCTGCACTGTTTTATGTTTTTTTATTGAATGTTTTTCTGTTTTCTGTACTGAATGTTTTCTGCCCTAACTGAGCTGTTTGACAACAAAATTTCCCCATTGGGGACAATAAAGGTTTTCAATCAATCAATATCCATACATGCATGCGCTATGCCCCAAATGTACATTCCTGCTTAGCATTTGCATACTATCTTACAGGTACACCCCTGCAATAACTCATTCTCTTTTCCTATCCTACTGTCCTTTAACCCATTTCCTTCTCCTACTGTATATCCCTAAACTCACTTTCCCCCCCTCACTCCACTACCCATCCATGTCCCCCACTGCCCCATTTTCTCCTCCTATCCCAGTACCTGGCCTCCTCCTCCTCCCGTGCTTTCCCATCCCTCTTCTCCGACCCTGCGTCCCATGACATCTAATCCTTGGGACACCGTAGCATTGGCCACGTTTCGACAGAGCTCGCCAGAGCGGCTATTTTTGTTCCTGTCACAGATAATCAGGTCCCCGTCGCTCCGTCCCCCTGCAGGTAGCCAGGCTCAGCCTGAGGAGGAGGAGGAGGAGTGTGTACTCTGGCAGGACTCGCACTCTGGTCAGGATCTGATCAGCTCTGTGCTACGTGCTAAGGATTATGCCGTAATTGTGGATCGATGACCTCCTTTTAGTTTATTATTCTTTGCACGACAATAGTATGTGCAGGAGGAGACAAAAAAAAAGAAAATTACCTCTCTTTCACACACATATTCATTCACCACACCAATGGCGGCAAGCTCATTGGCTGGCACAGATGACGCTTACGTCAGGAGGGAAGAGACCCTCCTCCTTTGTAAGACGTAGCCAGAGCGTCAGTAGCCATTCAAACAAGCACACCTCTTCCTCGCTTCCGTAGCAAGGAGGGTGATCTGGTGAGACACTCACTCATACCACACAGAAAAATACACTATCAGTCTGTGTGCCAGCGTCTGTAACTGAGGGGAACTCAGTCTGTTTACGTAGGCTACGACAGTAGAGTTGCCTGTCCTCACTAAAACATGATCTCCCTTTTAATCACGGGAAGAAATGTTTTAGAGCCAAGTGATTATGGCCAGTAGTTTCAGGCTGTTTATGTGAGTAGAACGTAGGTGCGGATTACAGACCCCAATTCACCGTTCTCCCCTCCAAAGCGGCACTCTGGAGACCCTCGCGTGACGGTGACCGCCCTGTCCTGTACTCTGCATTGTACTGGTCCCACTGAACTTGCTCTGGAACGGAGCTGGGGGGGATGGCAGAGCGGTCCATGGGGGGGGGGGGGGAACTGGGCACGCTCTCCTCCGGAGGAGAGGCTATCAGGCCGCCTGCTTCTTCTTCTTCTTCCTCTGCGGCTGCTGGAGGAGGAGGAGGAGGAGACGTCTGTGGTCTTGCCCGGGGAGCCTGTTTCCTGTTTCCTGTTTCCTGGCCCTGGGGTTCTTAGGCCCCCTGGAGGCCTGCGGGGCGGCCTGCAGTTTGGACACCCTGGTGGTCTTGAAGGCAGGGGGCCGGGAGAGACACAGCCTGAGCATAATCATTTAATAATTTTGCCATTTAGCAGACGCTTTTATCCAAAGCGACTTACAATTACGAATTACAGGGACAGTCCCCCTGGAGTAACTGAGGGCTAAGTGCCTTACTCAAGGGCACACTAGTAGTGGTGTGGTTTCAGGCGGGATTTGAACTCACAACCTTCCGATCGGAAGTCCAACACACTATCCACTAGACCACCACTACCCCATACGACTGCCGCTGCGCCATAGGAGGCACAATTTCAGTGAGGCTTTAGAGTGCGTGTCTCAGCTAGCCATTTGCTTGCCGCATGTTTCTCACAGGAGTTATTAGGCCTACTACCTGTAAATGGTTCAAGGCTAGGGGAGGGATATTGCTATCTACCCGTTAGCAATGAGTTACTCTGTGTCAAGAGGTATTGCTACCCCTGTAGTCACGACCTATGCAGTTTAGCAGCAGGGAGATAAGCGCCTGTCAACCGAGTTGGTCGCTCAGGTCTGTGGGCTGTTACGCTTCAGCTGCCCGCACAGTTGTTGCCAGGCTTCTGCGAGAAGCAATACGAGGTTTTTGAACGACTACTGACGCTCTGTCTATGCCTTTTAAAGGAGGAGGGTCCCTTCCCTCCTGACATGAGCGTCATCTGTGCCAGCCAATGAGGGCTGGCGCAATGATATTGCGGTTCTGATGAGGTCACGTAGGAGGCGTTCCCATAGTGAGACACGAAACGAATACTATGGAAGAGAACTTCTGTTACTGTGCCCAAATAATTCAACTTTGGATTCATCTGTCCAAAGCACATTGTTCAAGAATTCCTGGTCTTTGTCTAGATGTTCTCTGTGGTTGTTGTTTTTTTACAGCAAGGGTATTGCACACCTCCCATGAAAATCAAACTTGTGCAGTCTCTTTCTGATGGTAGATGCATGTATTTTCACATCAGCTGTGGCAAGAGCTACCTGTCGGTCCTGTGATGACATTTTAGGATTGTTGGAGACTTCTTTAACACTAGATCAGCCGTGCCTTTTTTACCTACTAAAAGAGCCGAGAGCTGAGAGTCTGAATGGTAGAACGCACATATCTAGGAAAAGTCATGAAAGGAGGGTCCTGACATTTGATCGAGTGCAAAGATATTTCAAAGAAATGTACTCACAGGGTTCAAATGACCCCTCATCTTGCAGTCTAATTTAGTTCTATTACCTCCGTCTCTCAATATTGTTAACATTAAGATCAAATGTCCCTATGTTTAAATATGTTGAAAATGACAACGGTTTTCATGGGGTGTCGTAACTTTTTCACATGACTGTAAAACACAGATTCAACCTTCTTGTCTCCTTGTTAACATTTCCCCTGAAATTCCCTCACTACTTACTTACATTTACTAATTATTACACTATTATTACACTATTAAAAAGTGCTTTTTCTGTCCCCTTCTCTTCTCCTTTTCCAGACTGCCTTTTTAAGTTGTGCCCCATGAACAGATACTCTGCACAGAAACAGTTCTGGAAGGCAGCGAAACCAGGAGGGAACAGCACCACTGACACAGTGCTCCTAAACAAACTACACGTGAGTGTCCTCAGCCCCCTGACACGCATCTCTCCAACAGAACCACTGCTTGTTGTAGCTGGATGCTCCGATCTGGATTTTTGGGGCCGATACCGATCACCGATTTTTTTCCTCAAGATCAACCGATACCGATACCGATTTTTTTTAAAATACATAACTGTAGGCCTACTGACTGGATAGCCTACATATTTTTTGCTTTTTAGACAAAAGTTTTGATCCATTAGGCACCAAGCAAACGCAGACCCATTTTTATGGCATAGTAAAGGTCTGGCCTATCACCCAGTTAGGGCCTGAAGCCCAAGTCAGTCGATATGGCTGTATAAAAGACATCATAAACGTGTCCTTCATGGTTTACATACTGTTACGTCCTCCTATGTTTTCTGTTCAGTTATCTGTCTTCCCCAGGAAAAAAAATTAAAAATAAATAATAAAAAAAAATCGTTTTTTGCGATCGGCCATTTTTGCCGATCACTGATCGAGTCATTTGGAGTGAAATCGGCCGATTTAAATCGGTGGCCGATAAATCGGAGCATCCCTAGTTGTTTCTCTACTGTTGCCTTACTGAGATGTAATGAAGCCCCAGGGGAAATGCCATCCCAATTTATTTTACTCTGGAAAAACACAGTAGGCTGTGTTGCACCAACCTGGTTTAAACTAATCCTGGTTTAGGCTTAATCCAGGTTTAGTAAACCCAGGCTTAAACTAGGTTTAAAATGACTGGTGCAACAGACTTGATTTAAACCAGGTTTAAACCAGGTTTCATTTTATTAAACATTAGCCTAGATAGATTAAAGATTAGATATATTAGCAGAGGCTTAGATTTAAACCAGGATTAAATTAAACTAGGTTTAAAATAGGTTTAAAGTTTGGTGCAACAGGATTAGTAGATAAGGCTTGATTTAAACCAGTTTAACATTTAAACCAGGTTGGTGCAACCCAGCCATAGTTATTCAGTGTATTGCATACTTCTTCATTTCAGTTGACATTTGTAGTCTGATCGATGTATGGTGATTTATTATTCTCTGTGTTCTGTTTCTGTGTTGCAGCATGCTGCTGATCTGGAGAAAAAGCAGAACGAGTCGGAGAACCGAAAGCTGCTGGGAAGCGTCATCCAGTATGGGATAGTCATCCAGGTATGATGAGGAGGAGCAGGTGTGATCAGATATCCAGGAGAGTGGGATATTAATGGGCACATTCTCATTAAGTTGGTATTGGTATGACTGATTCTTTCAATAGTTGAAAGCCAGGCTTGGGCGGCTGTGGCGCAGGAGGTAGAGCCGGTGATCTAATGATCCCAAAGTTGGCAGATCGGTGGTTCGAACCCCGGCTGGCCACATGTCGAAGTGTCCTTGGGCAAGACACTGAACCCCAAATTGCTCCCAATGAGCGGGCCGGCACCTTGCATGGTAGCTTGCCGCCATTGGTGTGTGAATGTGTATGTGAATGGGTGAATGAGAGGCTGTTGTAAAGTGCTTTGGAATAAGGCCACTAGTTTATACTACTAGCACTTTTAATTGCCCCTATCGTATGAAATGTGCTATACAAATAAACTTGCCTTGCCTTGCCTTTATACTTAGAAATGTGTTTCTAGTATGTGGTCACCTGAGAGCATTCAAGAGTTAAACACATTGATGTTGAATTATCCCTAGTCCCTAGTTGTCTGTCCTAGCTCTCTCCCCTAGAACAGACTCTTCCCCCCAGAACAGAGCTTGTATGATGTCTCACTTCAGAAAAATCGACATATTGGCAAGAGATTCTGTTACGTCTGTATTCTGATACGTGCTTAATTTCTTGGGTGAAATGATGGGAAGTCGTGAGGGGGCAAAGGAGGTCATGAGAACCAACCGTATCTGAGCAAGACGTTTGGAGTATTCAAAAAATGACTCCAAGCGGGGGAAAGGGGACCAGAAGACACTCTGAATTGTGTGATATTTTTGAAAGGCACATTCCTTATGGAACATCTAAGAATGTTCCACTCTGCCAGTCTTTGACATCTATCCACTTCCTTCTCTGCCTTTTAAATATTCTCCATCAGATGTACTGTATCTGCATGTTCAACCCACATAAAAGGCATAGGTTTACCGTAAAAAACATGAACAAGAACATCAAATTGCATTCTAATAGATGAGACCTATTTCCGTCCCTAACGCTGAGTTCTTTTTTTTGTTTCCACGCTGTAGCTGTTGCACTTGAAAAGCAATAAGTACCTGACGGTGAACAAGCGTCTGCCTGCGCTGTTGGAGAAAAATGCCATGAGAGTGACTCTGGACTCCGCAGGCAACGAGGGCTCCTTGTTTGACATCAAGCCCTTCTACAAGCTCCGCTCCAACGGAGACAGCGTGAGTGACGAGGGTTGACCATGATGTTTTGAATGAATGAATGAATGAATGAATGAATGAATGAATGGTCTTTATTGTCATTAATACAGTACAGGTACCGTACAACGAAATTTAGGAGGGGGGGCACCCCTGGTGCTTGGAAAAAAGACTAAAAACAAGAGAGCCAAGGGTAAAACAAAAAAGAGAAAAGAGCTGGTTGACAAAAATAAAGGCTATGTACACTACTATCTACTATACAATAAAACACTGTACACTATGCTATACTATAAATATCCTACCTTTTTTTCTATATCTGAACCTTATGTAAACATGGGTTATCATATTGCACATAATACTTGTTGCACATTCATTAAAGTGTCGCAGTAGCAGATTTAGAATGTTCACAGTTGTTTTGTTCAGACATGAACAAATAACATGGTGTATAGAGGCCAAACTTGTTTCTGTCCTGTGTCATCCGTTTTTAATTGCTGTGTATATACAGGATCTAGTCAGGACATCTTAATTAATCTATTCCATTTGGTCATAGTCTTCAGGGAGACTGTGTGCTTAAGATGAACAGGTAGACATCTCTCTGACAATTTACCTGATCTGAACTTAAAAGCCCTGGCGCTGTCAGTGGTCACAGTTAAGCTCACCACTTAAGCTCAGCACCTAATAGAATCAGTGGTGTGATGCACGGAATCAACAGGTTGACCCCAACATTGGTGAAGATACCCAAATATATATGGTGGTATGTTCACACGTTGGTATGGTATTGTCACACGTTGCTTTAGATTGTGGCTAGTGGACTCATTAGTGATCACCAACGGTGTTTCTGTCTGAACGAATACTGCTCAGATTAAATATGGTCAAACATGGCCACCTAGTGCTTGGTGGGCAACATGGTCTAACGTGAACAATTATAATTTGCCTGGTGTTCCACTAGCATATCAATGTTGACAACAGAAACATCGAAATTATATGATAATAGTTGACATCAATCCTCGTAGAAAGTCATTCAATATGCTGTGATAAAACCCACGCTGCAGTGCATGCTGTCCAGCAGGACTTGATCCTGCTGATTTACTGACAGCTGTTTTCTCACCCACTATGGAGGCTGTTGCCAGAGGTTGTATTAGTTATTGTGGATCTTCAAGGGCACCTGTCTTATTCTACTCTCAATAAGGCTTCGGTCACCGTGCCTTTTCACGAGCCGCACCCCGCCTCTGGAACTCTCTCCCTCAACCACTCAGAGACTCACCCTCACTCCTCACTTTTAAATCCCACCTCAAAACCTACCTGTTCTCCCACGCCTACAGCCTCCCCTACCCCTAGCCATCTCCCCCATCCCTGCCACCCCCGCCCCCCCCCTGGACATGCATACAACCTCCCCTATCCCTAACCATCTCCCCTCACCCTGCCACCCCCCTCCCCCCATGGACATGCATACAACCTCCCCTTCCCCGTTCGTTACCTCTGTGTTCTATGTGCTCATGTTATCTGTTGCTTGTTGTTTCTGTGTTTTCCGTTTTGCCCATATTGTCAGTGTCTTTGAGCCTCGGAAAAGCGCTATATAAATCGAATGTATTATTATTATTATTATTATTATAACTCTGATGCATCACCCTCTGTCTGGGCCTGCATTAGAGCAGTGGTTCTCAACCCTCTCCTCGGGGACCACCAGCCGTTCCACATATTTGATCTGTTCCACCACCAGCACACCTGATTCAACTAATCAAGTACAAACCATAATTGCTTTGCACTTGAATCAGGTGTGCTGGTGGTGGAACAGATCAAATCCCCGAGGAGAGGTTTGAGAACCACTGCATTAGAGGAACAGCTCCTCTGGGTCTGCAGTGGATCGCTAGATATCCCACTCTGGAGGACACTAACGGGTGTGTCTTTGTGTCTGTGTATGTCTTCATGTCTTCAGGTGGTGATTGGAGACAAAGTGGTCCTTAACCCTGTGAATGCCGGACAGCCCCTGCATGCCAGCACCCAACAGCTGGTCGACAACCCAGGTTGCAACGAGGTACATGAATGTGAATTCTTCTACTGACGGCTGTTTGATGTGCATGATGTACTGTAGGCCAGATGCCGAGCTATCTCCCAAAAGATGAGAGCATACTGCACATGCAGAGATTGTATTACAGTCAATACACATCGATCTAGTCCTCATCCATGAACACCACAGCTAGCCCATATATCTATGATCACTTGTGTTTAGATAAGGTGCATCTTCGCTTGGACTCACCTCAGTGGCTGGCTGGCTGCTGCACTATGGGCTTTGTAGTCTTTCATCATCTTTTTTTCCTCTTTTCAGGTGAATTCCGTGAACTGCAACACAAGTTGGAAAATTGTGTTGTTCATGAAATGGAGTGACAACAAGGAGGTCATACTCAAAGGGGTAGGTACTCTAAGGATCGGTAGAACTTTCTTATTTGATCAGTGCTGATTGTGTTCCTGCGCCACGGTATTGACGGTGTGTCTGATCACGTTGCCAGGGTGACGTGGTGAGACTGTTCCATGCAGAGCAGGAGAAGTTCCTGACATGTGACAACTACAAGAAGAGGCAGGTGGTCTTCCTCAGGACCACCGGACGCCAGTCTGCCACCTCGGCCACCAGCAGCAAGGCACTCTGGGAGGTGGAGGTGAGCGTACTGTAGGACAACGTGATATAAGCATATAGGGGCCCAAGTGACCAAATACTGTACACATACAACAGTCGAGGGCTATTTCATTAAGGCCATAATAACTCATGCTTAGGCTGAATAATTCCGTGGCAAGAACCAAGTTAAACTAAGTGGGTCGTGCTGTCAGGATGATGATCATCTTGAAATACGTGATGGGGTCTGGTTAAAAAGTCCTCAAGTAGGGCATGGTCATTTTTCTGTTTTTCCAGATTGTACATTTCCAGATTATTTAAGTGGAGATTGTAAACTTTAAAATGATGTGTCATACATTGTAAATAGTTGAAGAAGATTATGCTTATTTGAATGTTGGTAGGCTACACCTCAAACCAAATAGTGGAGTAAGGCGCTCTGAATCAAAACACACGTAAAGCAGCTGCTAGTAGGCTAGCGCTAAAAAAGAACATCTAACTGCATGTTTAGCACATCACAACATGCTGATAGAACATGCTAGAAACACATAACTACACATAATTAGAGGGTCACACAGTCCTAGCTTTTGAACACATCCTAAAACTTAAGTTTGTTTACAAGCTGTGTATCACTTACCCAGTAGCCTAAGGCAGACAAGAGACAAGTGAATCCAATTCATTAAAATCATAACCGTTGTTTGTTATATCGAGTGGGCTCTTCAACACTTCAACTTTCATAATATGCCAAAAAACTGAAAACACATAATATATATATATTTTTAAAGAAGCTTGAGTTTTGCTCATTTGCGCGGCTTGAGAATTGCCGACATCCGGCCTTTTTCACCAGACCGTGTCACATATGTTTTTGCTTGTACTATGTTATTTGCCTATGTATGTGAAGTTATTCTAATTCCAAGGTGTCTCCCGTTCCTTTGCCAGGTGGTCCATCATGACCCGTGTCGGGGTGGGGCGGGCTACTGGAACAGCCTGTTCAGATTCAAACACCTGGCCACAGGATGTTACCTAGCTGCTGAGGTGAGTCACATGTGTGTGCTCTTATCACATGACCTTCCACCAACCTATCACATGCATGGGTCATTGGATTCATGCAGGCAGGCGTGACATCGTCATCTTATTCTTATTTTACTGTATACAAAATGAATTTGACAGGATCGCTCTGCTCAAGTCAATGACATATGCGCCATATGGATGGAGAAGTAGATTACAACCCAGGGTTCGACAGTAACGCTTGGCCGCTTGCCAGGAGCAAGTAAAAAAATCGCCGGGTTTGTTTGCGCGAGCCCGACGACGCTGCCGGATCCTGGATATGTTTACCTGTGTGCAGGAAGAACAAACAGACGGCGCAGACGCCAGACCAGACTAGATGATCGTGGAGTGAAGATGTTATTAAAGTGTACGCGATGCGACAGGTGATCGACAGGCGCGTACGCTTTAATAATATCCGTCTGGCGCCTGCAGGTGTGGCGCCTGCGCCGTCTGTTGTTCTTCCTGCACGCAGGTAAACATATCCAGGATCTAGCAGCGTCGTCAGGCTCGCGCAAACAAACCCGGCGATTTTACTTGCTTTACTTGCTCCTGGCAAGCGGGCAAGTGTTACTGTCAAACCCTGCAACCCCTCCCTTCATCATGTGTTGGAGTTAATCAGCCCATTCTACGTCTTTGTCTGTTTCCAGGCGAATCCAAACTTCGATGAAGAGCCCGCGCCCCGGTCCTCAGTGAGTCCAGCAGGCTTCTCCTCTTACACGTTGTGACGTTAGAATTATAAGGTTCTATCTCCATTTTTGGTCAAAATTTAGTTTTTTTTACATAATCTGATCCATTAGGTGTTTATTAATGCCTGTGTGGTGTTCTTTTTAAAATGGTGACATTTTTTTGTTAGTAATTCATAAAATACAAAGGTTCCATCTCACAAAACATAATGGAATGTAAACACTTTGACGCTCAATATCTCTGAACTCCCCTAAACGGAGATAGAACCTTATCATTCTAAACTCACGATGTGTGGGGTTGGGTTCTCCTCTTACATGTGTGGGGTTGGGTTGTTGGGTTCTAGGCTGGGTTTGCTCTGCCTCCTCTCCCACTGCTGATCTAAACTCTTTGCTGGATCTTGTTTTCCTCTCCAGGTGGACTTTGTTCCCTTTAACTTCCAGGTACTGTGTGACTGAGTCTGTGTCCTCATGTTCCATCATCCTCTCTAACCCTCATTTGTTTGATGACTAGAGGAAGACTTTTGCCAGGCTTTAATGACCGTTTGACCCTCTTGAGTCTGCTAATTGGGGTCCCTTAACGAGTGTGTGTGTGCGTGTGTGTGTGTGTGTGTGTGCGTGTGTGTGCGTGTGCGTGTGCGTGTGTGTGTGTGTGTGTGTGTGTGTGTGTGTGTGCGCATGTGCGTGTGCGTGCTCGTCTTATGAAAACCTACCTCATTATGACATCCTTTTACCCCCCCCTCTGTAACTACTAACCCTAATATAACTGTTACTTCTGGTAGATTTACTAAATCAATGGCAGTTGATCACCACTTGATGTCATCATACCATTCATCCAAATTGTATGTTATACTATCATTTAACTATAGATGGCAGTGTAATATCATCTACTGTAGTACTGTGGCGGCTGGAGTCATGTATATTGCATGTTAATGATGGGAATATTATACCAAATAACTGGTGTGCAATCCAGGGTCTTCTTAAATTCTGTTTAAATTAGTCAGTGCTTTTGTAAATGGCCTAAATCTTGTGAAACCTCTAGATGATATTAAGTTAAATGAATTCTGAATTGAATTAGCCCATGATCAACTTATAATAATGAGTCCACAACAAAAAAATGTTTAAATAGCCCGGTGATATGCCTTGGCTTGTCTAAAGAAAAAATATTTCTATTAATATCGGAGAGATCAAGGAGAGATGTGGGGGTGTATGGGGTGTATGGGGTGCATGGGGGTGGAGAAAGAATGATTCACTCTACTGACTGTAAAACCTTTCTGTAAGAAATTCGAGTGAAACATCTAGATGACCTCAGTGACGTCAACATGGCCGCAACACCGCTCCTGAACTGTTATGTACATGCTAAGTCGAAACAGCTGGAGGGAAGCTAGCACACTGTACAACATCTCCATTCTTATAAGCCTCATTTGTGTTGTTCAGCGCTAATGTAATACAATAATATTGTATATAATGTCTAAGAGGCCTATTTAGTTAATGAGAGCCTATTGCCATACTGCTCTGATCAATTTGCTTGTATACAAATTTTTTTTTTTTTTTTTTTTTTAGAGAACGGCTTATGACATCTGGCCACAGGGACAACAGTTGAAAAGTTGGCATTTGGCTAACACTGACTCATTTACCAACTGGTTTATTAATGTGTACTGTCCCCTGGTCAACAAATAAATAAAATTAATAAATAAAATAAATAAATACAAATGTAAGTTTAAGATGGGATACATTTCAGTGCATTAAGCTAGAAGTAACTCCACCTTACAATGCCCTCTCTTGGGGCGCTTAGGTGGCGTAGCGGACTAAGCATCGACCACGTAACCGCAGGGTTCCCGGTTCGATTCCAGCCGCGGACATATCCTGCATGTCATCCCTTCTCTCTCTCTCTCACCCATCCTTCCTGTCATAATCTCTACTATCTCTATCACAATAAAAAGAAAAATATGAGTGAGACTGCCCCACTCAGAAAAAATAACAACGCCTTTCTGTCTTTACCCCCAGGTGGATTCGGAGCACGAGGCGCTGCGAGCGCGTCTGCGGACGCCCCAGGAGAAGGTCATGTACACCCTGGTCTCCGTCCCTGACGGCATGGACATCTCCTCCATCTTTGAGCTGGACCCCACTACCCTGAGAGGAGGGGACTCTCTGGTACCCAGGTAGAGAACCAAGCATCTCACAGAGGCCTTGCAGTCAGCAGGGCTTCCATACAGTACATGCTATAATAACCTCATGTCACAGCCGCAATCGACCATGTCTGCATGGTACACATCGATGGTTGATGCACATTAATCTTGGGACAGATTCTATATTTTGTCATTTTGTTATTATAAGACTAGGCAGCAGACGACACGTCGCCTCTCCTAGTGGGCATCTGAAACCTCTTCAACCTGAACCTGAATAATAATAATAATAATAATAATAATAACTTTAATTTCTATAGCGCCTTTCAAACAACCCAAGGACGCTTTACAATTCTAAGATGGTCAGACAGACAAAAACTGAAAACGAACAAAGCAAAACTGAAACATTGACTAGGGGCTAAAGGCCTTGGTGAACAGATGGGTTTTCAGGGCTAATTTGAAGGAGTCCAGGGTGGTGGGTGTTGCGGATCACTATGGGGAGGGAGTTCCAGAGAGTAGGTGTGGCCACGCTGAAGGCTCTGTCCCCAAAGGTCCGTAGGTTGGTGCGGGGGATGGATAGCAGGCCCATGTCTGCTGACATGAACCACGAACCTGAATATGTACATGTTGTTGATATAGTGCTTGTCCACATCAGCCGCCAGGATTTCTCTGTAGTTTAGCACACAGCTCCTTCCTTTCTCCTCCCTGGTCATTAGGGACAGGGGAAGGAGGTGTGGGGGGGGGGGGGCTCTGAATGAGTTGGAGTCACGTGTTGTTGGCAGGCTGCTGTGAAATGTGAAACTGCTGTTGTTGTTGAGGCTGCTTCTCACACCTTACGTTGATTTCCCCTCTGGCATGACTCTGGCCTTCCGTTGGCAGGACTAGGGATGGCTGCCAGACTCGGAGGCTGAGAGAGAACGAGGGGCCTGTTGGGACTAACATCTTTCACTTTTTTAGTTCTTTGGATTTGATATTAACAAGACCTGTATGTTTGGATGGCAGCTCAACGGCGGACATGACGCCCTTTTGTTTGGCAGTGATTAGTTCTCATAAGAATGTCTGTCAGTTCCCATGGATATCTCTCCCAATCGATCAACATTCGTCTCCTAACTTATTCTCGGTTCGGGTTGTTTACAGTACGCGATGATAAGGCAGGAAAGTCCCGGGATGATTTGAGCCAGGCTGAGTCACCATGGTGACCACCAGGCTGAATGCATGCAAGACGGGTAGACCAGAAAAAGAAGTTGTTGGAACATGTCGTCATGTAAGGATCCTGTCACGTCCCTCCAGCTAAAAACAGAAGCCAGATGTTGCGTAACGATCCCGCCCCCTCTCGTAAACACACCATCATCTGGAGGGCATATTTCTCAAGAAGTCATCTGCTGAAGTAGAAGGCCGCTGCCAAGTTCGGAGGAAATGTTAGGTCATGCGGTCACGGCGTCGTACCGTATGATATTTAGGTGTGCAAAAGCAGTGTTTGTAGTGAGATAGCTAAACACCTAAAATCTTTGTGTGAGTGATGTTGAATTCACCATCTAAACAATATTTATTGTTTATATTTACATAACAATATGAATGATTTCTTCTTCACCTTTATTGACTGCATCGTGTGCAGTGCACAGGGAGTGTTGGGCTTAAATGACAATAGTGTGGTTATTTCTGTATTTCGGCACCACCAGTTAAGGCCAGAACCTCTGTTTTGTTTGTTTTGTACGGCCAAAACCGCCATTTTAAAACCACCATCTGGAATTAGAGTGTGCGGCTTCTACTCCTTTTAAAAGCCAGCATTGTGTCATGTCATCAGCTGTGTGCATGCTGGCCTGCTTTGGCAGTTACCTCCCATCCCTACCTGAAATAACCCATGTTCTCCGAGACAGGATGGGGCGGGGGGCGGGGGGGATCTAGGTGTGTGTGCAATTACGAGTAAGCATGGTGTACACAAAGGTAAGCCTTTTAGCCCCAACAGGAGATTACGCAGACACCCAGAGAAGGTGTACACACACACACACACACACACACACACACACACACACACACACACACAGAGCAGGCATCAAGTGGGAGGGGTGCACATGTCTCTTGTCTCTCTTTTCTCTGACAGTGAAGATACTGTAGTAGGCTACTGACTCCGCTAGCTTGGTTAACACTTCCCCATCAAAGGTGACAGAGCACACCAATGAACAAGGGTAGAAAATTATAGCTGGTGTCACACTAGAGCAGTGGTTCTCAAGCCTCTCCTCGGGGACCACCAGCCGTTCCACATATTTGGTCTGTTCCACCACCAGCACACCTGATTCAACTAATCAAGTGCAAAGCAATTATGGTGTGTACTTGATTAGTTGAATCAGGTGTGCTGGTGGTGGAACAGATCAAATATGTGGAACGGCTGGTGGTCCCCGAGGAGAGGTTTGAGAAACACTACACTAGAGTAAACCTCTGTGGTTTTCCCCCAGAGATGCCATCATTGCCACTATATTTCTGCCAATATACAATGTAAAAACAAAGCTCACTTGCAAGCTGTTGACGCACAAACTAGTACGAAAAGATCTCTCCCAAACAAGACTATCATTATTCATTTAAAGCTTGGTACACACATAAAGATTTTCGGATGGCTCTAAAGATTATCCTACAAGATTATCCTGTGGTGTGAGGTGTGTTAAGAGTCGATTTCTCCCGACAATCTGCTGGGAAAATGATCGGGGCCGACGATCAAAAGTCCTCTTGTGTGTGGGAGAAACTGACAACTCGCGAGTCCGATTGTGACGTGGAATGGAATGTAGCCAATCAAGAAGCGAGTTGACTGACGCATCTCCTTCTTTTCGTTCTTCAGAACTTTATTTGCCCTGTCGCACATGGCTGCCTCGTACAGGTCAGTCAGGGTACTACTACCCTGATCGCGCGAGATTTCTGGCTTGGGGGACGAGACTCTCTAGACTAGACTATCGTAGGACGGATCATTTTGCACCACTCTCTGCACAATACGATCAAAACGGTTTAATACATGATTTTTTATCTTCATCTGTGGGGTCTCTCTCAGATAAAAAATCTGTTAAGATTTAGAAAATCTTTATGTGTGTACCAGGCTTTATTCAGATGTTATTTTGCTCTCTCATTAAATTGAATTCATATGATCATATGGACTTGGTGATATGGACACCCTTTGGTGTGTTTCCCCCGAAACTCTTTTCCTGCTCTCAGGAAGTCGTTTGTGCGGCTCCGACACCTGTGTACCAACACATGGGTCCACAGCACCAACAACCCCATCGACAAGGAGGAGGAGAAGCCTGTCATGTTACAAGTGAGTATGAACACTTTTTGGTTTTACTCTTGACAGAGGATTGTGAATCTTGATGCACAACGGCCAGATTGAACAAAGCGAGGCCCAGTACAGTTGATGCGGGGAAGGCTTACTCATTGAACTTGACCAACCTGACAACTCTGTAATTTGATTTTCCATTTACCCCAATCCGGATTGTGTTATATTTCTACTATTTGGCTATGACTTGTCTGCTACACTACCCCTTTTCTTTTTAGTTTTCTTTCTTTTTCCCCTCCTTTCCTTTCTTGTTCTGTATTGTCATTGTTATGTGTTGTTAAAAGCAATTGATCTTGATCACAAAAAAATGTTTTCCAAGTGAGTGGCAGGATGGGACCATGTGAAGATCTGACATACGTTTGCATGCTAATATGGAAGCAGAGCAAGGCATTCATTAAAGGGGTAATCTGTAGTTGGTACATCAATTATTTTGACTTTTAAATGAATGCTATAGACTATAGATTGATTCTTGAAGAATATAAATGCCTCATGAGTTTGGTCCAACTGTCTTCAGAACCTTACCCCCATCAGAACCTGATAAACATGTTGTTGTTTGAATTACAGATTGCACCTTTAAGTGGACTTAAGATATTCTTGATTAAGAAAAAAAAGTAAAAAGCAATATGATGAGCGATTTGAATAGTGAATAAATCCCATTGAATCCTTTTTGCAGATTGGCACATCAGCCATCAAAGAGGATAAAGAGGCCTTTGTGATCGTGCCAGTCTCCCCGGCGGAAGTGAGAGATTTAGACTTTGCCAATGATGCCAGTAAAGTGTTGGCCTCCATCGCTGGCAAGCTGGAGAAGGGCACCATCACACAGAACGAGCGGAGGTAAATGTGGACAACCGATGCTGGCAGTTGACCTTTGACCCACTGTATTACTGTATGGTAGAAAGACATTCTTAGATGGATGAAGGCATTAGATATAAGTGGGGGAAAAAGTTGTTGATGTGTTGAATACCCCCACTGTATGTATGTACGTATGTATAGTTATATTCTCCTGACCGTATGTGTTGATCTATAGAGGCTGACCTAAGAAGTAAGTGTCTGGCCCATTCTCACCTCTCTTACTCTCTCTGTGCTCCAGGTTTGTTACCAAGCTCCTGGAGGACCTGGTCTTCTTTGTGTGTGACATCCCCAACAGCGGCCAGGATGTGCTGGACATCATGGTCAACAAGCCCAACAGAGAGAGACAGAAACTCATGAGGGAGCAGAACATCCTCAAACAGGTACACCTCAACACAGCGGAGAGACCAATACCTGGGGACCTCCAGAACTGTTTGATGAACCTGGGCCAGTGTCACCACTAGTTCAGTTGGACCATCACCAAACCAAAATATGAATGCTCTTTTTGTCCTCCATCTCCCCGTATAGATTTTCAAACTTCTCCAAGCCCCCTTTGAGGACAGCGGAGACGGTCCTATGCTGCGATTGGAGGAGCTGGGTGACCAGCGCCATGCCCCTTTTAGGCACATCTGTAGGCTATGCTACCGGGTTCTACGCCACTCCCAACAGGACTATAGGAAGAACCAGGTAGGATGGGCCAGAACTGTTCATCTTTTGGCTAAAAGGGCAAAATTGTTTTGTTCTTTGAAGTGGTTAGAATTGTACTAACCCCTCACTCTTCTTTTCTTCGACAGGAATATATCGCCACGCAGTTCCGCTTCATGCAGAAGCAGATAGGCTATGACGTGCTCGCCGAGGACACGATAACAGCCCTGCTACATAACAACCGCAAGCTGTTGGAGAAACACATCACCACGGCCGAGATAGACACCTTCGTCACCCTGGTGAGGAAGAACCGCGAGCCCAGGTGAGACTCGGAGAGAAAGGGGCCTTTTGGTCTGACATAGGGGTGTTGTGTGGGCAGTTTGGGTAGAGAGGTGTGTTTTCCTAACAGCGGCCAGGGAATGTAGTAGATGTAGATGTATTCAAATATATGCACGAGAGTATCAGAGGAGGGGTTTGTGTGGGACCCTGGCACGGGTGGAAATTGCTGTCATTAGCGCTGTTAGGCCAACGTCTCATCCAGGGCTGTTGACGGCATGACAACCACGCTGGTTCAGAGAACAGGATAAAGAGGGCTTTTACTTTGGTCGGATTGGAGATGGGAGATGGGAAAGGGGATGGATATTGTAACTGGACTGGGGCCACCAGTTTTGAGCAGCACACAGTTGGAGGCCTCTGGGCTGTAGCCGACCACTGAGCCTGAGTAATATGGGAGTCCCTAGTTCTGCGACATATATATTTTACATTAAATTTTTGGCATTTAGCAGACGCCTTATTCCAAAGCGACTTACAATCAATACATTTGACTAAGCAAGTGAATCATCAATCCACCAGTCGTAGCAGGAAGAGTAATCCCCCCAGTAATCCCCACCTGTCCTACCCGCTGTACATACCTAATGTTTTGTTGTATTGTTCTTCCCATGATGGATGTATATTTATCTTGTAGATAGTACTAGTTATTTGTCTGTATTATCTTGTAGATAGTACTAGTTTGTTATGTCGGTCTTACATGTAACGATGAATTGAGAATCAAGGACCCCAATTGAAATAAGCCAGTGGCTTTCTTGGGTTTTTATCCTGTTAGTTGACCTTGTATGTAATATGTACTTTCATGTACCTACTTCTGCAAATCTTCTAATAAAGTTTTCAATCAATCAATCAATCAATCAATCAATCCAGCTCAGGCCCGGGACCATTGATAGAAGGAAAAAACCTCCTTCTAAACCTAGGTTGTTGTTGTTTCTTTTAATAAAAAAAGAAAGATTATATAGACACTGGAGAAACAGAGAAACAGTACAAGGGGGTCAATAGAAGTTTTTAGGGACACAGTAGAGGGGAAAAGCGGGTGTCTTCAGGAGACGCAGTGCTGGGGGGCAGTAGAAGTCTCAGGAGGAACAGTTAAGGTGTAACCTGAAGAGATGGGTCTTCAGTCTACTGCTGTAAGCCTCCTCTTGGCTAGTTCTTACTGTTAACTGATGTTTTGTTTTGTCTTTCTCCTGTGTCCCCAGGTTTCTGGACTACCTGTCTGATCTGTGTGTGTCCATGAACAAGTCCATCCCTGTGACACAGGCGCTCATCTGTAACGCTGTGTTGGACCCTAGCAACGCTGACATCCTCATCGAAACTAAGTTAGCCCCCTCGATATGATAACCCATGATAACACATTTTTTACTCTCGCACTGGAAATGAGTGTGAGTGTGTGTGCTTTCAAATTCAATTAGCTCAAATCAGATGGCTTCATTTAGCCACTGTATGGTCAAAATGTTTATTATCAGGGGTGCAAACGTGTCACCTTTTAGCTGTTTTTACCTCAAAATAGGTCAACAATTTTCATAAATGTTCTTTGTTTTCAGGCAAAAATGACCTGAAAAGTCAGTTTGCATCCCTGATTATTATTTTTTACGTTTTCACTGTGTGTGATTGGTTTGATCTATCCCTAGACTGGTCCTCTCTCGCTTTGAGATCGAGACCGTGACGGTGGGGGAGACCTCTGCTGTGGAGGCGGAGGAGGACGAGGAGGTGTGGCTCTTCTGGAAGGACAACGGAAAAGAGGTCCGCAGTAAGAGTGTCCGAGAGCTGGCCCAGGACGCCAAGGAGGGGCAGAAGGAGGACCAGGAGATAGTCAGCTACTACAGGTCAGGATCTACCAGGAGGGGGTTGGTCACTGGGTTTTATAAGAAGAATTCCAATAAGCCTAAGGGACATCGATCGAATTTCTTTAGCATACTGTATGTAGCCTATTCGGTTGTTATGTCGTGACGTGTTTCCGGGTCCAACGTTGGCTGAGGCGCTTTCTTCGAAATGCCTCAGTAATAATAATAATAATAATAATAATAATAATAATAATAATAATAATAATAATAATAATAATAAATTATATTTGTATAGCGCTTTTCCGAGGCTCAAAGACGCTGACAATATGGGAAAAACGGGAAAGTGCTGTGTCCCTTGTTGTATGAATAGATCCCAGTCTAAAAAACGATTGAACTGTCATTCTACCGCTATAGTACGCTGGTACTCTGGTGCGGGGAATTTTTGGTTTGGACCCGGAAATTGCTAAACGTCACGCGTTACGTCAGACTTAACAACCGAATAGGCCTAGATATACAATCCAGTAGCTATGTATAGGCCTGAACCTAGACTGAGGCCTAGTTGTTTAGATATTCTCCTCCCTCCTCCTCAGGTACCAGCTCAACCTGTTTGCCAGGATGTGTCTGGACCGTCAGTACCTGGCCATCAATAAGATCTCGGGCCAGCTGGATGTGGACCTGATCCTACGCTGCATGTCTGACGAGGACCTGCCCTATGACCTCAGAGCCTCCTTCTGTCGCATGATGCTGCACATGCACGTGGACCGCGAACCCCAGGAGCAGGTCACGCCCATCAAATACGCCCGTCTCTGGTCCGAGATCCCCGCCAAGATCGCCATCGACGAGTGAGTGGGATTTACAGCTGTTTAGATCAGACTCATAATAGTAGAATCTAGGGGTGCAACGGTTCTGGGTTTTATACGGTTCAGTACGCACTAGTGAATGTCGGTTTTTCGGTTTATGCTGCGTTCCGTTGAAAGTCGGAGGTCGAGTTTGTCTGGAACGCAGTTGCTTCTGTAACTTGTTCAAATGTTTGTTCGTGGCGAACGGAGTTGAGAACACGGCAACAGTTTGAGGAAGCACCGGATTGCTACAATTTTACAATTGCTACGGTTTTTGCTTCATGCGTGTCGTCCATGCGCATAATATGTCAAGCCTTAAGTGCACGTTTAATTCTTCCTCTCCTATACCAGTAGTCAGGCCTAAGAGGCACTTTTACATTTGAAAGTGTTTGTTTATTTTTTTTTACATTTGAAAGTGTTTTTTGTTTATATATATATGTGTGGTGGCCTGGGAAAACCCTTCACATGGTGGCATTTTGACATTTTCATTTTTTAATATTTCCATAAATTAGAAGTTCTCAGCTATTCATAACTGGTTGAATGACTGAGATAGCCCTTTATTTTAAAAAGTTATGAGCATTTTAATGTATCATGTCAAAAAAAGTGAAAGGTCATTACTACCCCTTTCTCCTCCGGGTCGGGGGAGGAGCCTATGCAGATCGGCCGGTCTCGTTTGTCTGCTTGTGATGCGGTGTTAGTCTGCTCGCCTCGTCGGTATGCGAGGGACAGATTTGTGTGTCTTCTAGTTAAGATTTTATTACTTTATGCTTATTGTGAGCATCAGTAAACTGGCAATAACACAGGTGGAAGTATCGTCTCTCCTTTCGCTCATGTGTGCGTGCGTTGCTTAACTGAGAATGAGACACGTTCAACGTGATGTTGTTTCGCTAGCAAACTACCCGCCACAAAAACATCAAAATAAGTACTTTCTCTTTTGTTTTCTTAAAATGTTTATTCACCATAATGTAGTATGGAGTTCAAAGTACTAGAATACCACATACGGTAATATCAAAATCGCCAAAATCGCGATTTCCATCTATATTTGCTCTTTGCCACGAACGAACGCCAGCGACATCCGACGGGTTTTCCCAGGCCACCACACATATTCATATTTTGTATATAATACGTTATATTATAATATACCAGTTATAGTCTGGAATGTGTCTGAATGTTAAAGTTCCATAAGTATGAGCAAAAATAAAGTAACAGTTTTGCATTTTGTTTCTCCTTACGCACAAAACACGTACCGAAACCGTGACCCAGAAACGGAGGTTAATCCCGAAACCTTGGGCCAACTGAACCGTTGCCCCCCCCTAATAGAATCACATATCTAAGGTCTTCTACTTCAATTGAGACCATTGTGACCTCTGACCCTTTCCAAATGAATGTTCTCTGACCTTCCGGCAGCTACGAAGCCGACGAAACCACCAGAGACGAGATCAAGGAGCGATTCTCCCTCACCATGGAGTTTGTGGAGAACTACCTGAGAGACGTGGTGTCTCAGAACATCCCCTTCTCCGACAAGGAGAAGAATAAACTCACCTTTGAGGTATGTTTCCATGGAAACGGCATGAACGGCATGACGACTAGTGAACTTACCGTAACAGGGTAATGGATATGGATGGCACACTCCTTTTTGGTTTTCCTTCTTTCGTCCTTTTTAAAGGTAGTGAACCTGGCGCGGAACCTCATTTACTTTGGCTTCTACAACTTCAGCGACCTGTTGAGACTGACTAAGATCTTATTGAACATATTGGACTGTGTTCACGTCAGCACCGTCTATCCCATCAATAAACTGGAAAAGGGCGAGGAAAACAAAGGTGAAAAACACACATCACAGTCACCTCTCTGAATGTGTATTCGGTCTTAAAGGTACACTATGGAACGTCAATTTCTTAACAACAAACAATCCATAGTTTCAGGCGAATAAACGTTTGGCAAAATAGATTGATGGGGAAAATAGGTTTCTGTCCAATAATGTCATTTCTGGACATTATTTCTCACTGTTATGCCTTTTTTGGCCCCCATGCACCCTCGGTGGCAAAAAACCTCCGTAATATAACGTTTTAAATTCGTACAGATACCAATTTTGCAGCACTAAGAACACACTGCCATTTCCCAGCTTCTAACCCAGGTGAACACTGTCAGTAGCTGTAGTACGTCGTGTCCCCACAGGCAGTCATGTGATGAGGTCTATCCATGGGGTGGGGGAGCTGATGACCCAGGTGGTCCTCCGGGGAGGGGGGTTCCTGCCCGTCACGCCCACCCACCAGCCCCTCGAGGGAGACGTCGTCAAGGCCCAGACGGAGCCCGAGAAGGAGGACATCCTCGTCATGGACACCAAGCTCAAGATCATCGAGATCCTCCAGGTACAATAACAATACCTACTCCTGTCATCTTTCCAATACATTAGAAAGTAGTCGAATATGAGGGCTTGGGGCTTCTGATAGTTTCAACACATCACACAAACATAGTTAGTCTTATTGCTAGTTTCTGTGTCCCTTTCCTGTAGTTCATTCTGAACGTGCGGCTGGACTACAGGATCTCCTGCCTCCTCTGTATCTTCAAGCGGGAGTTTGATGAGAGTAACCCTCAGCCAGAAACCGCGTCTTTCAGTCAAGACAACAATGCAGGTCAGGACACTGAAACCCTGACACTGCTAACACTAGAGACACCAACAATGTGATATTCATATTCAATATAAATTCATTTTCAGGTGATTGAGCATGTCTTTATGGTGACTATGTTGTTGTTGTTTTCCATCACCCTAATGCAAATGATCCTGCTTTATGTTGTATCATCAGGAGCTAATTTAGATTTTGAGGTCATTGAGGAGCAGGCAGAGGGGATCTTTGGAGGAAGGTAAACCCTTATATTTAAGCTTGAGTCAATGTCATGCAGCGTATCTGCAATTCAGTACTTCTGTTAACTTGAGACAAAGTGTGAACAGTTTCTACCTGGTTGCTCCCCCTTGTCCTGCTCTTCCCCCAGTGAGGAGAACACTCCCCTGGACCTGGATGACCACGGTGGCAGGACGTTCCTGAGGGTCCTGCTGCACCTCATCATGCACGACTACCCTCCTCTGGTGTCGGGGGCCCTCCACCTGCTCTTCAGACACTTCAGCCAGAGGCAGGAGGTCCTCATGGCCTTCAAACAGGTAGGCTAACACTAACCCACAGGACCCATAGCAACAAAAAATACACAGGTCTACTGCAGCATACTGTATCCATTCACATTCATAATAATAATAATAACAATAATTATAATAATAATAACTTTGATTTCTATAGCGCCTTTCAAAAACCCAAGGACGCTTTACAATTCTAAAGGGGAATGGTCAGACAGACAAACAGAAAACAAACAAAGCAAAACAGAAACAGTGACTAGGGGCCAAAGGCCTTGGAGAACAGATGGGTTTTAAGGGCTGATTTGAAGGAGTCCAGGGTGGGGGCGTTGCGGATCACTGTGTATCATTTGTATGAGTAATCTCATGTCGAATCCAAAAGTCAATATGATGAACATAAAAAGTCACCATATGAACTATTTTCAAGGCCCTTTGAAAAACGATAATGGTTCTGTTATTATGAACTCAGTCATCCAACGTCTTCCCTTCACCATAGGTCCAGCTCCTGGTGACCAGTCAAGATGTAGATAACTACAAACAGATCAAGTCGGTTCTGGACCAGCTACGCTCCGTCGTAGAGAAGTCAGAGCTATGGGTCTACAAGAGACCAGGGGAGGATGGGGACGATGGGGACGGAGGGGACAAAAAGAAGGTACACTTCCTCTTCTTATTGAGTGACATTGGAACGCTCTCTTTCTATAGGAACCTCAGCTCTAATCCACTGTTTTTGCTCTCATGCAGGGAGATTCAGGAGGCTCAGACAAAAAGAAGACAGAAAGCAGTGAGAACTATAAAGTCATGAAGAAGGTATACTCATCCTTTTTTCTTACCCCCTCATCCTCTTTGTTGATCCCTAAGGTGTAGCCTGTATGTTTGACTAGTTGTACAGTACACGTTTGTACCAAAGTGTCATTGCTGTAACCCTTTGGACTTCTTGAAATTACCTTAACACTAGAAGAGCCGTGAGGGGTTCTATTCTATCTTTAAATTCTATCTTTGCACTCGATCATATTTCAGGACCCTCCTTTCACGACTTTTCCTAGATATGTGCGTTCTACCACCCCAGTATCCTTACATTTTCAAAATCACTTCAGAAGAAGCTAGTATAAAGCTGTTTTGCCGTTTGCTCTGTGTAGGAGGGCAGGCAAAAAAAAAAGAAGCACCCTCTAGTGATCTCTGTGTGTAAATAGCAGATTTACATTCTAAAAAGGGGGGGTCTATTTGACCCCCAAGGCGGGCTCTACTAGTAGGTAAAATACGGCACGGCTGTGGTAGTGTTAACGGCTAATGTAAGAGTGAAGCCCAGTTTATGCTTCTGCGTAAAATCGACGGCGTAGGCTACGGCATGGCTTGCGTAGCCTTGCGTAGGCTTGCGTAGGCTATGGCGTAGATTGACGCGCACCTCTCCAAAAATGTAAGTACGCGGCAGTGCCTACGCACAGGACATGCGACTGTCTGAAGCCCCTCCCCCCTGTCTGAAGCCCCTCCCCCCTGTCTGAAGCCCCTCCCCCCTGTCTGAAGCCCCTCCCCCCTGTCTGAAGCCCCTCCCCCCCTCCCCCCTGTCTGAAGCCCCTCCCCCCTGTCTGAAGCCCCTCCCCCCTGTCTGAAGCCCCTCCCCCCTGTCTGAAGCCCCTCCCCCCTGTCTGAAGCCCCTCCCCCCTGTCTGAAGCCCCTCCCCCCTGTGTTCAGATCCTGCTGCGCCTCAGTAAGCTGTGTGTGCAGGAGGGCACCTCGGGGAAGAAGAACAAGAAGCAGCAACAGAGGCTCCTCAGGAACATGGGGGCCCACAGTGTGGTTCTGGAGCTCCTGCAGATCCCCTATGAGAAGGTACTGTCCAGTATAGGCCAGTACGTACATCACATCACCCCATACACCCGCAAGGTCCCTAAGGTCAGTGTAAAAGCACTTTGAATTGCCCCACATGAAATGTGCTATACGAATAAACTTGCCTTGCCTTGCCTTGCCTTGCCACATAATTTTACACAAACTAACGAAAATAACCTTTGCCTCCAATGTGTAATTAGGCATGTCATTTTGCACTTTGCTGCCCTTTGTGGCCACACAGACAAGAGTTTTTTTTTAAACATGAATATGCAAAATGTTCTAATTGCAAATGTGCATTTCCTTGTATCCAAATGTGCATATCCTTGTAATGTTGTTATGGCAATACAGCAATATATCATAACGTATTGTGTCTTTTATTGTTTATCCTGTTCTTATGTAATATGTATTGATTATGTATTATGCAATATGTATTATTATATTTGTATTGTATTATTGTATTATTATGTATTGTGTAACATTGTGTTGTTAGGACCCCCTCGAAAACGAGATGGCTCATCTCAAGGGGTTTTATCCTAATAAAAGAAATGTAGGGTTAGGGTTATCAAAACATGTTCAGTCTGGGGATAACTACTCACTTTAGGCTGGATAACTGTATCCACTGTAGGGGGAGGACGTGTGCATGGAGGAGATCATGAAGCTGGCCCATGAGTTCCTCCAGAACTTCTGTGCAGGCAACCAGCAGAACCAGATCCTTCTCCACAAACACATCAACCTGTTCCTCAACACAGGGGTGAGTGGACTCTCCTAGTGTACGATTTAGGGCTGGTATGCCTGGGAGGAACCAGTGGTACTCTGTTATTCCCAAGCCGAGGGGGCCACACGTTTCATTCTATTCCTAAACCGTTGCTCCTCTACTCTCTTCTTCTCTCCTCTACTCTCTTCTTCTCCTCTCCTCAGATTTTGGAGGCCATCACCATGCGGCACATCTTCATGAACAACTTCCAGCTGTGCAGCGAGATCAACGAGCGCGTGGTGCAGCACTTTGTCCACTGCATCGAGACCCACGGCCGCCACGTCCAGTACCTCAAGTTCCTCCAGACCATCGTCAAGGCGGAAAACAAGTTTATCAAGAAGTGTCAGGACATCGTCATGGCTGAGGTGTGGTAGCTGCACCCACACCCATTCTACCTCATTCTTTTTTTTCAGAAGTATCCTTATTGGGTTACCAATACCAAATAGACAAATTGTTGAAAGTATAAAATCACCCGTTTTTACATTTTTAGAACAATACAAAACAAAAACAAAAAGGATAGTACAGTACAAAAAAGGAGGAAACTAAGAAAAAACTGTAAAAGAGAGGACTCAAAACAAAACAATGAAATGGCTGTGCTGCACATGGGGCTGAATGAACATTCATACTTCAAGAAGGACATTCTACCTCATTCTTATACTTTATATAATAATACAATAACCAAGCATTGAACTATTTGCAACATACTTTATACACCGTGGCTGCATTTCTGTAATATAAACACACATTACTGTACATACAAGTACATCCATATACATAATCAGGTCCCCTGCCGTATAGTAGATGAGACTGTTGTCTCTCTCTCTCCCACTCAGCTTGTGAACTCCGGTGAGGATGTCCTGGTCTTCTACAACGACCGCGCGTCCTTCCACACCCTGGTCCAGATGATGCAGTCGGAGCGGGACCGTATGGACGAGAACAGCCCCCTCATGTACCACATCCACCTGGTGGAGCTGCTGGCCGTCTGCACCGAGGGCAAGAACGTCTACACCGAGATCAAGTGTAACTCCCTGCTGCCGCTGGACGATATCGTACGGGTGGTCACTCACGAGGACTGCATCCCTGAGGTGGGTCAACGACCAGCAGGCGAACAGGCGGACAGCAATGAAAAAGAATACGGTTGGGTCCAGATCATGTACTGAAATAGGTCTTCACTGAGTACTTGTATACTCCTATCTATACTGTAATGTTTATGAATACTTATTGAGGTAAGTTATTCAATGGCAGTTATCACCTTACTAAGGATGTACCAAGGCTATCCTCGAATTGTTGTCGACGATGTTTCTCTATCGTTCCGTCCCCAGGTGAAGATAGCCTACATCGACTTCCTGAACCACTGCTACGTGGACACGGAGGTGGAGATGAAGGAGATTTACACCAGCAACCACATGTGGAAACTGTTTGAGAACTATCTGGTGGACATCTGCAGGGTAAACAACACACATCCCATCTCTTTCATATCGTGGTGAGCTTTGGCGCAGGAGGTAGAGCTGCCGTCTAATGATCGCACGGTCGGCAGATCGGCGGTTCGAGCCCCGGCTGGCCACATGTCGAAGTGTCCGTGGGCAAGACATTGAACCCACAAATTGCTCCCAGTGAGCGGGGCCGGAGCCTTGCATGGTAGCTTGCCTACCTCGCCATTGGTGTGTGAATGTGTGTGTGAATGGGTGAATGAGAGGCCGTTGTAAAGCGCTTTGGATAAAGGCGCTATATAAGTGCAGTCCATTTACCATCCATTTACCACATCCCATCTCTGTCATATCTCTACAGGGAGACTATTGTTAGACAAGTAGGGATTCAGATCGGAAAGCACATTGTTTAACACGAGTTAGGGTTAGGGTAATGATATTCTATGATATTCTATCCTCTCTCCTTGTGTGGATGCAGGAAGTGTGATCCAGTGAATGTGCATGTTTTATCCATCCATTATATGAGTGGGGAGTCAAAGTACCTTTCTTCTGTGTTTAGGTGTGCAACAACACCAGTGACAGGAAGCATGCAGACACTGTTCTGGAAGGTTATGTAACGGAGACGGTGATGAGCATCGTCACGACCTTCTTCAGTTCCCCCTTCTCTGACCAGAGCACCAGTCTGCAGGTAACCATGACCACACAACAACCGCTATATACCACAGCGCTATCACAATCCAGTAACTTGTTGGATTATTGATATAGGATTATCGATTGGATGTCGATACTAGGTCCATTTGCTGTCATCACCTACAATCTGGTTGAGATCATTTGTTGATTGTGTGATTTATACCAGTACTGGCAATTTATCATGATGAATAGGGTATTTGTGTGTTAGTTCATTCATTCATTCATTCATTCAGTGTCCCCTTGTGGAAATAACAATCCCAAAAGCTCCACATTAACGGTAACATTTGACATCTTTCTTCATATAGACGTTGAACGTCTTACGTCATGCTGTAAGTATGGGTTATATAATTCCCATGTTGGTTTCCCATCCTTGTGATGTGTTCCTTACGAGCAGTCCTAGATTTGTAAGATATCTGCTAATGACTTGTATGGGGGTGAGTCAGCACTTCCTTCCTAGAATCTCCTAGATCTTTAGACTAGTTTTGATAGAGATACCTCCATATCCTCCGGGATGTGGGTCAGACACAGAGGTGTCCACTCACTCACTCACTCACTCACTCACTCACTCACTGCTTTCCTTAGAAACCCTGGCCGCTATCCTCTATGGCTTTTGCGACCGCACTAATGTCGATGCTAGATCAACTTACCCCACTACTGAGTAAGAATGCTGTTTGGCTAGAATAGTGTCAATCATTCCAGTTCGACCACCTTCTCATGTAATCCTGTAATCCACATCCTCAACTCAGCCCCTTGATCTCTGATGGATGACAAGTGTGTTACTGTGTGATGATATCCATGCCCTTCTTTCTTCTATGACAGGCAACCATTTGGGGAAAGATAATTGAGGTATTTGTTATGTAGTAGGTGTGTAGGCCAGCTGATCCACAGGGTGTTGTTTGGTTCTGGTGGTAGTGGTGCTATACAGTGCTATGTTAGACACTGATCTAGTGAGCCTGGTTGGGATACCCAACATGCCTGTAGACCTTAAGTGTACCCCAAGTCTCCCTCCTTAGATGTGTGGTAAGCGTCTTTTAGGTGTTCAGTCGATGCAGTAGGAACCAGTTCAGTTGTGTAGGACACCGCCGCTACATCGGTGTTACTGGGTCACAGATAAGGTTCTTCTTCTGTGCAATAACACTATGTGCAATATGACAACCCTAGTCGTCTATCTGTACAGTATAGTATAGTGGATAGTGTACATAGCCTTTATTTATGTAAACCAGCTCCTTTCCCTTCTTGTCTTTTTTAGTTTTTTTTCTTTTTCTTTCCTAGCACCAGGGGAGCCACCCCTCCCAAATTTCGTTGTTTGGTACCTGTACTATAGCAATGACAATAAAGACCATTCATTCATTCATTCAGTCTACGTGGGAAGATAGGTAGTGACTCTGCAGTGCCACTGCTTCCGCCGTGAAGACCTCCCTCTCTTCAGGCTACACCTTAACTGTCCCTCCCGAGACCTCCTCATCCCTTCTATCCCCCTGTACAGATTCTCTACTGTCATTATGACTGCCATTGGCCCCCGGCGTGAGCTCGGATTGCTTTTTCTTGCTATGACCGCTGCTGGATAGATGATTCACTTACATACAACAAATACATGTGTCTAAGTCGCTTGGATAAAGGTGTCTGCTGAATGCCAAAATGGAAATGTAAAATGTCTGGGGTCACCGCAAATGCCTGCGTTACCACTTTTGGTTTATCTTTGGTGAACATGTCTCTGACTCTCTTTTCACCTTGTCTCCTCTCTCATATGCTTATATTCTTTCTTTCCCTTTTCTCTATCCTTTGTGTCTCTGTTTTCTATCTTTCCCTTTTCCCTCTCTTTCTCTTTTCCCATATCTCCGATTTCCTCTCCCAGACTCGTCAGCCGGTGTTTGTGCAGCTCTTACAGGGGGTGTTCAGGGTGTACCACTGTAACTGGCTCACACCCACCCAGAAGGCCTCAGTGGAGGCCTGTATCAAGGTGCTCTCTGACGTGGGTAAGACATCTAATCTCTAAGAAGGAGAACTAATACTGTACTAGCTGTCCACCTCTGATTTGTAGCTTTGAGACACGTGTGTTAAACGTTTCCTGGTTTCCTCTATTGCCACAGCTACTATCCAACGTTCTAAAACAAAAGCTTAAGTACAAATGTTTTCCCGTTGACCTACGCTAAATCCACATATATTCTAGAAGCATCAGAAGAGATTTGGTGACGGGTCACGCTGCATTCTCATTTTATGCACCCAAATTGTGGAATGCACTGCCAGTTTACATAACCCATCTTTTTAATATTGCCTTTAAATGACTAAATAATTAAATTAAGATTATATAATGATTAAAGCACTTTGAGCTGCAACGTTTGCAGGAAAAGCGCTATACAAATAAAGTTATTATTATTATTATTATTGTTATTATTATTATTATCACCTTGTGTCAAAGGCATACTAGTGCTCCACTTCACTATCCTCTCGCCGTTTCTCCGCCAGCCAAGAGCAGAGCCATCGCCATCCCGGTGGACCTGGACAGCCAGGTCAACAACCTGTTTGTCAAATCCAACAACGTGGTGCAGAAGACCATCCTCAACTGGAGACTCTCCGCCAAGACCAACGTCTCCAGAAAGGACTCCACCGTGACCACCGGTAGAGACTACCGGAACATCATAGAGAGGCTACAGGTGACTCAACACAACGCCTTCAATAGGTTTCAGTCAACTGTTTCGGAGCTCTATTCATGGCTAAGTTCTACAGTTCCCTAGAAATTGATCCTGGTGTACGTGCAGTTTTTCTCGAGCGTGAAGTTTCAAATGTCGTGTCGCAATGTCTTTTAAACTCACCGTGATGTACAGTAACTGTAGTAGCATCCCTCCCTCCCTTCCTTCCTTCATCCCTCTCTTTCTTTCTCTCTCTCACTCCCTCTCTCACTCCCACACACGACTGTGTCAACACCAGCAGATGTTGTGGTGCAACAGCGAGCGATTTGCATTTCCCTGCCATTGGTCATAACTCTGTTACTCAGATGGATGAGGAGCGTGGGTGATACGTTATGCTGGTTTGTTTTGGATGGGGAGTTTTCTCGGTAAACCATGGTGTACCACGCCCGGTTCTGCTTTTGCACATTAGCTGTGGGAGCTGTCGAAGATAGTCTGGTCAAAGTTCACCCTGTAGGGTTTTTTTCATTGTGCTTCAGAATCTTAAGAGCGAACAGGAATGAAATCAAATGTATCCAGGCCCCCTAATCACATACACTCCAATTGGAGCACACACCTGAGAGGATATTTAGGCGTCCAATCTAGTGTCACTCACCACCCAAGTTGAGCCTGAGCTGAATTGAATGCTAAGTCTTTTCGGTTGTTAAGTCGTGACGTGTTTCCGGGTCCAACGTTGGCTGAGGCGCTCTCTTCGAAATGCTGCAGTAATAATAATAATTCATTATATTTGTATAGCGCTTTTCCGAGGCTCAAAGACGCTGACGATATGGGAAAAACGGGAAAGTGCTGTATGTTGTTGTATGAATAGATCCGAGTCTAAAAAACGATTGAACTGTCATTCTACCGCTTTAGTACACTGGTACTCTGATGCGGGGAATTTTTGGTTTGGACCCGGAAATTGCTAAACGTCACGAAGTGACGTCAGACTTAACAACCGAATCGTCTTCCTGGCCTGTGCCTCCCTGAGTGGTCCTATGCTCCCTTCTGCAGGACATAGTGTCTGCCCTGGAGGGCCGCCTGCGTCCGTTGGTCCAGGCCGAGCTGTCTGTCCTGGTGGACGTCCTGCACCGCCCAGAGCTGCTCTTCCCTGAGCAGACAGACGCCCGCAGGAAGTGTGAGAGCGGGGGCTTCATCTCCAAGTATGGCTGCTCCGTCAACACCTCCCTGATGAGTTAACCAGCAGCGTTGTGTGTAGGGCTGGGTATCGCCACTGATTTCCCAAAACGATTCGATTCCGATTCACAGCTCCCGATTCGATTCGATTCACGATTCGATTCGATTCCGATTCGATCTAGTTACAATATACATTTTTTGCTTGAATATGAAAGAGATTCTCCGAACTAATGCTATAAATGGTTCAAGGAACCCTATAACATGTAGCATTGTTAAACATATCAATGAATTGACTCCAAAGCAGTTTCATGAATGTACTTTTTATTTACATATGACTTTGCTTTTGTCCAGCTCATCTCTATCGTCACATTTTTTAAATCCAAAATGCACCCAGACATCTGACTTTAAGCCTGGTGGTGACTTGAGTGTCCCTGCCATCGCCATGTTTTTAGATTTTAGGGTTGAGACCTCACGTTGCGTGAGATATGATAAATTCTTGTAGCGCGAGATCTGGCCACGAGATCTCGTTGCGGGTTGAAGCTGCGGAAAAAAAAAAAAAAAAAAAAAAATCGATCTCGGGATTTATGAATCGATAATCGCTCATTTAATGAAGATCGATTCAGAATCGGGAAATTGATTTTTTTGAACCCAGCCCTAGGCTGCTCCATCAACACCTCCCTGACGAGTTAACCAGCAGCGTCGTGTGCTGTGTCCCATGAACGAAAGCAGAAGTTTTCGTGTGTGTTTTTTATTTTATTTTAGATCGAGCAACCTTTTGTGCAGCAGTTCAGGGTTCCCGCGCTGGTCTTAAAAAAGCCTTTTAAGTCTAAAATCCAGCAATCCAACTAGGTCCCAAATGTCAGTCATTCGGTCTAAAAATTAGGTGCTACGTCTTAAAAATGAGATCCTGCAAGGAAATCAGTCCGACCACATCTATTTACGTGGAAATTAACCAAGCTGGAACCCAAAAAATTCCAATTCGCTTCCTTTTTTGTCTGTATGGCAGTGAAATCCCTAATTTCATCACCTCGAGGATGACAAAAAGCTATCATACGGTGTCGTGAATAGGTCTAAAATTCTATTCAAAGAGGTCTATAAAAGGTCTAAAAGGGTCTTAAATTGGACTTTTTGAAACTTGTAGGAACCCTGGCAGTTGGAAGAACCCTTTTGAAGATTAGCGTACCGTGATTTAGCTGCTGTAAATGTCAGTTTGGCCTCCGAATAACGGCTCAGTTTTGAACGCCTCGTATGTCGCTGTCCCCAACATTTTAACTAGAGGCTCACACCTATCGTCTGTACTGTAAGTGTACAGTAACAGAACACACGTTGGGGGGGGTTGTGCCATCGTCAACAGGCTAAGCGGTGTCCCAGTTTTTTGTTTTCATATGTCCTCCCATGCACACATGCCTGCACACACACACACACACACACACACACACACACACACACACACACACACACACACACACACGTGTTGAGACTGGATTACAGCCTATGTCTGGCCTCTTTGAGTAGGTGCCGGCTGAAGGATTAGCCTCCACTAAGGGCTGGGTGGATTAATATGTGGAGTAACCTGTGAGCTTACTGTACACCAGCTCACAGTGATTAACCACACTGACAAGTGACAGCACAAGACATGAGAGTGAGAGGCCCCTCCTGGTCCAGAGGAGGTCCTTTGACCGAGACAAACTGAAATGATCATTTGGACTGAAAGGCCACTATCGTCGGTATTACCATAATGATCTAAATATACTGTACATGATTGACATGTAACACACATGAGGCCAAACCTTCATCGCAATTATTGAATTATCCCAATTAATGAACCAAGTCTATCAACAGGGTATCCGCGGTGTCTTGAAAAGTATTAAGAGTTGATAAATCAATTTTGGCAAAATCAAGACCCTTAATAAGTATTAAAAAGTATTTTCACGATTTTATGAGGTCTTGTATTTTGTAGGTATTTTTCTGAATTAGACTCTGTCCAAAGAGTTTGAGTCCTAAAAACGTTTGGTAAAAGTTTGTGAATTTATTAGTTTTATTAAAAAACAAAGATGAACCGGAAATTCTGTTGTATGATAGTGGTTTAGTCTATTGCAAACTAAAACTGTTAAGTTAAAGGTGTCACTGATGTAAACGCTTTTACAGCTCGAAGTGGCGGTGAGGTCTGGAAAAATATTGACAAGGTCTTTAAAAAGTCTTAGAAAGGTATTGAAATGAACCTCAAGATTCCTGTATATACCCTGATCAAGCATAACTTCTGTCTTGTAAACAAAGCTTTGGCAACAACAGTGACTAGTGAGCAGTCACAATCTCATAGATCAGGGTTTGAAATCAAATCGCTTCACTACAAACAAAATAAAAACACACACATGAAACACACACACACACATGTACTGCACATCCCCTCTCTGAGACAACACATGTGCAACACATGTCCTCCAGGGAGGACAGAGCTCTGGACATAGGGTCCGCCGTCTACTGTACTACTATGTTCTCAATCGACTTAACTGCCAAAATAAGTCTTAAGTAGATACACCAATAGTATACGTGATCTATCTGTCTGTTCCCCTCTCTCTCTCTCTCTCTCTCCTCTGTGACCAGACTGATCAAACACACCAAGCACCTGCTGGAAGAGCAAGAAGAGAATCTGTGTATCAAGGTGCTGCAGACCCTGAGGAAGATGATGACCATAGACCGTGGCTTTAGTGAGAAGGTACCTCTTACTGCAGCGATCCTCTCTCCCTACACCTCACCTCACGCTCCCCCCCTGAGTTTCTCTTACATGTGGTTTGAAGAGGCCTCAGGCCTGCTAATAACGTACCGTAGCTCTTTGCCGAGTTGAAATGAAAAGGGTTCAAGGGTTAAAAGAGCTTAGATGGACGTTCTTTCCTGCCCCACTCGTGTATCTCGCTGAGCTTCTGCTTGATGAAATCAGTTGTCAGTTTGGATTTGAAACATGGCGTCTCGAGGACTCCTCAAGATGTGTCCTCTGGAGGTTGGTCTGTGTTTTACGCACGAGAGACTAGATATAGAGCACCGCAAACACATAATAACTGCACTAGCATGCTCTAACTTCACCCACACTAATACATGGGGCGGCTGTGGCTCAGGAGGTAGATCCGCCGTCTAATGATCGCAAGGTTGGCAGATCGGCGGTTCGAGCCCCGGCTGGCCAAATGTCGAAGTGTCCTTGGGCAAGACACTGAACCCCAAATTGCTCCCAGTGAGCGGGCCGGCGCCTTGCATGGTAGCTTGCCGCCATTGGTGTGTGAATGGGTGAATGAGAGGCCGTTGTAAAGCGCTTTGGATAAAGGCGCTATATAAGTGCAGTCCATTTACCATTTACCATTTACCATTTAATACACCATGTATGGGCCATCAATGACTCCATGTACTAATCTCTGATAAAAAAAATTGGCCTTGATTATAAATTCTGCTTTATTTGCTGTTGATACTGACCGTTGCTTTGAAATAACTAGAACTTCAGTGTGTTTACTAACTGACTAAATGAATGTATGACCTACTGTATGTTTCCAACCCATTTCCTTGTTAACCCAGCTCTACTAACTCTACCTCTATACTTCCCTTCCAGCTGATTGCCTTTGATGATGAGATGGGTGTGGTGGCTGAGGTTGATCAATTTTTCCTTATTTCTTTTGTGGCCCCTCTTTTGAGTACACCTTGTGACGTAGATGTGCTTGTGTGCTAGTCCTGTGTCCTTCTGTGCTGACAGCTTGTCCCTATCCTCTCTCTCATGTACCTGTAAGAGGTCCCGCTAGACTCCATGTGTACGTGTACACAGTACTGTATTTGAATGCTAGCATGCAAAACTCTGATGTTACCATGCTTACCTATGTGTCTGTATCCTACCAGTCATCTGCTTGTAGTTCAACCGCTGGTTGTCGTGTGCCTTCAGTAGTGGTAGCACTGCTGTTATACTAGATAGGAGGTAGCTCTTTAGCCAACACCCTGTGTGTGACTTGAATTTGGGAATTTTGGAAGCTAAGAAACAATGTACGTACTGTACAGCACAGTCATGGCGGACCACGCACAGTAAATGCCAGGTGACCATACTCAGCATTACACTACCCAGTCTATAAATAAATACATTTCGATCCTATATTTCTATATCTCAATAGCTGGTCCCTGGTTGAATCTGGAAGTCCACCACTCAGAACTTTTTTATTATTATTATTATTATTATTTTTATACAGACTCTGCAGTAGTCTGGGCTGTGTTGTGGTGTGGCAAAAATTATTCAATAACTGGCCCTTGGAATTTCTGTGGGGGGGGGATACAGAACAGTAGCACCCCTTGTTCAGATCAATTCCGGACCATAATGTTTGCATGTTCCAAGCACTGTCAGCCACCTGACACATAATGTGGATTGCCCATTCAAATGCAGTGCTTCTATGCTGTAGAATCCCTTCACACAACCTCTCAATGGGAAAGGTAGAGGTGTTTTATGCTTTTAACTGCAAAACAACATTGGAATGTGCGTAGTTTAGGAGTGTAATTCACTACTATTTCAACACAGATCCGAGACTCAGATTAAGGAGTAGTGTTGTGTTTGGGTGGGGTCGGGAATTGGTTCTATCTAGGGATGGAGGGCGGGGGAGGGCGAGGGGGAGGGGGGAGTGATGATAAAGTGTGTGTGCGGGGTGTTCAGGGACAGAATGCTCCTCCTAAGCTCTCTTCACCATCATCATCCAGAGCAGGTGTGAGTATATATAGCGGGAGCTATCCCATAAATGTAGCACTGGAAACCAGATCCACCCTCCCGCCTTAGGACATCGGTGGTTTGTGTGCATGGCTGTGCATGCTACTGTATGTGTACAGTATGTACACTGACAAGTGTGTTTCCATCTGGTCTAGAGGAAGTGGACATTGACATTCCCCTCCTATATCTGAGTGGGCGAGGGGACTTCCAGAGACTGGCGGGATGGGAGTGGTGTGGGTGGGGGTGGGGGGGGGGGGTGCAGTACCATGTGGGATCGGCCAGCATGGCAACACATGCTGACTGATGACTGATATCATATGGCACCGCCCACTACTCAGAAGTGTTTGCTGTTCCTGGAGGCTGTACAGATTTGATTAGTTCCCTTTATTAGCGTCAACACGTTAACACCACCACTGATGATTTGCTCACATTTCCTTCGTTACCACCACAGAGGCCAGAGTATGGTACCACACAGTCATGTGTTTTTTAATCAGTTTTTCTCTGATTTATTTTATTAACAGCACTGTACATTTTATGTATCTCAATATTGTTTAGTTACAACTGACCGCACCTGATTTAGGTGAAATGTACACAAGCACATGTGGACAAGATTAGGTACAGTAAGAATTGGAGCAAACAAGCGAGCGGGCGAGACACAGAAGAGGGAGAGGTAAACACAGATAGCAGTGGACCAGGAAGTCACATCTCTCCCTCCCTCCCTCCCTCCCTCCCTCCCTCCGTGTGTATCTGAGCCATGGAAATCCCCAGCTGCCTCCCATCCTAAAAACAGGAGTGAACAGAGACACTGACTCTTTGTTGCCTGAATGGCCCCTCCTCATTCACAATGTTTGAAGAATGTACACCCACCCACACACACACACACACACACACACCTACATACACACACACACACACACACACTCACACATACACACACACACACACCTACACACACACACACATACATAGACACACACACACACACACATACACCTACATACACACACACATACACCTACATACACACACACACACATACACCTACATACACTCCACACTCATGCCTGCCGCACGTGCCGCACACACACACACGCACACACACGCACACACGCACACACACACACACACACATACACCTACACACACACCTACACACACACACACACACCTACACACACACACACGCCTACATACACCAGACACTCATGCCTGCCGCACGTGCGTGGACCCCGGGGGCCTCCCTGTGGGACACGGTGTCCTAGAGCCAAACCCATATTTCCCCTCTGCAGGAGTGTGTGTGTGTGTGTGTGTGTGTGTGTGTGTGTGTGTGTGTGTAGGTGTATGTGTGTGTGTGTAAGCTGTGAACAGCAGTAGCTGGCTAGCGCTCCGGGGCTGTTAGCTGTGCGCTGTTACATAACCCCCAGTAGTGTCCTCTCTGGCCTCTGTTACAGGAGAGCACACTGCTACGCTACATCCTCCCTTTTTTCCTGGGAGGGTGTGTGTGTGTGTGTGTGTGCGTGCGTGCGCGTGCGTGCGCGCGTGTGTGCGTGTGTGTGTGTGTGTGTGTGCGCGTGCGTGCGTGCGTGCGCGTGTGTGTGTGTGTGTGTGTGTGTTGTGACGTAACGAGGCTTGCAGAGATAATATGGCTTTAGGTTTAGGCCATACGGTCTACGCCAGGGTTATGTAATGGAGATGATGTATACAGGGGGAGAGCACAGCGGGCTGGCTGTCTGCCGCGTGTGTGTCTTTCACCTCCCTCTCCCAGTGTGTCCGTCCGTGCCAGCTGAACCTAGTCGCTTCATTACCCCTCAGCACACTACAGCCATGCGTGTTATCTCTCTCTCCTCTCTCTCTTTCTCTGCTCGTTTTCTATCTTTACTCTCTTCTCTTTCTTTATCTTTATCTTTTACTCTCTCTCTCTCTCTTTACTTTCTTCTCTCTCGCGCGCGCGTGTTTTGTCTTATTCCCTCCCTGTTCTTTTTCCTTCCGTAGACCTTCTCTCTCTTCCATTCCCCCCCGGTGCTTATGTCTGCAGTCTGCCCCTTGTCCAGGGTTCCTCGTCAGTGCTCCTCTGTATGAGGTGAGGAGAGACCCTGAGCGGTCTCTCATCCCCCCAACAGGGGGCGCTGTCTGCTTTTCTCTGGGCACGTTCAGTCCTATCCCACTTGACTTGCCTCCGTGCTGCCCTGGTTCTTGGGCTCCAGCCAGCTCTCAGGCAGCAGGTTACATAAGAGGTAGCGTTTTTCCCTTTTTTTTTTTTACTTGGAATTCAGGCTCCACTGATGTGTGACCTTCAGCAGTAATTGCCAATAAAAGTGTGGCAGAGCTGTTTATTGAGAGACAGTGGCAGCGCCTCGCACACTGGGCGGCTCGGGCAAGGAAGTAGCCGTGGGGAGTCGGTGGGGGGGAGGGAGGGAGGGAGGGGGTGGGTGGGCAGAGGTGTGCAGGCTCTCACAACCCCACACCTGTTAACTGTTTCAGACCTGCCACTGCTACAAGGAATACCTCTGATGTTGTAACGTCAGGCCTGTTTTGTCTTTCTTTCTCTCCCTTATCTGCATGTCTCTCTTTTCTCCTCCGACATTCTCTGGCTTGGAATCGACCGTTCTGGCAGATCAGCGGATGTAGGGTTGTAAAGGGAGACATGTTGTAGGGAGGGGTGTTGCTGGGGTGCTGATAACACAGTCACTGTCACTAGGAGAGCGGCCAGGTTATGTAATAATAACACCAAGAAGGAGGGTGTGATTCTGACACCACCCAGACCCCCTGAAACGGGCCTCCGCCAGACTCTGAGACAGGTGGAAATTCCACCGATGAATCTTCTCATCTTTCCACTGCTGAAATGTGGTACTTCTTACAGTTTTTTCACGACGAGATGACCTTATCTTTCTTGCCCTGTTTCTCAGATACGTAGTGATTCAGCCGCCTCTGTATGCTCACACTCAGAAATTGCCGTCACAGTTTTTGCCATACAGCTTTGGAAGAAACTGACATGTGGAACTGCTAGTTGGCTGTCTTTAGTCCAGCTGTTTCCCATTGGCATGCCAGCTGTTCTACATGGGAAAAGCATGGGCGGCTCGGGGGTTCAGATTCAGTTTTAAAAGCATAAAATGTGGTAAGACAAGATGAGGTAATTGCTAATAGTCACACACCACCCCTCAAGTTTAACTTGAAAGTACCACAGTGACGTAGAAGTGTATCAGAAATGGCACACTAATGCGCATACCGCGTTATTGCAAGGTTCCTGGGTCGATTCCGACCCTCGACATAATGTTGCATGTCATCCCTCCTCTCTCTCACTCGTCCTTCCTGTCAATCTCTAATGTCTCTATTCCAATAAGGCAGAAATGCCCTAAAAATAGATTTGTGTGTAATAGAATTAGCAGAGAAGTTATAAGTTGAGAGGATTTTGAGTTAGAGAGGTTTGCTTGTAAGTAAGTAAAGCTTTATTTATATAGCGCCTTTCGTACATGAAATGCAACTCAACTTGTAGTTGCAGACTTGTTTGCATGCATCATCGGTTTTCCTGTGGAAATGAATGTTGTACGGAAACAGACGAGGGTCCTGATAAGGGGAGATTCTTGTCTAGTCTCACAATTACTCAGCCAAACACAGCGTGACTTGGTTACTGAGGTAGAGAGAACCTCCGTGTGGTCTGGTTCTGGGTTTTCACTTTGCACCATTTCCATGTGTAACTTCTGGCTCTCCAAAGACTAGTTTTTAGTTTTTTGTTCTTTGTTTTTTTTCCATTTGCACGTAGTATTATGCATCCAAAGCATCACTAATGACAGTAGCTCCATGCCGCTAAGCGATTATCTGAAAGCTGTGGTGATTTTGTCCTGGCATTTCTGGAGGGGCAGTTTTGTATCACATCACTATCACAAAACATAACGGTGGTTTTGTGCATGTGGTTTTGTGCTTTGCTGCCATCTCTAGCTGCACTGATGTTTTTAAAACGTACATATGCTAAGTTTTCTAGTATCTCAATTGTGTGCATGTTCTTGTAAACACATGTATGTCAAATAGGTCATGGCCAGTGCTCGACCACAACACCAGATTAGAAAGTGCTTTATTTGGGTCAAAACAGAGCTCTTCACTGAACATTTGCTACCGATTCATCGTGGTCATTTAGCACCGTTTTAGACTGCACGGTCAACAAATAATCTACACGATTCATTGTTAGCTAGTTAGCATTAGCGACAGACGTACAGTAGACCGACTGAATTATTTCCCGTCCCATCAGGCCATGTTTAATGTCATTGGCGTTTAATATTTTGTTCGCCACCTGTTGCTAAGCAGAATTCGTCGGGCAGGAACATTTCGGCCCTTTCACCCAATGTAATTTTTCCCTGCTTACGCCAATCACACACACACACACACACACACACACACACACACACACACACACACACACACTAGAGAAATTACTCCAAAACAGCACTATAAGGATTGTGAGTCTTATAAATAAAATATACGTTTATTATATTTATACACACCAATTTCACACCAATTTCACCGCTATTTTGTATTAAATATAAAATACATGCCGATTTGAGTGGGCATGTATGAAAGAAAAATTGTAGAAACACGTCACTCATGTCCTCATACTGAAATGTGGTTATTGATTCTAGGTTTGCTCCAGTCCTTCCCACAGTGTTAGTACATCCCATACCACTTAAGCTTCCTTGCGTACTGTAAGGCTAACGGTACTCCTTCTAGAATAGGTGGTGTTGCCTGTAGTTCATTGTGCTCATGTTGATGTGTACACCTGCTAGGCTAATACCTTTTGATGCACAATATGGCCGAACCCAATGATGGCATTATTAAGCATATCAACACAATATAATGATATGAATAGTTATTCGTTACACCATCATCAGGTGCAGATTCATTAGACGAGAGCATGTTTGTCGTCCTGCTGTATTCACTCTGGCTGCCTTTGAGTCATGCACTTTTTTTTTACTGTTGGGCCACATGACTGGCCACGACCAATCAACTGCAACCAGGCAGGTCCTTGGAGAAGCTGGCATGGGCCTGCCCTACTCTGTTAGTTGGCACTGAGAGGGAGGTGTCCTGAGAGATGCCTGTAGGCTACTGTAGTCAGGTTGACCAGGTAGGGTGCTGCTCTGTTGGGGGTCCTGAACGGCAACAACCAATCACCAATAACCTTGACTAACCCCCCACCTTTTTATCTCCAATCAGCTGGCTCCTCCTCTTGAACCTGAAGTCCCTGCAGAGGTGTGTTCAAGCCCATATTGGCCCTTCTGCGCTCCAATATGGGCGGTTTCAGATCATCCGTCTGTCTGTCTGTTCTCTACGCCGTAGTCACGTTTCATTCCAGACCTCCTCAGTTTTAATCATCGCCCCCCCCCCCCACTCGTTTAGATGGAAAGAGCCCATTTCTTCCCCAATGATATTTCCCTTCTGCAGGGCCCACTCATTAAAACACGGACACGTGCCAAATTCTCCTCCCTAGCGAACCTTTAATTATGCTGTGAACTGACCCCTGTCTGTTCCTCCCTCCATTCATCCATCCATCCCTCCCGCCCTCTGTTCATCCATCCATCCATCCACCCATCCACCCACCCTTGGGTTTTTGAGAGAATTCCAGTTTCTTGACCTTTCCTCTGGGTTTTTTGGGCGAATCGGAACTGGGTGTTTTTCCATGGCAGACGGGAACATGGGCTTACACTGTGTCGGTAGCGCACTGGCTCCCTTATGTAACCTGGAGAGGGAGAGCGCTTTTCTCCTGGCTTGGGTTTCTCCCCCTTGGCAGCCTGTCGTTGGGCTTATTTAATTAACGTGGTTCCATTTGACCCCCCCAAGTTATGAGGGGAGTCACTCAACAGTTTGTTGATTTGAAATCATTTGTGTGAAATGATAACGAGTGTGACGCGTGGTCTCATCGCTAAAGTGATATTGGAACGTAAACTTAATGAAGGGTGTTCGAATAAGGTTTTTTCCATCAGCAAGCCCTTACTTTATTTCATTTCTTTTTCTCTAACCACTGCTTAAAATGTTGGTAGATTTTAAGCCTCACATGATCACATTCCTACCCCACTTCACCCCCGTCCCCTACACAACCACCTCCCTCTGTTAACTGCATGACGTCATCATTCCCTGCATGTCAGGAAAGTGACTAATTTGCACTGTATTAACACCCCCCTTTTCTTTCTTTTCTTTTCCAAATTTCCTTTTTTTTCCTTTTCCTTTTTCTTTTTAAAACGTGCTTTCTGCTAACCTCACCTCACCCTCAGGAGCTTGACCCCAACCAGCCCCTGAAGTTACTGGAGGATCAAAGACGGGTAGGTATACAGTCCAGTGGAGTCTGATGCCGTGGTCCAGTGTGTCCTGGGGTCCCCCCCTACTCGCTGTCTCGCTCTCTTTCTCTCGACTGGCTGTCCTGATCCACTCCCCAAAGCCGCCCTGCTACCACAGCATGCCCACCCACCACCACCCACCCTCACTGGGTCTCCCCTACTAACTGGCCACTGGGTATGGGGGAGCAGTGGGTTACTGTACAGGAGGACTAGAGATATTGATATGTGTCAACGTGAGGTGGTCCATTCAGAGAGGCTGGAAATAGATCATTTCAATTGCAGATTGATTCATGCAAAGGACAACCATGGCTATGCACCACTGACTCATGGAGTGGTGGTCGACCAGTGATGAGCATCGCAGACATCAGGGTGCTATGAGATATGAGAGGGGGTCAGGTCTCTGGGACACACGATGCTCTTTGACCACGCCCACTCAGCAAGGGCATCAGTCAAGAGGTCAGAGGTCGCAGAGGAAGATGGTCTGAATTGTTAGAGTAAAAGTCAAAGTTCAGAATGCATCATGTTCAGCATTACCTGTTAAACGAGTCAACAACGATAACAAAGACAAGCTTCACCTAAAAAAATAATAATGCCTACGTCATTGTTCTAGAATGTTCTTCACGGTGTGCAACTGGTACACCCCACAGTGTCGGTGGGTTATCACATACAGTATGTTCTCATATTAGATTCTTAGCCCTACTACTACAGAGATGACACAATTACACTGATTCCTGGGATTCCTGATGTACCCCTTAACTTCTGTCAGGTCTCTGAGACACACGGTGCTCTTTGACCAAGCCCACTCAGCAAGGGCATCAGTCAAGAGGTCAGAGGTCGCAGAGGAAGATGGTCTGAATTGTTAGTCAAAAGTCCAACTTCAGAATGCATCATGTTCAGGGATTCCTGATGTACCCCTTAACTTGTGATCAGAAGGCATCTGTCGTCTTCGTCACCTGACCTCTGCTCGTTATTTTAGGGGGAAGCTCTGAGGCAGATCCTGGTGAATCGTTACTATGGGGACATGAAGCCCGGAGCGAGAAGAGACAGTCTGACAACCTTCAGCAGCGGCCCTGTTAGTCCTGTGACTGGAGTACAGGCGAAGCCTCCGACAGGTGTGTGTTTGTGTGTATGTGTGTGTACGTGTCTGTGTCTGTCTGTGGATGATACAACTTCAAACTCTAATCCCTGAGGTATCGACTTGTTATTCCCTCGTGTCGAAGAGCCCCGACCCCTAATCACAGTGATGTCGTCACTCGTTTCCAGTGCTCTAGGGGGGATAAGGGAATAAGTTCCTGTTCACGGTCCTGCCCTTGTCCTCCATTAAGCCCTTGGAACTGCGCTTCCCTTCATCAGCATACAAGCCCCTCTACTCAGGCTAAACCAGGTTGTGCTGTTGCCTGGCGACCGGAGAGAGGCCTCCAGATTAGAATTGGCTGCGGACACACCTGTTCACACACACACACACACACACACACACACACACACACACAGAGCAATCCTCTGGGTACCATTATCACACAGAGTGTCTAGAGGAGGCAGCAGTATGAGAGGAGGAGACTAGCCGTGGCCAGGGAATAAACCCTCTGAATGCAGAGATGTCATGATGATCCCTGTAGTTTCTAGCGTTCTACCATCAGGCTAAATCGTGTTACCTTATAATCAGGGTTCCCGCGCGGGTCTTAAAAAGCCTTAAAGACTCAAATCCAGCGATCCGATTTACAAGGCCTAAAAAGGTCTTACATTTCAGTTATTCTGTCTAAAAATTAGGTGCTAGGTCTTAAAAATGAGATCCTGAAAGGATCTATTTAGCAAAAAAATGCCAATTCGCTCCCTTTTTTGTCTGTATGGCAGTGAAATCCCTAATTTCATCACCTCGAGGATGACAAAAAGCTATCACATGGTGTCGCAAATAGGTCTAAAATTGTATTCAAAGCCTAAAAAAGGTCTAAAAAGGTCTTAAATTTGACTTGTTGAAACTTGTAGGAACCCTGATAATGAGCTGATTATGCAGTGAGTCAGTGATTGAGATGGAAGCTTCCTGCCTTCTGAGAAGGAGGCAAACAGATTGTCGTTGTGGCGACGTGGTGTTGTGTTTCCCCAGTCACAGTCTGTTCTTAGGTGTTATTGCTGCTTGCCCTAACGCCTCCTTCCCCGTCCCTCCCCCTAGTGGTGAATTCAGGGGCGGCGGGTCGAGCGGAGTTGTGCCTGGCAGAGGTCCAGTGCCACCTGGACAAGGAGGGGGCGTCCGACCTGGTCATCGACCTCATCATGAACGCCACCAGCGACTGCATCTTCCACGAGAGCATCCTATTGGCCACCGCCTTGCTAGAGGGAGGGAACACGGTCATCCAGGTGAGTGAGTTCACTCAGGTCAGGAGTATATTCACTCAGGTCAGGAGTATATTCACTCAGGTCAGGAGTATATTCACTCAGGTCAGGAGTATATTCACTCAGGTCAGGAGTATATTCACTCAGGTCAGGAGTATATTCACTCAGGTCAGGTGTATATTCACTCAGGTCAGGTGTATATTCACGGTCATCCAGGAGAGTGGGTTCACTCAGGTCAGGTGTATATTGGTAGACTGTAGAGAGGAGGAGAGTCTTGCATGCCAAGCCTCAAGGCTGCTCTGGACAATAAGACTAGAAGAAAATGGCTAAGAAAACATGGTTGGAATCAAAACAAGTAAATCTCAGGAGCGAAACATCAGTGAAGGGTGGCTCCCGGCTGACGACCCTGCAGTCAGCCCACTGGCACCGTCGGAGGTGCGACAGGCAGCAATGCCCAGCAGGTATACCCACCTGTGCTTTCATCTATCTAATCTGGCTTGCCAGTGACTACTGAGAAAAGAGCAGTTGGCATCCAGGAAAGACTGGTGGGCTGCCAGGGAAGTCTGGCTGGCGGCAGGAAAGACTGCACCGGGGGTGGCGGGGCTAGTTACCCTTTAAACACGTCCTTGTAGCCTTGCTACAGGGACTCCCCAAACTAACTACAAGCAGAATAAGGAAAAAACAACCCGGCGGTCCACCGAGAGGCGGGATGGAAGATGGACCAATCAGGACAGATAACACGGTAACGACTGGAACGGCAACGACTAACGATCAAAGGATCCTGAGAGAATGCAGCTGTGGGTGGTCCAAAGTAACAACCTACTTGGGCCTGCGGATCCACCAGGGGAGGACAAAATGCGGCGGCAGCTACCAGATGCAAGCTTGCACTGCGCCAGCAGGTCAGACAAGGAGGAATCAGAGCCAGGTTGAGCACCACAGTGCTACTGATCCCACCATTGCATCCGGTGAGAGAGAGCAAGAACAGCCTCCCCAGCAGGATTTGCAACCACATCTGCATGACCCACAACAGGAGCATCAGAGCAGAACGTCAGGTAGAGAATCCACCAAAGAAACCCCAGAGAAGCCAGACCGGAAACCCAAGATCAAGTGGCCAAAGGCCAGCGACAAGGATTCATGGAGAAGCTTCGACGAAAGCTTACATACCACCCTCCAGAACAGTCTAAGAGGCAGCACAACGTCCAAGCTGAACATCTTCGGCCATATCATCTATGAGGAAGGCAAGGGAAGATTTGGAGAGATGCCTCAGAGGAGGACCGTTCCTAGGCAGAGCGGGAGACGGGAGAGAGAAATCCTCAAGCTGGTAAAGGAGCGGCGACGTTTGCGGAAGGCATGGAGGAGAGCTGAGGAAGAGGAGAAGGAGGGCTTGCAGAACCTCTGGAGTCAGATCAGAACCAGACTCACCCACCTGAGGCGAGCTGAAAGGATCAGGAAACGTAGAAGCAACAAAGAAAAGGCAAGGACGAACTTCTTCCGGGACCCGTTCAAGTACGCCCGGGGTTTGCTTGAGGAGACGAAATCGGGGAAGCTGCAGACCACCGAGCAGGAGCTGGAGGAACACATCAAGGACCAGCTCAGTGACAGCCAAAAGGAGAGTCCCCTTGGTTCCCCAGGGCACGTACCGCTCCCACCCGAGCCCTCTTCTCAGTTTGACACCACTCACCACAGATGGTCTGAAGTTAAGCAGGTGGTGGAGCATGCGAGAGCTGCATCTGCACCCAGACCAAATGGCGTCTCCTATAGGGTATACAAGAACTGCCCAATGACCCTGAAGCTTTTGTGGAGACTAATGGGCATTGCCTGGAAAACAGAATCCATCCCTTCAGCATGGAGCAGAGCAGTCACTACCTTCATCCCGAAAGAGAAAGACTCCCATGACATCAGCCAATTCAGAGGCATAGCCTTATTGAATGTGGAGGGGAAGATTTTCTTCTCAGTGATGGCAAAGCGCATGACCAGCTACCTCCTGGCAAACAATTACATCAACACCAGCTGTCAGAAGGCAGACGTCCCAGGATTTCCTGGCTGCGTGGAGCATTCGGCTATGATCTGGGAACAGATCCAGACAGCGAAGCGGAGCAAATCAGACCTGCACGTCGTTTGGCTGGACCTTGCAAATGCATATGGGTCTGTTCCCCACCAGCTCATCCACTTTGCCCTCAAATTCTTCCACATACCACCGTGCATCCAGAGCCTACTAGCAACCTACTTTAACAACTTCCATGTATGCTACACAACCCAGGAGTTCTCAATATGTTGGCACCGGCTGGAGAAAGGGATAGCGATGGGTTGTTCGATCTCCCCCATCCTTTTCACAGCAGCGTTTGAGATCATCCTAATCGGCGGAAGACAGATGGTCAGAGGAATCAGATCCCAGTCAGGTCTGCGACTCCCAGCCCTACGGAGCTATATGGATGATGTCACCACACTCCTTCAGACAGCAGCGTGCACAGCGAGACTTCTGAAGAGGTTTGAGGAGCTCCTAACATGGGCCCGGATGAGGATAAAACCAACTAAGTCCCGCAGTCTCTCAATCAGGAAAGGAGTCCGGAATGACAACATCTCTTTCTCAGTGGATGGCGAGAAGATCCCGCTGCTAGTGGACCATCCTGTGCGAAGCCTCGGAAGGCTTTACACGGCTGACCTTTCTGACAAGCCCATGGCTTCTTCTGTCACTTCCCAGCTCTTGGACGGCCTGAATAAGATCGACCAAAGCCTCCTACCAGGGAAATTCAAGGTGTGGTGTTACCAGTTCACCTTATACCAACGTCTCATGTGGCCCCTGAAGTTGTGTGACATCACTTTAACAACAGTGCTGAAGTTGGACGCAAAAGCCAACAACTACATCCGCAAGTGGCTGGGCCTTCCCCGCTGCCTCACTAATACAGCGCTGTTTGGAAGAACCACACTGAAGCTCCCACTGAAATCCATCAGCCTGGGCTATAAACAGGAGAAGGTGAGACTCGTGTTCGAGCTGAGAGACTCACCCGACCCGTTTGTCCAACACAGCAAGGCCCAGGTTCGCACAGGACGCAAGTGGGATGCCACGCAGGCAGTTGACCAGGCCATCAATCGCTTGAAACACCAGGAGATCGTCGGGGTGCTGCAGCCAGGCAGGACTGGTTTTGGATTGATTGAGAATGTTTATTTTTTTTGGTCCCCTATGCAATTCACAATACAGATATAAAAAATAAAAAAATAAAAAATGTACACAGTCACAATTCATAACACCAGGACCAAAAAGGTGTAGGCCGAAGCCGTGGCTTATTGCGCCTACCCTTGTTACATGTATGCATGTCCCCCCATGAATGCATAATCAAAACATTGAAACTTTTATAAACAAAATGTCACTTACGCATGTCAACAAAAAGTTCAAAAAATACCAAACAAAAACTATATTTAAACCTCTGTTTTATACTTGTTAATCATCTTATTTTTAAATAATTTTTTTTATCCTTTTAGTGTACTACACATTTTCATTTCCTTTTCAAAAGTATTCCATAAATTAACTCCTTTAACTGTTATACATCTTTGTTTTTCATTTGTTCTAATCTTTGTTTTCATAAACATACATATTCCTCTGAGTTCGTAATTACTCTGTCTAACTTGAAATAGTCTCTGGATACAGTCTGGAAGCATCTTATTTTTTACTTTATACATTACTTGTGCCATTTTGAAGTCCACCAATTCTTTAAATTTGAGATCATAGGTGTTTATGAATAATTTGTTAGTTGGTTCTTGATAGGCAGCTCTGTTTATAATTCGTATAGCTCTTTTCTGTAGTAAATCAATTGGATTTGTGATTGTTTTGTATGTGTTATGTGGATGGGGATCAGCACCCAAGATGTGGTCCAAGGCAACGAGGAAGGAAAGGAAAGATCTAGTGATCTCCGAAGTCGTAAAGATCGAAGAGGAGTGCTACAAAATCAGAGCCGTGGGCCAACAACAGCAAGGAAGGTGGACAACGTGGGAGGCTGTGATCAACAGAGCCATCACATGGAAGGATATGTGGAGGCTGCCCCAAGCAAGGCTGAGCTTCTCGATCAGGGCCACCTATGACACCCTTCCCAGTTCCCGGAACCTGCACCTCTGGTACGGCACAGAGGAGACCTGCCAACTCTGCAACGCCAACAACCCAAACTTGCGACACATCCTCTCTGGATGCAAGGCGGGACTGACGCAGGGTCGGTACAGATGGCGGCACGACCGGGTGCTGCGCAAACTAGCGGAAATTCTGGAAGCACGCAGACTGGAATCAAACAAGAGCAGCCCAGTCACATCACAGCAGCGGATCCAGTTTGTCCGGCAAGGGGGAGAAAGTCAGGGCAGCAGCACGAAGCAGTGGTCCCTCCTGTCTCCTGGAGGAGAGTGGAACATGAGAGCTGACCTCGATCGACAGCTGAAGTTCCCACACGAGATCACATCAACCTCCCTTCGGCCAGATGTCGTACTCTGGTCTACCCCGATGAGGACAGTCATCATGGCGGAGCTGACCGTTCCATGGGAAGAGGGGATGGAGGCTGCCTTCGAGAGAAAGAAGGAAAAGTACACAGACTTGGCAGCTGCGTGCTCGCAAGCAGGGTGGAGGGCAGTCACCTATCCTGTGGAAGTTGGGTGCAGAGGCTATACAGGAACATCTACACAGTGGCTCCTGAGGTCGCTGGGGATCACAGGATCCAAGCTGAGAAAGGCGCTCAAAGACCTGGCGGAGGAGGCTGAACAAGGGAGCTTCTGGCTCTGGCTCAGAAGAAAGGACAAGGCGTGGGGGAAAGGAGGATCCTAGGGCTGGCTGCAGGGAGTGGCAGGGAGACGTCCCCGTCACTGCTCCACCACCTTGAGATGTTCCGGGATTAAAGGAGCGAAACATCAGTGAAGGGTGGCTCCCGGCTGACGACCCTGCAGTCACTGCAGCCCACTGGCACCGTCGCAGCAATGCCCAGCAGGTATACCCACCTGTGCTTTCATCAAAGGGTTAGTGCAATATTTGTGTGGTGGCCTGGGAAAACCCTTCACATGGTGGCATTTTGACATTTTCATTTTTAAGTTCTCAGCTATTCATAACTGGTTGAATGACTGAGATAGCCCTTTATTTTAAAAAGTTATGAGCATTTTAATGTATCATGTCAAAATAAGTGAAAGATGATAAATGCGTCCATGCTGCCCCCGACTCCTTTCTCCTCCGGGTCGGGGGAGGAGCCTATGCAGATCGGCCGGTCTCGTTTGTCTGCTTGTGATGCAAAGCAAACTACCCACCACAAAAACATAAAAATAAGTACTTTCTCTTTTGTTTTCTTAAAATGTTTATTCACCATAATGTAGTATGGAGTTCAAAATACTAGAATACCACATAATATAAAAATCGCCAAAATCGCGATTTCCATCTATTTTTGCTCTTTGCCACAAACGAACGGCAGCGACATCCGACGGGTTTTCCCAGGCCACCACACTTTTGTCAACATATAGTCAAATGGTCCCCTACCACACAGGAGGTTTACAGTATGGGCCAGGAGAACCTTGAATCCGTTGGAGCCATTGGAGATATAAAGAAAAGTTCAATATTTATCAGAAATATCACCTCAAAGTAACTTCCAACCAAGTCAGAGTTAATTTGAAGTGATTTGAAAATAAAGGGATATTTTCCCAAAAATAAGGGAAAATAAAGGGATATTTTCCCGAAAATATGGGATATTCCCTGCACGCCCCCCCCACCGTCCACATACCATACCCCTTACATTTAGCCAGGGTACACACAGTTAATCTTAAAATCACCACTAGGCAACCACTTGCTTGCAACAACTAACCAGTTCCTACAGGGCCATACTCTATCACTCCTATTGTTTTTTTTGTTAGCAAATGAGGTCTCAAATGACGAGCACACCTCAAGCCATGGAAGCAGTTAGCCCACATAGCAGTTAGCCGAAGATCATTAAAATAACTGCGTTACTGTAAACGAATTGAAAATACAGAGTGAGAGAAATGGCACTAGTGAGTAGCTGTTGGTCCACAGTTGTACCTGTGTGGGTGCGATTCAACGTCAGACAAAACATCGGCAAAAAGTCTGATGAACAGTTATGTTGGAGCTCTCGTGTTTGGGCCTGCTACGACTCACAGAGGCTGAGTAGTGCCTCCACAGTGCCCAGGTGAGAGGAGCAGAACAGGGGGAACAAAGGAGAGAGGGAGGGGTAGACTGGGCCCAGAAGGAGAGTAGGAAGTGGAGGCAGAGAAGGAACTAATCGTCTACTGGGAGAGGTCCAAGCTCAGAGCCAGTCAAACGCCTGGCTGCCTCCCCATGCCCAGCCAGCGAGGGGTTGCTACGGCAACTCAGCACTCCGCTAACCTCACAGAGAGAGTCTTGGCTTTACACCCTAGTCAGTTTTTGGTTCGTGTTTTGCAAGGCCATCTGTTTGTTTTGGTGGTTGCCAAACCCCATGGAAGAGTTTCTCACTGAAGTGTGGTTGTGTGTGTTAGAGAGGGTTTCACAGGGGAATTACGGCCATGAGTCACTGTGAGACTTGTGTTGTAGAGGATTCCTGATCCTCCCGCCTACTGGAGTTGCCACCCTGTTGAGGGTGAAGCTTATTAGTTTATAGAACGATTTTGTCATAATGGTCCAATTTCCTCTAACTCTTAAACATGTGTTATGCTGGGTTGCCTTGGAGTCTTTGGAAGCACAGGGTATCTGAAACCTATAGTAAGTAAGTAAGTAAGTAAGTAAAGCTTTATTTATATAGCACCTTTCATACAAGAAATGCAGCTCAAAGTGCTTTGCAACAGGAATAAGAACATAAAGTGAATATAAAAACATATATAAGCATAGAATGAATATAAAAGCAGGGGAAAACAGTAAAAAGAAAAGGTAAAGGTAAAATACAATAAAGATATAGGCAGGGTCTTTATTATTAGGGCTTTTCCTCTCTTTTTCTCCAAGGAGCTTGCACGACATGAAAACAGCGGCTCGTTTAACAATGACAGTCAGGTTCCTTTTTCTTTCTTTTTTGGCAAAGACAAATGCGCTTGGTTACTGGATCTTGTCCTGTATAGTGCTGTGTGAATCGAAAACATATCAGCGGCTTATCAACAGACGCATCGCATTTCTGCCTCTTATATAACACTGGGCCGACTGCCCTCCTCGTAGGACAGAAGAACCCTTGTTGTCCAAATGAAAAGCAAAAACATAGCATTCTTTTTTTATTCATTTTGCCATGCAGTTTGTTTGTTTGTTTTCGCTGTAGCCCGGCCAACAGACGATTTGCTCCGAAAGAAGGGAGAGAACGAGGAGAGAGAGGGATGGAATGGTCCAGAGTGGAGGTGTGTTCTGAGCTTAGGGTCTGCGTGCCGTGCAGGGCTCTGAGCTGGATGTGGCAGCCCTGGGGGGAACAGGGGAAGTGTGTTAGTTAGTGAACACAAAGAGAAGCAGGGGCAGGTCACAACCTTGGCACTGCCCAGGCCCTCTGCAGCCCTCTTCTCTGCAGGCTCCCAGAGATTACTAAGGGCCCTATTATGCACTTCATAAGTCTTAAGCAATAAGACGAGGCGGTAGATCTAAACTTAAGACGTGGAGGCGTGGTCAAGGCCACTTTGCTATTATGCGTGCGGTAGTGGGCGCCTAAGACCCGGCGCTAAGCCCAGAAATTAGTCATGGGTGTGTTTTGGGCGTCTTCTCAATCAACCCAATCAGCGTGCCAGGTGCCATTCCCTTTAAGAACCGGCTGCGTTAAGTCATAAGCACTATGCTATTATGCAGTTCATAGGCGCTCTTCATGCACGTTTTGAAACACGAGCGCGCCTCCGCGGTTTGCGCATGCGCACTGACCCACTTCTTAAGAAGTCGGTCGGCGCGCATGCGCAAACCGCGGAGGCGCGCTCGTGTTTCAAAACGTGCATGAAGTCTAGCGCCTAAGAACTTTTCAAACCACTTCTTAGCGCTAGGCGCAAAGTCAGATCGCATAATAGCAGGGGCGCCTAGCGCACTTCATTAACATATGAACACTCCCACAATGAATAATATATGCACGGGAGTCTTACGTCTTATGTGTGGGCGCCTAGCGACACCTGCATAATAGCAGTAGCGCGTATGAAGCGCATAATAAGGGTGGCGGTAGGTCTTAACCTGGCGGTGCGTCTTAATTAAGACTTAAGACGGCAAGTTAAGAAGTGCATAATAGGGCCCTAACACTCTTAACTGGCCAGTGTTTCTCCCCTCCTCCCTCAGGGGTGTTGGTCTGCTAGCCATGCTAATTACACTTCCCACTCTGGAGCGTTACGACAAAGTTCTGCTTCTGACGAGATGGCCAAGACTTGTCTTCAGTCAGGCATCAGTCCTGCTGATTCATTTTAAAATGACTGACTTATATTAGCGCCTTTATCCAAAGCGCTTTACAACGGCCTCTCTTTCATCCATTCACACACACATTCACACACCAATGGCGGCAAGCTACCACGCAAGGCGCCGGCCCGCTCACTGGGAGCAATTCGGGGGTTCAGTGTCTTGTCCAAGGACACTTCGACATATGGCCAGCCGGGGATCGAACCGCCGATCTGCCGACCTTGCGATCATTAGACGGCAGCTCTACCTCCTGCGCCACAGCCGCCCCACAGCCGTACCCATTTTGTGGGTAGTCAGTCACACCCTTTGTGAATATGCTGTGTCGGTTGATGAGGTTGATGAGGTTTCTGTTTCTCAGGGGTTTTTCTCTCTTAATCTCCTAATCAAATCAAAACATCCAATCAAAGGTGTTATGAGAAAGACTGGATACTAAGCTGGCTTTATCCATTTGTCCACATAAGGCCCCACTTCTGTGATCGACATTAAGCTGTAGCGGTTAGCACAGAGCTAGCGTCCCCGTGAGGAGCAGGAACAGAAGCTTCCAGAACATCATGACGTTAGAATTATAAGGTTCTATCTCCATTTTTGTCAAAATTGAGTTTTTTGCATAATCTGATCCATTAGGTGTTTATTAATGCCTGTGTGGTGTTATTTTAAAAATGTTGACATTTTTTTGTTAGTAATTAATCAAATACAAAGGTTCCATCTCATAAAACATAATAGAATGTAAAAACTTTGACGCTCAATATCTCTGAACTACCCGAAACGGAGATAGAACCTTATAACTCTAAGATCACGCTATGTCACCTGTGGCTACTCCGGCCTAGACAGACATCTGGGTAGGTCAGACAGTCATGAGGAGTGCCAATTGGATGATTAAGATTGCTCTGTCTCTGTCGTTTTCTCGCCCGTTGTTGGAAGCTAGTGCCAACGTTGTTGGCTACTGTATAGCGGTAGTAGTGGGCAGAACAGCCGACAGGCCACAGTGAGGTCAGAATATTCTGTCAAGGGATAACTTCATCCCTTCAAATTGAATTTCGAGCATTTTTCCTCAGGTTTCGCTCAGCGTCAGTTCCGAATATCAGACACTTAACTTCCTGATTCAACTATCAGTTATCAAAACTCCAAGGCCACAGTCTGGCCGTAGTCTGAAGGTGATATGAAAGCATGACACATAGATCCACCGTGTTTCATCCGAAAAGTATTATTATATTTCGTGAGCTTAGAATTCGAAGGTTCTATCTCCGTTTAGGGTAGTTCAGAGATATTGAGCGTCAAAGTTTTTACATTCCATTATGTTTTGTGAGATGGAACCTTTGTATTTTTATGAATTACTAACTCAAAAATGTCATTTGTCAACATTTTAGAAAATAACACCACACAGGCACTAATAAACACCTAATGGATCAGATTATGTAAAAAAACAAAATGTTGACAAAAATGGAGATAGAACCTTATAATTCTAACGTCACGATTTATCAGAGAGAGAAAGAGAGTAGAGGATGGGAGCACAAAAACGGGTGATGTCTCGGGTTTGAGTCAGACACACACTGCCCTTCTGAGACAGAAGGATGAGGTCACCTCGTCCAGCTGAGGATGATGAACTAATGGGTGTGTGATCTCATTACTACACTATATGAGAGAATGTGTAGAGTTCTTATGAGGAAGAATCCTGTCATGTTGACTCCGCCTTCTGACCTTTCATTGAACGGGGCTCTCATGTTCCCTTTGTGCACCTGTTACTGTCCATGTAAGAGTACACAACAACTCTGTTAAATATTAGTGGGACCTGCCTCTGTGTGGTGTACTGTATCTTTGTGGACAAGATAACAAATGCAGTATATGGCCACACACACACACACACACACACACATACCAGCCACGCAAGCAGGTTATTTCCCAAACAGGCCAGCTGGAGTGTTCTGCTGTGTTATGTAAGAGCACCTTTATAGCAGGTCTACTCTTCAGTCTACCTCCCCCATGCCCATGGCTCCCTGGCCCCTTTCCCTCCCTGTGACCCCTGACCCTTGACCCTGCCCTGACCGTCTCAGCCGCCACAGGCCAGATTTGGGCCCGATCCCGATTCCCTTTTCTACCCCTATGGTTCATTTTCGAGTGCCACTCGCTTTGGAGCCAAGGCCTCTGAACATAGCCACAAGCCATAGTGGTTGAAATCTTTCCCTATGAAATGGGACAACCCTTCAAGACCCTGATACGTCATCAGTAGTATCGTAGAAAAGCATTGACGCTCACGATTCATTCACAACTTAAGTTTTACGCTATAAATCGATCAAACAAGTCATCAAATAGACAAAAAAAGAACAGTGCTTCACTATCAGACCGTCAGACCGACAGAATAACGGTGCTCTGTAGGCTATTAACTTGTGCCTGTGACACCCCTACCCTAAACGTGAACGCGCAAAAACAAAGCCGTAGGGGTGAATTGGGATCGGCCCTTATCCTCCCCACCTATGCCTCAGGTTCACTTTTCAACAGCCACCTGGAAAGCTCATGAACCCTTTGTTGGCGGAGCTGAGTTTTAGCCTGGAGCAACACGGTAAAACCTAGTCTACTATGACTCCTTCAACACAGTAAAACATCTACTATGACTCCTTCAACACAGTAAAACAACAGTCTACTATGACTCCTTCAACACAGTAAAACGTCAACTATGACTCCTTCAACACAGTAAAACATCGTCTATTATGACTCCTTCAACACAGTAAAACATGTCTACTATGACTCCTTCAACACAGTAAAACATTGTCTATTATGACTCCTTCAACACAGTAAAACAACGTCTCCTATGACTCCTTCAACACAGTAAAACATCGACTATGACTCCTTCAACACAGTAAAACAACGTCTACTATGACTCCTTCAACACAGTAAAACATGTCTACTATGACTCCTTCAACACAGTAAAACAACGTCTACTATGACTCCTTCAACACAGTCAAACAACGTCTACTATGACTCCTTCAACACAGTAAAACACAGTCTACTATGACTCCTTCAACACAGTAAAACATCGTCTACTATGACTCCTTCAACACAGTAAAACATTGTCTACTATGACTCCTTCAACACAGTAAAACATCGTCTACTATGACTCCTTCAACACAGTAAAACATCGTCTACTATGACTCCTTCAACACAGTAAAACAACGTCTACTATGACTCCTTCAACACAGTAAAACATCGTCTACTATGACTCCTTCAACACAGTAAAACAACGTCTACTATGACTCCTTCAACACAGTAAAACAACATCGACTATGACTCCTTCAACACAGTCAAACATCGTCTACTATGACTCCTTCAACACAGTAAAACATCGTCTACTATGACTCCTTCAACACAGTAAAACAACATCTACTATGACTCCTTCAACACAGTAAAACAACGTCTACTATGACTCCTTCAACACAGTAAAACAACGTCTCCTATGACTCCTTCAACACAGTCAAACATCGTCTACCATGACTCCTTCAACACAGTAAAACATCTACTATGACTCCTTCAACACAGTAAAACACAGTCAACTATGACTCCTTCAACACAGTAAAACATCTGCTATGACTCCTTCAACACAGTAAAACATTGTCTACTATGACTCCTTCAACACAGTAAAACATCTACTATGACTCCTTCAACACAGTAAAACAACGTCTCCTATGACTCCTTCAACACAGTAAAACATCTGCTATGACTCCTTCAACACAGTAAAACATCGTCTACTATGACTCCTTCAACACAGTAAAACATTGTCTACTATGACTCCTTCAACACAGTCAAACATCGTCTACTATGACTCCTTCAACACAGTAAAACATCGTCTACTATGACTCCTTCAACACAGTAAAACATATTCTACTATGACTCCTTCAACACAGTAAAACATATTCTACTATGACTCCTTCAACACAGTAAAACAACGTCTACTATGACTCCTTCAACACAGTAAAACAACGTCTACTATGACTCCTTCAACACAGTAAAACACCGTCTACTATGACTCCTTCAACACAGTAAAACATAGACTATGACTCCTTCAACACAGTAAAACAACAGTCTACTATGACTCCTTCAACACAGTAAAACATCGTCTACTATGACTCCTTCAACACAGTAAAACAACGTCTACTATGACTCCTTCAACACAGTAGAACATCGTCGACTATGACTCCTTCAACACAGTAAAACAACGTCTACTATGACTCCTTCAACACGGTAAAACAACGTCTACTATGACTCCTTCAACACAGTAAAACAACGTCTACTATGACTCCTTCAACACAGTAAAACAACATCTACTATGACTCCTTCAACACGGTAAAACAACGTCTACTATGACTCCTTCAACACAGTAAAACAACGTCTACTATGACTCCTTCAACACAGTAAAACATCATCTACTATGACTCCTTCAACACAGTAAAACAACGTCTCCTATGACTCCTTCAACACAGTCAAACATCTACTATGACTCCTTCAACACAGTAAAACCTAGTCTACTATGACTCCTTCAACACAGTAAAACCTAGTCTACTATGACTCCTTCAACACAGTAAAACATCTCCTATGACTCCTTCAACACAGTAAAACAACGTCTACTATGACTCCTTCAACACAGTAAAACAACGTCTATGACTCCTTCAACACAGTAAAACAACGTCTACTATGACTCCTTCAACACAGTAAAACAACGTCTACTATGACTCCTTCAACACAGTCAAACAACGTCTACTATGACTCCTTCAACACAGTCAAACAACGTCTACTATGACTCCTTCAACACAGTAAAACATTGTCTACTATGACTCCTTCAACACTGTAAAACACAGTCTACTATGACTCCTTCAACACAGTCAAACATCGTCTACTATGACTCCTTCAACACAGTAAAACAACGTCTACTATGACTCCTTCAACACAGTAAAACAACGTCTACTATGACTCCTTCAACACAGTAAAACATCGTCTACTATGACTCCTTCAACACAGTAAAACATCGTCTACTATGACTCCTTCAACACAGTAAAACATCGTCTCCTATGACTCCTTCAACACAGTAAAACAATGTCTACTATGACTCCTTCAACACAGTAAAACATCGTCTCCTATGACTCCTTCAACACAGTAAAACAACGTCTACTATGACTCCTTCAACACAGTAAAACATCGTCTACTATGACTCCTTCAACACAGTAAAACATCGTCTACTATGACTCCTTCAACACAGTCAAACATCTCCTATGACTCCTTCAACACAGTAAAACATCTACTATGACTCCTTCAACACAGTAAAACATTGTCTACTATGACTCCTTCAACACAGTAAAACACAGTCTACTATGACTCCTTCAACACAGTCAAACAACGTCTACTATGACTCCTTCAACACAGTCAAACATCGTCTACTATGACTCCTTCAACACAGTAAAACAACATCTGCTATGACTCCTTCAACACAGTAAAACAACATCTACTATGACTCCTTCAACACAGTCAAACAACGTCTGCTATGACTCCTTCAACACAGTAAAACATCGTCTGCTACGACTCCTTCAACACAGTAAAACATCGTCTACTATGACTCCTTCAACACAGTAAAACATGTCTACTATGACTCCTTCAACACAGTAAAACATCTGCTATGATTCCTTCAACACAGTAAAACCTAGTCTACTATGACTCCTTCAACACAGTAAAACAACGTCTCCTATGACTCCTTCAACACAGTAAAACATCGTCTACTATGACTCCTTCAACACAGTAAAACATCATCTACTATGACTCCTTCAACACAGTTAAACATCGTCTACTATGACTCCTTCAACACAGTAAAACACAGTCTACTATGACTCCTTCAACACAGTCAAACAACGTCTACTATGACTCCTTCAACACAGTAAAACATCTACTATGACTCCTTCAACACAGTAAAACAACAGTCTACTATGACTCCTTCAACACAGTAAAACATCGTCTACTATGACTCCTTCAACACAGTCAAACATGTCTACTATGACTCCTTCAACACAGTCAAACAACATCTACTATGACTCCTTCAACACAGTCAAACAACGTCTGCTATGACTCCTTCAACACAGTAAAACATTGTCTACTATGACTCCTTCAAACAGTAAAACATCGTCTACTATGACTCCTTCAACACAGTAAAACATCTACTATGACTCCTTCAACACAGTAAAACAACAGTCTACTATGACTCCTTCAACACAGTAAAACACAGTCTACTATGACTCCTTCAACACAGTCAAACATGTCTACTATGACTCCTTCAACACAGTCAAACAACGTCTACTATGACTCCTTCAACACAGTCAAACAACGTCTGCTATGACTCCTTCAACACAGTAAAACACAGTCTCCTATGACTTCTTCAACACAGTAAAACATCGTCTGCTACGACTCCTTCAACACAGTAAAACATCGTCTACTATGACTCCTTCAACACAGTCAAACATGTCTACTATGACTCCTTCAACACAGTAAAACATGTCTACTATGACTCCTTCAACACAGTCAAACATCGTCTACTATGACTCCTTCAACACAGTAAAACAACGTCTACTATGACTCCTTCAACACAGTAAAACAACATCTACTATGACTCCTTCAACACAGTCAAACAACGTCTGCTATGACTCCTTCAACACAGTAAAACATCGTCTGCTACGACTCCTTCAACACAGTAAAACATCGTCTACTATGACTCCTTCAACACAGTAAAACATGTCTACTATGACTCCTTCAACACAGTAAAACATCTGCTATGATTCCTTCAACACAGTAAAACCTAGTCTACTATGACTCCTTCAACACAGTAAAACAACGTCTCCTATGACTCCTTCAACACAGTAAAACATCGTCTACTATGACTCCTTCAACACAGTAAAACAACGTCTACTATGACTCCTTCAACACAGTAAAACACAGTCTACTATGACTCCTTCAACACAGTAAAACATCATCTACTATGACTCCTTCAACACAGTCAAACAACATCTACTATGACTCCTTCAACACAGTAAAACACTGTCTACTATGACTCCTTCAACACAGTAAAACAACGTCTACTATGACTCCTTCAACACAGTAAAACATCGTCTACTATGACTCCTTCAACACAGTAAAACAACGTCTACTATGACTCCTTCAACACAGTAAAACAACGTCTCCTATGACTCCTTCAACACAGTAAAACATCGTCTACTATGACTCCTTCAACACAGTCAAACATCTACTATGACTCCTTCAACACAGTCAAACATCGTCTACTATGACTCCTTCAACACAGTAAAACATCGTCTACTATGACTCCTTCAACACAGTCAAACATCGTCTACTATGACTCCTTCAACACAGTCAAACATCGTCTACTATGACTCCTTCAACACAGTAAAACAACGTCTACTATGACTCCTTCAACACTGTAAAACAACGTCTCCTATGACTCCTTCAACACAGTAAAACACAGTCTACTATGACTCCTTCAACACAGTCAAACATTGTCTACTATGACTCCTTCAACACAGTCAAACAACGTCTACTATGACTCCTTCAACACAGTCAAACAACGTCTGCTATGACTCCTTCAACACAGTAAAACATCTGCTATGACTCCTTCAACACAGTAAAACAGCGGTTCCCAAACTTTTTCAATCAGGCCCCCCTTGGGTAATTGGAAATATTTTCGAGCCCCCCCTAACCCGGTCCCCACCTAGATTGATATAATTAATTGTATAAAGTTGTACAAACATTACATTTTCTCTTCTAATAATAACAAGACACATATATCCAACTATAGTTTTATATTTTATTATGGGTTGAAAAGGAACATAAGTGCTTGGCAAATGATCCTGTGCCACTGAAATATTCAACATATCAACATTAACTAATTTCTACTGCATCACTATTCTTACTCCACACATTCCTATCACAATTACGATCAATGACTTGTGTGTGCTTGCTTTGCCTTGCAAATCTTCTCAAAGCGGGGTTGTTGTTTTGAGACTGCCACTCTCAGTTCATTCTCAATGTTCAACTTCGACCTGTATTTGCTTTTGATAGCAGCAACAGCAGAAAAGCCTATCTCACACAGGTACGATGTTGCAAAAGGCAGCAGTATTCCCACAGCTTTTTTTTTTGTTTGTTTTTTGTTTTTTTTGCGCCCCCCCTGCAGTACCCCCGCGCCCCACTAGGGGGGCGCGCCCCACAGTTTGGGAAACGCTGCAGTAAAACATTGTCTACTATGACTCCTTCAACACAGTCAAACATCTACTATGACTCCTTCAACACAGTCAAACATCTCCTATGACTCCTTCAACACAGTAAAACATCGTCTACTATGACTCCTTCAACACAGTAAAACAACGTCTACTATGACTCCTTCAACACAGTAAAACATCTACTATGACTCCTTCAACACAGTAAAACAACATCTACTATGACTCCTTCAACACAGTAAAACATATCTACTATGACTCCTTCAACACAGTCAAACATCTGCTATGACTCCTTCAACACAGTAAAACAACGTCTACTATGACTCCTTCAACACAGTAAAACATCGTCTACTATGACTCCTTCAACACAGTAAAACATAATCTACTATGACTCCTTCAACACACAACACAGTAAAACAACATCTACTATGACTCCTTCAATACAGTAAAACAACGTCTGCTATGACTCCTTCAACACAGTAAAACAACGTCTCCTATGACTCCTTCAACACAGTCAAACAACATCTACTATGACTCCTTCAATACAGTAAAACAACGTCTGCTATGACTCCTTCAACACAGTAAAACATCGTCTGCTATGACTCCTTCAACACAGTAAAACAACGTCTGCTATGACTCCTTCAACACAGTAAAACACAGTCTACTATGACTCCTTCAACACAGTAAAACATCGTCTGCTATGACTCCTTCAACACAGTAAAACAACGTCTGCTATGACTCCTTCAACACAGTAAAACACAGTCTACTATGACTCCTTCAACACAGTAAAACATCGTCTCCTATGACTCCTTCAACACAGTAAAACACAGTCTACTATGACTCCTTCAACACAGTAAAACATTGTCTACTATGACTCCTTCAACACAGTAAAACATCGTCTACTATGACTCCTTCAACACAGTAAAACAACGTCTACTATGACTCCTTCAACACAGTAAAACACAGTCTACTATGACTCCTTCAACACAGTCAAACAACGTCTACTATGACTCCTTCAACACAGTAAAACATCGTCTACTATGACTCCTTCAACACAGTAAAACATTGTCTACTATGACTCCTTCAACACAGTAAAACATCGTCTACTATGACTCCTTCAACACAGTCAAACAACGTCTACTATGACTCCTTCAACACAGTCAAACAACGTCTACTATGACTCCTTCAACACAGTAAAACATTGTCTACTATGACTCCTTCAACACAGTAAAACATGTTTACTATGACTCCTTCAACACAGTCAAACATCGTCTACTATGACTCCTTCAACACAGTAAAACATCTACTATGACTCCTTCAACACAGTAAAACATCGTCTACTATGACTCCTTCAACACAGTGAAACATGTTTACTATGACTCCTTCAACACAGTAAAACATCGTCTACTATGACTCCTTCAACACAGTAAAACAACGTCTACTATGACTCCTTCAACACAGTCAAACATCGTCTACTATGACTCCTTCAACACAGTAAAACATCGTCTACTATGACTCCTTCAACACAGTCAAACATCGTCTACTATGACTCCTTCAACACAGTAAAACATCGTCTACTATGACTCCTTCAACACAGTAAAACAACGTCTCCTATGACTCCTTCAACACAGTAAAACACAGTCTACTATGACTCCTTCAACACAGTAAAACATCGTCTGCTATGACTCCTTCAACACAGTAAAACAACGTCTGCTATGACTCCTTCAACACAGTAAAACACAGTCTACTATGACTCCTTCAACACAGTAAAACATCGTCTCCTATGACTCCTTCAACACAGTAAAACACAGTCTACTATGACTCCTTCAACACAGTAAAACATTGTCTACTATGACTCCTTCAACACAGTAAAACATCGTCTACTATGACTCCTTCAACACAGTAAAACAACGTCTACTATGACTCCTTCAACACAGTAAAACAACGTCTACTATGACTCCTTCAACACAGTCAAACAACGTCTACTATGACTCCTTCAACACAGTAAAACATCGTCTACTATGACTCCTTCAACACAGTAAAACATTGTCTACTATGACTCCTTCAACACAGTAAAACATTGTCTACTATGACTCCTTCAACACAGTAAAACAACGTCTACTATGACTCCTTCAACACAGTAAAACATCGTCTACTATGACTCCTTCAACACAGTAAAACATCGTCTACTATGACTCCTTCAACACAGTAAAACATGTTTACTATGACTCCTTCAACACAGTAAAACATCGTCTACTATGACTCCTTCAACACAGTAAAACAACGTCTACTATGACTCCTTCAACACAGTCAAACATCGTCTACTATGACTCCTTCAACACAGTAAAACATCGTCTACTATGACTCCTTCAACACAGTCAAACATCGTCTACTATGACTCCTTCAACACAGTAAAACATCGTCTACTATGACTCCTTCAACACAGTAAAACAACGTCTCCTATGACTCCTTCAACACAGTCAAACATCGTCTACTATGACTCCTTCAACACAGTAAAACATCATCTACTATGACTCCTTCAACACAGTCAAACATCTGCTATGACTCCTTCAACACAGTCAAACATGTCTACTATGACTCCTTCAACACAGTAAAACAACGTCTACTATGACTCCTTCAACACAGTCAAACATCGTCTCCTATGACTCCTTCAACACAGTAAAACATCTACTATGACTCCTTCAACACAGTCAAACAACGTCTACTATGACTCCTTCAACACAGTAAAACAACATCTACTATGACTCCTTCAACACAGTAAAACATCGTCTACTATGAGAGTAACACAGTAAAACACAGTAAAACAACAGTCTGCTATGACTCCTTCAACACAGTAAAATGTCTACTATGAGAGTAACACAGTAAAACACAGTCTACTATGAGAGTAACACAGTAAAACACAGTCAACTATGACTCCTTCTCCCCTCGGCAAGCAGGGGAAACTCTACCCCTGATCACACTTTAACTGTCAGATGTTTGGCTACACTGTACAGACCGTTCACTCGTTTTTCTTCTACAGGAGTTACATTTCGCCTTAGACAGCGTACAATATGTTTATGTGCATTTGATCTCTCTGGTTGTCGTTCTATAGTGTTTTTATCTCTTTTTCTGCGCTCCGACCTACAGTTAACACCGTGGATCCCAATGACAGAAGATCTGATTGGACACTACTGGTTTGCTTTCAGTGTGTGTGTTGTTTATCCACTTTGTGTGACGGGGTTTTTCCAGAACACAAGCTGCAGTGAGGTGTCACCACTCCTCCCACCCAGATCTCCCATCTGTGTTTGCGTCTGGTTACTGGCTGGGCTGTGCGCGGCGCGGTGCAGAAGCCCTCCAATGATCACAGCCACGGCTCTGTCGCTCACTGGGATGTCAGGGGGGAGAGAGAGTGAAAAAAGAGGGAGAGAGAGGGGGCCAGTGTTATAAATAGATCTTACATAACCGCTTCTTGTTGATGCCAAGAGCCGGGACAGAGAAGGGGGTTGGGGGGGGGCGGGGGGGGGGGGGAGAGAGAGAGAGAGAGAGAGAGAGAGAGAGAGAGAGAGAGAGAGAGAGAGAGAGAGAGAGAGAGAGAGAGAGAGAGAGAGAGAGAGAGAGAGAGAGAGAGAGAGAGAGAGAGAGAGAGAGAGAGAGAGAGAGAGAGAGAGAGAGAGAGAGAGAGAGAGAGAGAGAGAGAGAGAGAGAGAGAGAGAGAGAGAGAGAGAGAGAGAGAGAGAGAGAGAGAGAGAGAGAGAGAGAGAGAGAGAGAGGATTGCAGAATGACCTTGTTTTTCCTAGAGGATTGCCCCCATGCCCACTATTGTAACTTTTCTGGAGAGAGGCCCGGAGGTTGGGCCTATAGTCTACTGTACATGACTGGCACTTCCAGGGTCAGGGTGGGCCTCAGGGTGCTGTACTGTCATGCAGGGCTTATGTGAACACAGCAGCGCTGCACAGCACAGTGGTCCCTGCAGCGGCTAAGCTGCCTCAGGAGGAGAGGCTGCCCTGGAAGGAATGAATCAGCTAAATTGATGGTGCACATTGAGGAATGAGCTCACTAAAGCGTGCGTGTGTGTGTGTGTGTGGTGTGTGTGGTGTGTGTGGTGTGTGTGGTGTGTGTGTGTGTATGTGTGTGTGTGTGTGTGTGTGCAAGCATGCGTGTGTGTGTGTGTGTGTTTGTGTCATCAAGCTGGTGTCAGATACAATACAATGGCAGATACAGATACAATGGCATTTTTGACATTGCTCTAGATAATTTTGCATGATCTCAACAGCCGTGGATGTAGCAGACATCTCCTACATTTGAAACCAACACAAACCGACATAGCTTCAGCAGCGCCACTGTCACCAGCACCCATGCACAGGATTCTGGGACTTTCCCAACTGCGGACACAGCGACTTCCCAACGGGGGCGTTTACTGTACCGTACTGTACTGTACCCGTGTTGTTTACAGCCGGTCACGGGGGTGGAGAACACCGTCCTTGGCCCTGAGGTAGAGTGTGACTGTGAGAGTACAGTTACACTTAGTACCGTACAGCTGCCCTTGAATATTTATTGTAATGCGCCTCAGTTTCCACAACAAAAATCTCTTCCTTCATATTTTATCTTTTTAGCTTTTTTTTATTGGTGTTTTATCAGGCTATGTTTTTATTTTCTCCCCCCAAGATAACTAGATATGTTTTGATTCAGGGATTTTAGGAAACTGCGTTATGCGTACGACGTCGTTTGGACAGTTTTTAAGAGAGTCGCCGTTGCAGAGCAGGTAGAATATTGTCATATGATATTAAACGCTGTGTGGGCAGCACCGCAAACAGTTCATCAGCAAACAGAGAAGTTCCTGCTTGTATGCTCTGCAGAGAGAGACAGCACAGACAAATAGCCTGTCTGTTAATTCCCTTCCCCTGCTGTATGACGTGTTTTCCGCTGGTGTTGTTATTTTATCAACAACATTGTCATATGGCAGTCAGGTGTTGACATAATGACGATCATCCAACAGAATAACTTGTTTATGACCACGGTCATGAGGGCTTCTCATTTCAACTCGGTAATGTTGTTATAAAGTTGCTTTCCTGCAGCTTGTCCACGGGTGTGGGTTCGCCTGCGGCGCTTTGCTTACGTAAGCGCTGCCGAGTCGTGATCTGATCACTATCAACGAACGACCTCTGTCTCGTCAACAAGTTTGAGTTAGCCGCTTGTTGTTTTGACATCAAAACACGGGAGTATACCTGTGGCTTTTCTATACAGTAGCTTTATGATGTGTGTATGTACAGTACAGTATTACCGTATGTTCACGTACATGTGGGTCCCCTTTCCTCTGCAGCTTCAAAGAGTCGGAGTCCCGACATGTTAAAAAAATGTCTAGTTATGTAACAGGCTTGCAAAACTGCCACAGAATCTGCACAATAACTCCCCGCCGCCTCTGGTTCCCTTCCTCTCCTTCCCTCCTTCCCTCCTTCCCTCCTTCCCTCCTTCCCTCCTTCCCGTCCCATACCACACACTCAATTTGTGCCGCTCTAGCGCTCAAAAGTACAGCAGGATTTTCCTTCTCTTTTCTCCCTTTCCCCCCCCTCTCCTCTGATGTAACAGTGTTTGAGCTGAGGCCCTGTGTGTACCCTCCCTAACCACTCAGCTGATTACAGGTCTTATGTAAGGAGGGATTGTTCAAGTGAAAAAAGGGGACAGGATACACCAGCCTGCCTAAAAACAACAGGTCCATGCGATTCCACGCATGAGAGCCTTATACGTGCGATCGACGACACTGTTTGTCGAATTTGATGAGGAAAAAACATGTTCTACGTTAATATGTTCTGTAGGTGTTTGAGGCGACAGTTGTTCTGTGTGTGTGTGTGTGTGTGTGTGTGCGCGCGCGCGTGTGTGTGTGTGTGTGTGTGTGCGTGTGCGTGTGCGTGTGTGTGTGTGCGTGTGCGTGTGTGCATGTGTGTGTGCACATGTGTGCGTGTGCGTAGGACTCCACTGGAGAGAGCCTCTGTTCACTGGAAACACAATGAGCTAAAAAACAGAACGACTTACATGTTTAATATCCTTTTTCCCCTGTGTCTCTAGCGTTCGTTCTTCTGCCGTCTGACGGGGGACAACAAGTCGGAGAAGTTCTTCAAGGTGTTCTACGAGCGGATGAAGCTGGCCCAGATGGAGATCAAAGCCACCGTGACGGTCAACACCAGCGACCTGGGCAGCAAGAAGAAGGACGAGGAGGCCCCTGAGAAAGACACGCCTGCTGCCCGCAAGAAGGGTCAGTGTCAGGGTAACTGGCCTGCGTTGAGAAACATGACCCTAGGGACAGGAGAGAGTTAGGTCATCCGAAAGAATTGACTCTGAGCGGGTCACAGAGGCAAACATTAGTCATTCACAATGTCACACAGTAGTTTCACACTACAATGTCAATCGGGTTCCACTGGTAAGCATATGACCTGGTCTAGGAGATTTACCGACTCATGTATGCACAGGGAAAGGCGTGGGTTTTGTTTATTGTTTATTTATTGGAAGGATCCCCATTAGCTATACCCATAGGCATGAGCTACTTTTAGTGGGGTCCACATTTAACACATTACAAATAACATTTAACATATAAAACATACTTAAATCCCAAATATCAAACATTAAAATACACCACACAATTTTACATTTGGCATAATCTAAAAACACATATATCTAGTCGGGGTCCGCATTTAAAACATATATTACAAATAACATTTAACATATAAAACAGACTTTAAATTACAAATATCAAACATAAAAAATAAAAAATAAAAGGCGTGGGTGTGTGCCTACACATCTCTGCGGTGTGTCTGATATCTCCACCTTGTGTCTCCAGTGAAGGAAGTGGCAGCGGTAACAGCAGTGGTAGTGGCGGTGGTGGCGACGGAGGAGGTCAAGGAACAGTTGGTGGAGGCGTCCAACGTCACCAAGAAGGCCTTCACCACCTACCGGCGTGAGGCCGAGGCGGAGGAGCACCTGGCAGCAACCGAAGGCCCTGCGGCCGCCACAGCCGCGGACAAGGACGAGGGCGAGATGAGCTTCATCATCACCATCATGAAGCCCATCCTGCGCCTCATGCAGCTCCTCTGTGAGAACCACAACCCAGAGCTACAGGTCAGCCACGCCACCAGGGGGCGCTCTCTCTCCTATTCTCGCCACTGTTTACCTGTTCTGGGGGGTTGCTTCCTTCGGTTGCTCTATGGCAACTCTACCAGAACAGAGCTGGTGAATTTTCCATCACCAGACATTTAATACAGAAATGAAACCAGATGTTAAAAAAAAAAAACAGGCGCCGTGATCTGTGGAACAACATGTTGCAATGCAATTGTTTCCATATCTGGTAGGCAGCACTTGGTCTGGTTTCACTATGAAGAGAGTGATTTGTGTTGTTTGGAAATGGTGATTTGGTCCAGTATCTCAGACAGACTGACAGTTGACAACTTCCCTGTTACATTTGTGTAGCTTTCTTGTGTAGCACAGGTCAGGTCAAGGCCTCATTAAGAGATAGCTGGCTAGTGAATCATTCTGTCTCGTCAGTCATGGGCCAGCATGGGTGGGTTGGTTCTACTGATCCTGAGCCAACCACACCGCGAAGATAATCAAGACTTAATGTGATTGCGCCAGAGATGCGATGTGTCATGAGATCGTCTACACCAAACTAAAGCCGGTCTTCACGGTCATAAAAGACTGAATACAAAAGCAAGAGAGGTTCACACTCAAAGTCTTAAATAATTAAACTGCACAGGGGGGGGAATAGAGGGGGGGTAGAAGGTCCTTGTTTATAGTTGGAAGTTTGAGTGTGTCTTTGATGTGCGGTGCTACCTCTCTTTCGGCCCCGGCTGTGGCGCAGGAGGTAGAGCTGCCGTCTAATGATCACAAGGTTGGCAGATCAGCGGTTCGAGCCCCGGCTGGCCACATGTCGAAGTGTCGTCGGGCAAGACACTGAACCCCAAAATTGCTCCCAGTGAGCGGAGCCGGCGCCTTGCATGGCAGCTTGCCGCCATTGGTGTGTGAATGGGTGTGTGAATGGGTGAATGAGAGGCTGTTGTAAAGCGCTTTGGAGCAGCTTTGGAGCAGCAAAAAAGGCGCTATATAAGTGCAGTCCATTTACCATTTACCATTTCCCCTTCAGAACTTTCTCCGGTGTCAGAACAACAAGAACAACTACAACCTGGTGTGTGAGACGCTGCAGTTCCTGGACTGTATCTGCGGCAGCACCACGGGGGGGCTGGGCCTTCTGGGCCTCTACATCAACGAGAAGAACGTGGGCCTCATCAACCAGACTGTGGAGAGTCTGACGGAGTACTGCCAAGGCCCGTGCCACGAGAACCAGGTGGGAACGCTCTCACGCTCACGCTCACAAAGACGTGCACACACCTTTTCTTCACACACTGTTCCACACACAAACCAGCGTTTCGTGACATTAGAATTATAAGGTTCTATCTCCATTTTTGTCAGAATTTAGTTTTTTTTACATAATCTGATCCATTAGGTGTTTATTAATGCCTGTGTGGTGTTATTTTTAAAATGTTGACGTTTTTTTGTTAGTAATTAATCAAATACAAAGGTTCCATCTCACAGAACATAATGAAATGTCAAAAGTTTGACGCTTAATATCTCTGAACTACCCTAAACGGAGATTTATATAACTTGTAATTCTAAGCTCACGATTTAGTTTTAGAAAAATCCCCCTTCCTTTACGTGCCCGTGAAGATGAAATCTCTCAAATCACCCGCTGATTGCATAAAGTGATGTCTCTCAGTGAGATCATGATGCCAGTAATGGCAGGTTTGGTCTTGTTTGCTGGTACTGTAATTAGGATTGGACATGTTCTTTCTTTACAAGCTCCAACTCCAGTAGGTCCCAGTGTTGAGAGGAGGATATCCAGGCAGGGGCTCCTTCTTCTCTAGCTGTGTAACCACCACTCTGCTCTGGGCACCATGCCTGTGTTTGTTCTTTCCTGGTGCATTACTGTTGTTTGGTTTTCCTCACATGATGGTCACACCCTGTTGCTGAGGGGTCACTTCATGGCAAAGCGTGAAGCCGTGTTGCCTAACAAGCGCCGCTGGCTCTGGTAGAACAAAATGTGCAAAAACGAGAGGAAATTAACTCTCCAAAACATGGCGGGATCAGTTCAGGCGACTACACAAAGGCCATTGTCCAACGTCCATAGTTGTGGTTAATCTGGAGGGTATTTGACTCGACTCTAAAAGCAGCGTGTCACTGTGTTGCCATGGAGGGAAAACATGTCCTTCATGTTTCTTTCCCCAGAACTGCATCGCCACTCATGAATGCAACGGCATTGACATCATCATCGCCCTGATCCTGAATGACATCAACCCCCTGGGAAAGAAGAATATGGACCTGGTGCTGAAACTGAAGGTGAGATCAGTCGATTCGTCTTTTGAATGTTCTGGGTTTTTCACTGTTCTCATGGGTTTTCTTGTTGGGTCTCTTGTTGTTTCAATGTGTTTTGACCACCAGCTCTCAAAAGTACAGTTGCTATTCAGGTTACACCTTAACTGCTCCTCCTGAGACATCCACTACCCCCCCAGCACTGCGTCTCCTGAGACACCCGCTTTCCCCTTTACTGTGTCCCACAATGACTTCTACTGCCCCCCTTGTACTGTCTCTCTGTTCTCCAATGTCTATATATTAAAAAAAAAGTTCCTTCTATCACTGAGACTGCCAATGGCCCCTGGCCTGAGCTGGATTACTCTTCCTGATACGACTGGTGGATTGATGATTCACTTGCTTAGTCAAATGTACTGATTGTAAGTCGCTTTGGAATAAGGCGTCTGCTAAATGCCAAAAATGTAAAACTGTCCCCCCCTTTTCGTCTCTCTCTCTCTCCTCCAGAATAACGCCTCTAAGCTCCTTCTAGCCATTATGGAGAGTCGCCATGACAGCGAGAACGCTGAGAGGATACTGTACAACATGAGACCTAAAGAGCTGGTGAGTGGGAGCTACTGTAGTACACGTGTATGGGCCCAGGGCACAACATCCCTCAACCACTCAGAGACTCACCCTCACTCCCCACTTTTAAATCCCACCTCAAAACCTACCTGTTCTCCCATGCTTACAGCCTCCCCTACCCCTAGCCATCTCCCCCAACCCGGCCACCCCCCCCTCCCTCCCCGGACATGCATACAACCCCCTCCCCATCTCCCCTAACCCTGCCACCCCCCTGACATGCATACAACCTCACCTACCCCTAACCATCTCCCCCCCCCTACCACCCCCCCCCCCCCCCCCCCCCCTCCCCGTTCGCTAACTCTGTGTTCTATGTGCCCATGTTATCTGTTGCTTGTTGTTTCTGTGTTTTCCCTTTCTCCCATATTGTCAGCGTCTTTGAGCCTCGGAAAAGCGCTACATAAATGTATTGAATTATTATTATTATTATTATCTACGGGATGTTATTTAAGGGTCTTGTCTCTCCCAGGTGGATGTTATTTAAGGGTCTTGTCTCTCCCAGGTGGAGGTGATCAAGAAGGCCTTCATGCAGGGGGAGGTGGAGGTGGAGGAGCCTGAGGAAGATGAGGATGAGGAGGAAGAGCACGCGGCCTCTCCCAGGAACGTGGGACACAACATCTACATCCTGGCCCATCAGGTAGGCTTTTTTACTTTGACTTTACAGCCACACAGCCACACCCCCATATCCCTGTCAGCCTCTACAGTATAGACCCTATAGGCACATTACATCAGAACCCTGCACTTCTCGCCTCCTCCTCCCTATCCTCCCTGAGGCAGAATCCAGCACTAAAGATGGCGTGTCTATTCAAGTAATAATAATAACTTTAATTTATATAGCACCTTTCAAAAAACCCAAGGACGCTTTACATTTCTAGGGAATGATCAGACAGAAAAAACAGAAAACAAACAAAGCAAAACTGAAACATTGACTAGGGGCCAAAGGCCTGGGTGAACAGATGTGTTTTGAGGGCTAATTTGAATGAGTCCAGGGTGGGGGCGTTGCGGATCACTATGGGGAGGGAGTTCCAGAGAGTAGGTGCGGCCACGCTGAAGGCTCTGTCCCCAAAGGTCCGTAGGTTGGTGCGGGGGGTGGATAGCAGGCCCATGTCTGTGGACCGCAGGTTCCGGGAAGGGGTATGCTGGGGGAGGAGGTCAGTTAGGTACTGGGGGGCGCAAGTGACGATGTAGGTAGACACAAGTTAAGTTCCAATGTTGATCCCCAGGCATGATCATGATGTCCTGCAGTCTAGTGGGTTAACAGAGTGCATCCTGTAGTTAGAGAACAAAGACTTACAGTGACATGTACTGTACAGTACTGTGAAACACAACCTGTACTAAACTACTCTAGTATCACTCACTCATTTCCTCCCCTACGGTATCCTTGCTAACACACAGTCAGAAGGCAGTTAGAGGAACTCTCAGGTCTCCAAGCACGTTGCATATCACCTGTCAGCACCTGGAACACCAAATCAGCTCACACTGAGGGACGTTAGCAACCATAACAATGGGGTGTAAATGTTAAATTTACGTTTTGGGCGTTTAGCAGACACCTTCATCCAAAGCGACTTACAACAAATACATTTGTCTAAGTAAGGGAATCATCTATCCATCAGTTATCATAAGAAATAGTAGACTATGCCCAAACAAGGGGCCATTGGCAGCTAGAATGCTAGAAGAAGCAAGATTATTATTATTTATTTATTTGGGGCGGCTGTGGCACAGGAGGTAGAGTCGCCGCCTAATGATCGCAAGGTTGGCAGATCGGCGGTTCGAGCCCCGGCTGGCCACATGTCGAAGTGTCCTTGGGCAAGACACTGAACCCCAAAAATTGCTCCAAGTGAGCGGGCCGGCGCCTTGCATGGCAGCTTGCCGCCATTGGTGTGTGAATGTGTGTGTGCATGGGTGAATGAGAGGCCGTTGTAAAGCGCTTTGGAGCAGCAAAAAAGGCGCTATATAAGTGCAGTCCATTTACCATTTATTTTTATTTTTATTTGTTGTACATGTACAGTAATTGCTCTGTCGATTATTGACCAGATGATGTTGTTGTTGATCAGCTGGCGCGCCACAACAAGGAGCTGCAGGCCATGCTGAAGCACGGAGGCACCTACGAGGAGGGAGACGAGGCGCTGGAGTTCTACGCCAAGCACACGGCGCAGATTGAGGTCAGTCATTGTAGTTCCAGTGACAGCCATTGTGGCTCTGCCCTCGTCCTGACAGTTTCCTCTCCCTGCACTGACATTACGTGAAACTGGGAACCAATGTGTTTTCACCATGTAATTTCCATTTGATTACCTATGTGTTGCCTCTGGTTGAATTGAATTGCCACATACAATTGCAACATGTTTTGACATTTCTGTTTACACGAGGCATGTGATGTGTTGTGTTTTTCTTGGCCTGCTTCTGGAGACACTTGTTAGCGTATGAAAATGACAGGCACCCATGGCATGTTTGCACGTGTTCTATTGTGTGCCCAGGAGAGAGGAAAGAATGCTGTCTGTTCGCAAAACCTCAAATGAGGAAGAGTTGATAAGCTCGTGTCAGGTGCTGGGTAGAACAAACAAACAGTGAAGTTACAGTACATGAAAACAGACAAGCCCTATTTCTACTATTTTACAGTTGTGTGAAAAAGAGAGGACACCCCATGAAAATCTTTGTCTTTTTCAATATATTTAAACATATGGACGTCTGAACAATATTGAGAGATTTGTAATTTGTAATTAATGCAATTTTCTTGTGAGGAAAAGGTTAGCACGACCGACCCCACATTTATTTCTACTTAAAATGCCTAAAATTAGAATCGAGTGCACCACATCAGGTGCAAATGTGACTGCTCCTGGTGTTTCTGGACACCTCTCGGAAATGAGAAAGACGTCAAATTCGTCTTGAAAGTTTTTTTTTTTTTTTTTTCAGATTTTCGTTTTTTTAGCTAACATTCAACTCGAAGATGTGAAGTACTCACTCGTTATTTTTCCGAACAGTTTTACGTTAATTAAATAAGTGTAATCTATAACACAATGACTTCGTTTCTTGTTGTTTGATGGGGATTCATTATCTTTGATGGGGATTTTCTGTGCTTAGTGATTTCCGGTGTAGCAACTTTCAAATACTCATGTCGTCTTCAATTTGTTTCCGATTTCAATGTATGATGCATCATTTGAAAGCTTACAATCTGTAGTTTTAGCACATGCAAAAAACTGAAAAATGATTTCGCCTACAGGTAGCCCTTTTCATTGGGCTGTGTCACAAATGATTAGAACATTGTTAGTGAGGATTTTGAAGGAGTTTGTCTTATTTAAACCTTAGACATTTAGTTTGCTCTTGATTGTTGAAGAAGGTTCTAGATGCATGAGTCTGGGAAGGGATTTAAAAAGATATCCAACCAATCAACCATTGAAACCATCAGAATTCCATATTTATTTGGAGAACATTTAAAACAACTGCCAACATGGCCAGCCAGTCCTAGCAAGTTCAGCCCGAAGTCTCCAACAATCGTAAAATGTAATCACGGGACCGACACGTGGCTCTTGCCACAGTTGATGTCAAAGTACACGCCTCTACGTTCTAATACATCTAAGTTTGGTTTTCATGGGAGGTGTGCAAGGAGGAAACCCTTGCTGTTTGCCAGAGAACACCTAGACAATCACCAGGACGTCTGGAACAATGTGCTTTGTCCAGATGAATCCCAGGCAGAACCTGGCCAGCTTATCGTCATAGAATCCACTATGAATTATGTATTGTATCAGAGGGCGCTTGAGGAAAACGTGAGACCATCTGTCCAAAAAATGTAAGCGAATGTGCACCATGCAACATGACAATGAACCAACACATTCCAGTAAATCCACCAAGGAATGGCTCAAAAGAAAGAATTTGGTTCAATGACATCACCTTTTATGTATAGATATTGTTTGAAAGAAGATGTCCATATTTCTTGAAAACGAACTAAATATTTCCTCATAAAATGAGTCCTCATTTTTTCACACGACTGTATATCCTATTATGGCCACGTTAAAACTACAGCCCTTATACAAGGTGAGACACCGATCTTAATTAGGTTTGTGGCCCGTCTCCTCCTCCTCCTCCTCCTCCGAGAGAGGGTCTGTGATTGGCCGATTGGCTGTGGTTGTCGTTCAGATCGTGCGGCTGGACCGCACCATGGAGCAGATAGTCTTCCCCGTGCCCAACATCTGCGAGTTCCTCACCAACGAGTCCAAGCTGCGCGTGTACTACACCACGGAGCGCGACGAGCAGGGCAGCAAGATCAACGACTTCTTCCTGCGCTCCGACGACCTCTTCAACGAGATGAACTGGCAGAAGAAGCTGCGAGGTACTCAAGAGGCGACTGGTAACGCCAACACGGTTCCCTGTGCGTAACCCTCTCCCTTACCTTTCTATACTAGTAAGAACTACTTTACACACCCTCACCCCCTCCCTGCCCCCCCCCACCCCCCAGGCTCCCTCAGGAGGCGCCCCCCCAGGCCTGTTTAGGACTCACCCCTCCTGAACCCTGGAGGGAAGGGAGGAGGGGGGAGAGGGTGTGTAAAAGTGATAAGTTAGAAGACAAGATAAGATAAGATAAGATAATATGATCTGATTGAGATGTTTTACAACGCAAGAGAAAGAATTGTCATAATGGTGTGTAAGGGCATGTCAAAGTGATAAGTTAGACAAGATAACATAAAGTGGATAAAGGGCTAATATGATCTGATCATGAGATGTTTACGACGCAGAGAAAGAATTGCCATAATGACATTTCAACGACACATGTTCACGCCCATCATATCACTGTTTCCTTATGAACGCACAAGCGACTACTGTACTTCTCCTATCTCTCCCTGTCTGACTTGAGGTCCTAGGGGGCATTGCATGGGGACTGAAGACTTTTGAAGAGATCGACAAAGCTTTAAACTACATCTTCAGTATATATGTTACGGTACATGTGGGAAAACTAGGGTTAGGGTTAGGTGCTAGGGTGACTTGGTACATGCTGGCATGTCTAACCCTAACCCTACCCCTAACCTTAACCCTAGCACCCTAGCACCTAACCCTAACCCTAGCACCTAACCCTAACCCTAGCACCCTAGCACCTAACCCTAACCCAAACCTTAACCCTAGCACCCTAGCACCTAACCCTAACCCTAGTTTTCCCACATGTACCGTAACATATATGAGTATAGTGAGTTTGAGATCAGGGAGAGTGAGTGCCTTAGAGGATGAGACGAGCTGAAAACAACAAGACAGCCTATGCACGCCTGTGAGTCATGTGAGGTCAAGAAGCACCATGAAGACAGGTCCACTCCATCCTAACTCATGCTAAAATGACTAATACCATTATTCCTACATCCACCCAACATCCCCCGATACTAAACCTCCAGTAGAAAATGTCCTCGCTGACACCCTAGCTCCTGATCCTTCAGCCCATGGTGGAGTACAGTATGACTGCAGTCTTTGTTTCCCCAACGGAGCCTGTTTTTGCCTGTCCATCTGTGAGCCCTGCAGGAGGGGTCTCTCTCTCTCTCTCTGCACTCTGATCACACGTGACCGACTACCTCTTATCTCGATGACTCAGCACAGTGAAGCAGCCATGTTGTTCTGTCGGTGCTGATCTCATGTCACGAGTGAGGGCCTTCTGTTTGTAAAAGTCCTCCACCTTCAGTTCCTCTTTTTAAAATAAAAGTCCAGCTTTACTAAAATAGCTGTGGTTATGACATCGACCCCCTGACCAGGGGCCATGTGGGTAGCATATTCTAGGTTTGGCTTGGGAGAGGGGGGTTAGTGGGTCGGGATGAGTCAGTGTCCTATGTTAACTTTCAAATGCTAGAGGTCAATGGCTGGACACAGTCCCTGAATACTCCCATAGCATTGATTTCCACCAACAAAAAGCATAAAAAATTGCTTTGCACATGTTACGTTTTTGCCTTGTTGTTCAATATAAATGCGACGCGTCTAAATTGACTGTCTGACCCCTCCTTTACATTAGGCCATCTTGAGTTCATTATAGTTTCATATGTAGAGACAAATAAATTGAACTCTCTTGAGATTTGCGTGCAATCTGTCAACAATGATGCACAGCTCTGGTTCCAGAGGAAAGAAAAAGAAAAAAAAACAAGGCAAAAAAATAACTTGTCGAATAAGACATGTGCCACCGGAGTGTATTCGCTGCAACCAAATGTCAACACCAAAGATAAGTCCCAGATGAGACGAGCCCTGCCTCAACCAGGAACTAGTATTCAGGGACTCCTCAACACAATCATTAGAAGTCCCCTCCCTCCTCAAAAATATCAAACAATAAGATATTTCCAAACACACGGTGGTACGTGTCTTATGTTTTTACCAGCATTTGACCAGAATTATCTCTTGCTACACGTTACAAACTTCTGCATTGTCTATTAGTGGAAATCCTTCATTGAATGCACTGTTAATTAAATGTGTTTGCTGTAGCTCACAGTAGAGCTACTCTAGTTGTATGTGCATGTCCTGTGAGGTGATGTGTTCTCTTGAAGAATGCAGTGTGGTGTAGTAGTGGTCTAGTAGTGAATGCGCTGTGTTTTCTAGACGGATGTGGGTTATATTTAACACTGTATTAACCTGTGTTGCGCTCATACACCTTTTCCCTATTAGCCCAGCCCATTCTGTACTGGTGCTCCCGCAACATGTCCTTCTGGAGCAGCATCTCCTTCAACCTGGCCGTGCTCATGAACCTGCTGGTGGCCTTCTTCTACCCCCTGGAGGGCATCCGCGGAGGTCAGTGAGCTCTGTCTCTCTCTCCCCCTCCTCCTCTCCCCCTCCTTACGGCCAAGCTCCACCTGCTGCGTTGCGTCAACTCGCCATCGGCGTTGCGTCAACTTCCCGTTGTCCAAGCTCCACCTACTGCGTTGCGTCAACGTCAACGTTCTACTCTAGCTCCACTGGCATTTTTTGTATACGGGAGTAATTTCACCCTTGACTACAATATGTCCACAACAATAACAACATCATACAGAACATTTTCCAATCAGGGTAATATTTTATCTACATATTCCCAAATAGATAGTTGCTAGTTCAGTAGATGTTCAACTAACTGTCAACAACATTTCAACTAACTAACCACTAATCCTAAACCTTGCCCTAACCTTAAATCTAACCCTATCCTTAACCATAAATCTAATAATATTTTTCGACCTCAAGGATCAGCCGTTCGTCGTCCATTCCAGCAACAAGCTTTCAAGCACCTGTGGTGATTGACAGCTGACTCGCGTGAATAGCAATTCGCAATAGCTGAGTAGTTGGCTACAAGCATTTTCAATCTGGTATTATCTCTATTAACCGCTGTGGTGATTTAACAGCTGATAAAAAAAGTATAATATATATATCATAATATCAAGTGCACTACAAACAGAGCAAAACAATAAAACAACAGCAGAAAACAACCAATAGGCTATACAATTATAACCAACAACTACAATTGTAAATATACATCTCACGCCCCACGTGGGGCAAATATACAATTGGTCTCATTGTGACGTCTGCGTCCACCGTCAAAAATCAAACTTTTTTGAATGTCTACTTTGGACGCAGCCATCGGACGCAACGCAACGCTGACGCAACGCAGCAGGTGGATGACCTTTCATTGATTACAATGCATTTGATCCCAATTTCGGACGCAACGCACATTAGACGCAACGCTGATGCAACGCTCGATGGCCATGGTGGAGCTTGGCCGTTAGTGAGCTCTGTCTCTCTCTTCCCCTCCTCCTCCTCTCCCCCTCTCCCCCTCCTTAGTGAGCTCTGTCTCTCTCTTCCCCCCCTCCTCCTCTACCCCTCTCCCCCTCCTTAGTGAGCTCTGTCTCTCTCTCCCCCTCCCCCTCTCCCCCTCCTTAGTGAGCTCTGTCTCTCTCTCCCCCTCCCCCTCTCCCCCTCTCCCCCTCCTTAGTGAGCTCTGTCTCTCTCTCCCCCTCCCCCTCTCCCCCTCCTTAGTGAGCTCTGTCTCTCTCTCCCCCTCCCCCTCTCCCCCTCCTTAGTGAGCTCTGTCTCTCTCTCCCTCTCCCCCTCTCCCCCTCCTTAGTGAGCTCTGTCTCTCTCTCCCCCTCCCCCTCTCCCCCTCCTTAGTGAGCTCTGTCTCTCTCTCTCTCCCCCTCTCCCCCTCCTTAGTGAGCTCTGTCTCTCTCTCCCCCTCTCCCCCTCCTTAGTGAGCTCTGTCTCTCTCTCCCCCTCCTCCTCTCCCCCTCCTCCTCTCCCCCTCCTTAGTGAGCTCTGTCTCTCTCTCCCCCTCCTCCTCTCCCCCTCCTTAGTGAGCTCTGTCTCTCTCTCCCCCTCCTCCTCTCCCCCTCTCCCCCTCCTTAGTGAGCTCTGTCTCTCTCTCCCCCTGCTCCTCCTCCCCAACTCAGTTGAGTAATCAGCAGGATATCTGTGCAGATTGACGGCTGATCTGTGTACGTGTGTCATGGTTCCCGCCGGTCACGCTGGTCTTAAAAACCTGTAAAGTCTAAAATCCAGGGATCTAATTTATAAGGCCTAAAAAGGTCTCAAATGTGAGTTATTCGGTCTAGAAACGAGGTGCTAGGTCTTAAAAATGAGATCCTGCAAGGAAATCAGTCCGACCACATCTATTTACGCGGAAATTAATTAAGCTGGAACCCCAAAAAATGCCAATTCGCTTCCTTTTTTGTCTGTCTGGCAGTGAAATCCCTAATTTCATCACCTCGAGGATGACAAAAAGCTACTATATGGTGTCGCGAATAGGTCAAAATGTATATTCAAAAAGGTCTAAAAAAGGTCTAAAAAGGTCTTAAATTTGACTTGTTGAAACTTGTAGGAACCCTGGTGTGTACATGTCCTGTCTGTCTGTCTGCCTGCCTGTCTGCCTGTCTGTCTGATCTGTGTACGTGTGTACGTGTGTACGTGTGTAAGTGTGTACGTGTGTACACAGATGATGCTGCATGCGTGACTTTTGCAAAACAGGAAATGGGAGCAAGTGACACCGACGCATGCCATTAAAGCGAGGAGGAACGGCATTACAATGCACATTACACCCAACCACACACACACAACACGCACACAACCACACGCTGTTTGGGAAGTTGAATGAGGTAGAAAGTGGGTCACTGCTGTTTTTCAGCTTTTTGTTCCGAAAGGTCTTGTGATTCCACTCCCATTGCCATACTGTACAAAGTTACAGTAATTTAGCACACTCATGCTGACTTGCTCATGCTTAG